>NC_054710.1:32211362-32238862 GCF_016097555.1 Gigantopelta aegis | reverse complement strand
AAGAAACCTTAACTTTCTTAATTTGTTTGAAACACGATGTAATAAGATTTGTAAGCTAGAAATAATTTAATGTTTTATTGTTTTCAGTGATGGAAGACAACGAACTTTATTTCAGTTCTAAGAAGCATAAAGAAAAACAAGGTAATTTAAAGTATCGTGAGCTTATATTAAGTAAAACAAAGAGTCTAATAAAATATTGTTATTACTAGAAAATAATATGCATTTTACACAACCTCAACACATTGTTTAATCAATGACCATTATATCCCAAAGAGTAACTGCAACATTGGTTTTCGGGTATTTATGTAGCTACTTTTATATACAAAAAAAAAGGGCAATATTAATTTCATATACCACAAAGGGCAATATTACTATCAGTTAACATTAAGTGATGTTTAATATTGCCCTTTCGGACAAGGTAGATAATACCTTTGGCCTAGCCAGCTAATATTAATTAGATTAAATGAAAACAGGGTTTTTTTCGATTTGTAGCTACGTAGTTATAATTCAGTTTTGTGCCAAAATATCAATAACAAGCGAAATGTGACGAATATGCAGTTGGTTGAATAAAATACATTTGCCAGGTCAAATTAAATGTATATATTATCATTTACTATTGTACTGTGTCATTTAGTATGTCACCTACTGTCCGACTCTGTATTTAAAATATAGGGGCGGAACGTAGCCCAGTGGTAAAGCGTTCGCTTGGTGCGCGGTCGGTCTAGGATTGATCATCGTCGGTGGGCCCATTGGGCTATTTTTCGTTCCAGCCAGTGCTCTACGACTGGTGTGATAAAGGCTGTGGTATGTTCTATTCTGTCTGTGGGGTGGTGCATATAAAAGTCCCCTTGCTGCTAATCGAAAAGAGTAGCCCATGAAGTGGCGACATCGGGTTTCCTCTCTCTCAATATCTGTGTGGTTCTTAACCATATGTCTGACACCACATAACCGTAAATAAAATGTGTTGAATGCGTCGTTAAATAAAACATGTCCTTCCTTCCTGTATTTAAAATAGGTCTTAATGTCCTAGATCTATGTTGTGTCCGTGTCATTTTCGTATTAACCTTCTGAATCTTATTGAACACTTTTAATCAGATAACCGCAACAGAATGAATAGTATAATTAATAAACTCTAGGGACGAGAGGAGTAAATACGTTTACAGAATGTTTTGTTTTCTGTTTTTACTTTAGAAACAGACGATGCGCTTGGACCTGATGAACAGGGTGTGGATGTTAAACCAGACGATGAACTTGGACCTGATGAACAGGGTGTGGATGTTAAACCAGAAGACGCCAGCGCCATGTATTCAGTGATAAACAAACATCGTAATCGTGCATCAGACGACAACACAGAACCTACTGGTAATGACATCAATTCCGTGTTTTCAGTCGCCAACGGTGAAGATAAACAACCAGGAGATGAGGATTTCAGCTCGCTCTATTCCACTGTCAACAAGCATCCACAGACTGTAGCAGACGATAATACAAAACCTACAGATGAAGACACAAATGCTCTGTATTCGGTTGTCAACAAGAAAAGTAAAACGAAAGCAAATGACAGCACAACACATCCTGGAGAAGAAGAAGAAGCGGAAATCAATGATTTGTATTCAGTGGTCAATAAGAAAAGTAAAACTGAAAGAGATGATAATACAGATCCAACAGCATGAGAGACACAAATCTGTGCTTAAGAAGAATAGGAAATCTGGAGATGACGTCATGAAAAAGAAATAAAACAGACCAATGAAAATCCTGGAGACAACGAAGTTTGGTGAGATGTTTCAGTAGCATACACAGATGAATAAAATTAACAAGAAGTAAACAACTTTAAAATAGAAAGGTGGCAATACATAAAACAAAAACTGAATGGCATGGTGTTTGTTGTTCCAGCTACAATGGAAACTAACAGTCATGGTTAAAAATACATCAACCCGAAGCTCATGTTTTTTTATGTTTATCGGAATATTTAAACAGTGTGGGGGTTTTTGGGTTTTTTTTTCTTTTTTTTTTTTTCTCTTTTTTGTCGGTTTTGTTTTCTCTTAATATTCTGGTAAAACCGTAACCGTACGAGATAGAGGGCACACACACACACACAGAGAGAGAGAGAGAGAGAGAGAGAGAGAGAGAGAGAGAGAGAGAGAGAGAGAGAGAGAGAGAGAGAGAGAGAGAGAGAGATACACGCATACACACACACAGATAAACACACACCGAGATACACACACACAGATACACACACACACACAGATACACGCACACACACACGCACAGATACACGCGCACACACACAGATACACGCACACACACACACACACACGATACACGCTAACACACACACACACAGAGAGATACACACACACACAGATACACGCGCGCGCGCACACACACACACACACACACACACCACATCACACACCCAGCGCTGGAGCAAATCCTTAAATTCAGGCAAAAACTATTTTCGGGCAAAATGAGCCTTTTCACATTGTTTTTTCATCATTCTACTCACGATATTGGTTGTAACCCATGTACGAATGCGTAGTTTGTCGCTTGCAACTCTATATAGCTGATATAATTGATATATTAGTTCACGTATGTGTGGTATATTGTCATAGTAATGTCCAAATAATTTGTATTTATTCTTTCCTTTCTCTTTGTTAATGTATTTTAACAATTTCCATAGATGACGTACATAAATCCCTATAGTCCGGGTGCCAAGGGGTTGTTTTCTTTGGTGATTTTGGTAGACTGAGTGGTAGTCTTCAATTTCCAGGTGGATGACCGCTCGTCACCCTTGAGCAATTCTCGGGATTAACCCTTTTCTGTTGGAAGCGCAAAATCTCTTTTACACCTGAATCTGTTTGATTAGATATCCTGCTATTATTTTGACCAACCTATGTTCAAATACATTGCATAATGACCGCCCTGTAGGAAACGAAAGACAATCTATGTCAAAAAAGTGATAAAATAGCAATTTTTGACAGCAAAAGGGAAAATGCCCACAGTAATGCAGCCAGTCAACCTAGAATAACAAAATTAATGACCCCCTCAAATACTTGCATTGGGGAACTCAGAAAGGCTCATCCCAAATTTTGACATTCAAGGTCACATTTTCAAGGTCAAAGGTCAAACAAGTAAACAGTTAGATGCATAGGAAAGATAGTTGTCGTGGTAAATTGAGTCGATAAAATCAGGCAGCAATTAGTAACACACTAAACAAAGATGGCAACACTATACTTGTGACATTGTTTTATATTTGCGACATTATCTAGCTCTAATGAGCAGACCCTACTCCAAACAGCTCTCTTTGTTAAACATTCTTTTGACCAAAGGAAAACTGGGGTCTCTCCCTTTAATATGTCAAATATATGTTTGATTGGCTGGATTATAGACGTCTTCGTCATTTTCAGTCACCGGTACTTCATCCTCTCTCTCTCTCTCTCTCTCTCTCTCTCTCTCTCTCTCTCTCTCTCTCTCTCTCTCTCTCTCTCTCTCTCTCTCTCTCTCTCTCTGTTCATATATTGTATGAATTAGTAATCAGTCATTGCATTAGCATTTTGTAACATTCCTTAAACTAAGATCTTGAACTTTCTCCCAAATGTTTTGCCCAATTATTTAAATGTTTCAGTCAACTAGAACATGCTGTTCTACTGCTCCATCTGTCTTATATATTTAACCAATCAAGAGAAGGAAGGAAATGTTTTATTTAACGACGCACTCAACACATTTTATTTACGGTTATATGGCATCGGACTTATGGATGAG
The DNA here is from genome assembly GCF_016097555.1 of Gigantopelta aegis. NCBI lineage: Eukaryota > Metazoa > Mollusca > Gastropoda > Neomphalida > Peltospiridae > Gigantopelta > Gigantopelta aegis. Next base: position 32,235,103 of record NC_054710.1, on the reverse strand, counting down.
GAACACTCAGATATTGAGAGTGCTCCACAACTGGTGTAACAAAGGCCGTGGTATGTATTATCATGTCTGTGGGATGGTGCATATAAAAGATTCCTCGCTGCTAATCAAAAAGAGTTGCCCATGAAGTGGCGACAGCGGGTTTCCTCTCTCAATATCTGTGGTCCTTAACCATATGTCCGACGTCATATAACCGAAAATAAAATGTGTTGAGTGCGTCGTTAAATAAAAAAACATTTCCTTCTTTTGGTATTGGATGTGGTGAACATCTGAGCCACTTAAGCCCCGGTCACACTGTCAAGGATCGTCTGGGCGGATCCACGACGGACGAAAACCTCACGGATGACCCCGGATAGTGGTCTATCCGCGGTCCCCTACGGATGCATCACGGTTTAACTACGGTTTTCGACGGATAAACCAAGGATTATTAAGGAAAGGGGTTAGTTGACAACGGGGAGCGCTACGGGTCGCTACGGATTACTAACGATCGGTACAGTTTAATACGGGCCACATCGGATTGTCACGAATGATCCCGGATCGTATCCGTGGCTAACCCGGCTTCCTGATCCTTGACAGTGTGACCGGGGCTTGAGGCCGGGGATTACTACGATTAAATACGGATAAGTACGGTTTATTACGTTCTTCTACGGATCATTAAGGATGTACTACGGTTGTTCGATCCGTGATGAATTTTTGGACATGTTCAAAGTTTTCACGAACATACAAGTACTACTATGATTGATCAACGATTTACATTCCCAGTCTGGAGCTCCACGCGGTAAGACGTGTTTGTTTCGCGTGTGCACACTGCTCGTGCTTTCGTGTGCTCGAGTTGGGGGTCCGTCATTTCGTTGTTTTTGTCAGCGAAATGAAGTTTTGTACTGGGATGTATGCGGCCATTGGAACTGATAGAACGCTGGAACGCTTCTCGTTTCGACAGCCTGCACCACCAGGTTGGATTCTTTTTTAGCGAGATTCCTTGCCTCCACGTCATTTCTCCGTCTGACTGTCGACTGGGTTTTTTTCGTGACTCGTATGACGGCCATTCTGCAGAACGCCACGGTTGTTCGCGTTTAGTCTCTACATGTCCGAGCCTGTCCTAGCAGCACTGGAAGATTGACCGCCCCACTCTAAGAAGAAATAGGAAGCGGGGTCGGCCCCTACTACTCTTTTTCTAGACTTTACCTTTCTTTATAGTGATACCATCTCGTATCCTCCGGAGTCGGGCCCATCCGCACCACTATATTAAACCATGACGACTGGACTATACCCTAGTCTGATACTCTCTCTCGTTCAGACGGATCCGGCTTCTCAAGATCTGTATTTCAGCACAGCACTACACCTTCAACGTCTATTGACTGTCAATCCAGGGGTTTTCTTGACGGGATGCAACCCATCTCGTCCCTTTAAGCTGTGCACCCAAACGGCCTTAACGAGGCCACTCGCGTGGACATATCGATCGGACTTTAAACTTTTAGATCTGCGTTCAAAATGTTATATCGAAATTACTTCTTTTTGTAAATATTATTAAATAGTCCGATCCTCTCTTCTTTCTCTTATTTAATTTTGGACTGTCCTTCTAAAATGCTCCAAATTATATAAATATTCGGCCGAGCAGTAAGTTTGAGGTGGGCGGAATTTGGAATACGAATTTAGTAGTTGGTCAAAGACCTGAAAGGAAAATGAGCTACAAAAATTTGTCCAAACAATAAAATTAGAGTGCTCGACCAAAAAGGTTTTAAGGTGATTTGGGCTGCCAGAATAAACTGTGTCGGACTGTTTACAAAAAAATAAAAATACATTTTTGAACTGCGGCCGAAATGTTTTAAGTCCAACTAAGCCTAAAACAGGAGGTGCCTGTCCTAAGAGAGGTTGGCGCCTACGGAGAGTTGAGGACCGGTCCAGCAGTCAGTGACGGGATCAGGTGCTTCCTGCCGAGCAAGGCCTGGATGACGATGTTGTAACCGGCGCCGCAGATCGGTGGATAGTTGGGCTGTCCATCTGATGTAGAAGAATCGCTTGTCTGAAGATCTGCTGGCGCCGGTGTGTCACGACAAGTCCCGTCGCGTCGTTGAACCGTAGGGTGTGCAGCTCGTAGTGAGTCCCATCCGGCAGTGGGTTCCATTTCTGGTTGCTGTACCGGCCTCTCAACTTCTTCGTGTCTGTTGTATCCCCTTGGACGTAGTCCCGGAATTGTCTCTTGAGTTCCCCCAAGGCCAACTCCCACGGTTCTACGTCCTCCTCTGCAGGCGGGGGGATTGTTGGAACAGGCGGCTTCGACTTAGCAGGGTGGTCGTCTGGTGGTGTGACGGCTTTCCGCTTAGCAGCCGCAGCAACAAGTGTATCCATTGCCGACTGAACGGGAGCGGTAGGTAAAGTTAACCGCTTCACCGGAGTCGGCTTGGGAGTAGAAGTGGTCCGTCGCGGTGGTGACTGGTACATGGCAGTGCCCAGTGTCCCGCTGGTCGCGTCCGTCGACTTGTCCGCCTGTGGCGAGCTGGTCTCCTTCCGCTGAGTAGATGGAGGGGGCGTCGACGCAGATGGAACCGCCGCTGGCGGTTGAGCCGCCAGGTTTGGTTCCCCCTGTGTCGCCCCTGGCGCACGTCTCCTCTTTCCACGTCCTCTTCTCTTCCTCTTCGGGGTGTCGAGATCGCAGTACACTAAGGTCACAGTCGCCCGTGATCCAATGTACGCGACTCGGATACTCACGCAGCACGCCGTAACTAGCTAAGAGTACCCCCAGTTTGGGGGGGGGGGGGGGGGGGGGGGGGGGGGGGTAGCTCGATAGCACAAACAGCAACGTCTTGCTTCATAGCGAGTTGAAATCGCTATTTTTTCAATGACATGAAACGGAATGTGAAGGGAACTTTGGGGGAGGTTTGGATCGTGAAAAAGAAGAAAATTAATATATAATAAAATTATAACTGTCGAAAAATTGAGGGGGTGGGCCCTTGGCTCCCTTCCCCTTCCCCGCTAAATCCGCTTCTGCATCAAAATCGAACGTCACATCGTGAAATACCGGGGGGGGGGGGGTTTTGGGGTTGTTGTGTTTTTTGTGGGGGTTTTTGTGGGGGTTGTGTTGTTGTTTTTTTTGGGGGGGTTTTTTTTGGTTTGTTTGGGTTTGTTTGTTTTGTTTTTTGTTTTTCTGTTTTTGGGGTGGTGGTGGTGGGGGGGGGGGGGGGGGTGCTAAAACTAGTATATAAACGTTAACGCGATAGGCTCACAACACTGAATGGAGCGAGGAATCAAAACCCAGTGCCTCAGTGACATACATCCTGCCCCACACGACACATTTACTGAATTAATTTTGTGTCACAAACTTTTACTGTTGTCGTTTTTGTTTCTGAAAGTTTACTCTCAATAATACAAAGTAGTTTTAATACAGCCGTCAAATAAACTTTGTGAGATCCAAATTTGGGTCAGTAACCTCGATTGTGGGTAGGGCGTATATTAACACTCCAACACCAGCTGCTTCTATAAATATGTTCCGGTCTTTCTGTGCACGTAAAGCCCTATGACCTGACCTCACTATGGAAACTGGCTATGGAATGATCAAATTAACTGATGTGCGTAATATCCTTTTTACAGAGGAACTTTATTTTATTAGTGGAAGTTATTATCGTACTGTGTGACGTGTCAGCTACAGCTGTGCACCAGCTGACGTATTAATGCGCTAAATAAAATCAATGGCGTCAAGAAATCTCAATGTTTACTGTTGTTACTGTTTAATGAATTCTAATGGATTTAAAGTAATAAATATAGGTAGGTAATAAATACAATACTAAACTCCTTTCCGTTTAATACCAATTTTATATACTTGTACATTATAATTTGGTATCAAGCGCGCTTTGGTTAGATAGATACCATTTTCTGATGTACTCGTTCATAAAATACAAAATACACGAAATTAGATGAAATCTGGTCACCATTTTGAATGCTAGTAAATTAAAGTTCCGGATATAAAATGTGGTCGTAGACAAAACAGTTTTACCAGATTCGTGTTCAGTGTGCAAATGACAATGCATAGTTATCTAATGTAGAAAACGTATTTATTTGACCAAGCCTAACAATACAAACAAATACACACGCACAAATACATACAAACACACACATGCATAAACACACACACACACACACACACACACACATACACACACACACATGCACGTACACATACATACATACACATGCATAAACACACATACACACACATATGTGTACATAAATGAAACAGACATACGCGCGCACTCAACACACAAACACATCCCTACACAGAGAAACCTGTACACATGGGTACCCCCTATTATACACTCAGCACCTCCCTTAACGAACATTTGTTGGCCTCAGTACGAAACCCTATTGATATGCCATGTGCAGTCATGTGCTTATTCCAATGTGTGCAGTGACATACATTAAACAGTGATTTATATTCATGCATTATGTTTAGTAATAGCGGCTGGCAGTGAAAATAGTTTATACACAGAAGAGACTTTGTTCCTCTATTGAGGGTGTACCCCGATACCAATGAGAAATACATCATAGGAAAGAAAAGCAATACCTCGGCACAATTTGGTATGTCACGCATGGCTTATCGGTTTTGATACTTGGGAGAGAGAGAGAGAGAGAGAGAGAGAGAGAGAGAGAGAGAGAGAGAGAGAGAGAGAGAGAGAGAGAGAGAGAGAGAGAGAGAGAGAGAGAGAGAGAGAGAGAGAGAGAGAGAGAGAGAGAGAGATTTTAAGCTACGACTATTTGGTATGTTACGCATGGTTATGATTTAGGCTTTCGGTTTCGACGTTTGGGAGAGAGAGGGAGAGGAGGAGGGGGAGGGGGAGGAGGAGGGAGAGGAGAGAGTCTTACAGAGGAGGCGAGAGAGGGAGGAGATGGAGTGGAGAGACACGAGAGAGAGAGAACGGAGAGAGAGCATGGGATATTCGGTTTCGAGAGAGAGGGAGAGACACAGGGTAGCTCAGCACAAACAGCAACGTCTTGCTTCATAGCGAGTTGAAATCGGAGTGCAATGACATGAGGAGGAATGCGAAGGGAACTTTGGGGAAGGTTTGGAGGGGATCGTAAAAAAGATGAAAATTAATATATAATAAAATTATAACTGTCGAAAAATTTAGGGGGTGGGCCCTTGGCTCCCTTCCCCCCTCCCCGACAAACCCGCTTCTGCATCAAACGTTACATCGTGAAATACCGTGGGGGGGGGGGGGGTTTGTTGTTGTTTTTTTTTGTTGTTGGTTTTGTTGTTGTCTTTTGGGGGGGGGGTTTTTTTTTTTTTTTGTGTTTTGGGGGGGGGGGGGGGGGGGGGGGGGGGGGGGGGTGCCAAAATTAGTATATAAACGTTAACGCGATAGGCTCACAACACTGGATGGAGCGAGGAATCAAAACCCAGTGCTCCACACGGCACATTTACTGAATTAATTTTGTTTCACAAACTTTTACTGTTGTCGTTTTTGTTACTGAAAGTTATACTCTCAATAATACAAAGTAGTTTTGAAACAGCCGTCAAAGAAACTCTGTGAAATCCAAATCTGGGTCAGTAACCTCGATTGTGGGCGGGGCGTATACTGACACTCCAATACCAGCTGCTTCTATAAATATGTTCAGGTCTTTCTGTGCACGTAAAGCCCTATGACCTGACCTCACTATGGAAACTGGCTATGGAATCATCAAATTAATGTTTCTTCACAAATAAATAATCATTATTTTCACTGGGATGTTTGTTTGAAGAAAACATTTAACTGATGTGCGTAATATCCTTTTTTCAGAGGAACTTTATTTTATTAGTGGAAGATATCATCGTACTGTGTGACGTGTCAGCTACAGATGTGCACCAGCTGATGTATTAATTCGCTAAATGAAATAATTGGCGTCAAGAAATTTCAATGTTTACTGTTGTTACTGTTTAATGAATTCTAAGCAATAAATATAGGTAGGTAATAAATAAAATACTACACTCATTTCCTTTTAATACCAATTTTATGTACTCGTACATTATAATTTGGTATCATGCTCTCTTTGGTTAGTTAGATACCATTGTCTGATGTACTCGTTCATAAAATACAAAATACACGAAATTAGATGAAATTTGGTCACCATTTTGAATGCTAGTAAATTAAAGTTCCGGATATAAAACGTGGTCGTACACAAAACAGTTTTACCAGATTCGTGTTCAGTGAGCAAAATGGTCATCAAAATGACAATGCATAGTTATCTAATGTAGAAAACGTATTTATTTGCCCAAGCCTAACAATACACACACAAACACACGCACAAATACATACATACATACACACATACACACACACATATGGATAAACACACGTACACACGCTATCATACGCACACATACATACATACATACACACATACACATGCATAAACACACATACACACACATATATGTACATAAATGAAAACACACATACGCGCGCACTCAACACACAAACACAAACACATCCCTACACAGAGACACCTGTACACATGGGTACCCCCTAGCATACACCCAGCACCTCCCTTAACAAACGTGTTGGCTTCAGTACGAAACCCTATTGATATTCAATGTGCAGTCATGTGCTTATTCCAATGTGTGCTGTGACATACATTAAACAGTCATTTATATTCATGAATTATGTTTTGTAATAGCGGCTGGCAGTGAAAATAGTTTATACACAGAAGAGACTTTGTTCCTCTATTGAGTGTGTACCCCGATACCAATGACAAATACATCATAGGAAAGAAAAGCAATACCTCGGCACATGTTAAGCTACGAGTATTTGGTATGTTACGCATGGCTATTCGGTGTCGACACTTGGGAGAGAGAGAGAGAGAGAGAGAGAGAGAGAGAGAGAGAGAGAGAGAGAGAGAGAGAGAGAGAGAGAGAGAGAGAGAGAGAGAGAGAGAGAGAGAAACAGAAAAAGAGAGAGAAACAGAGAGAGAGACAGAAAAGAGAGAGAGAAACAGAAAGATAGAGAGAGACAGACAGACACAGAGAGAGAAAACGACATAGAGAGAGACAGTGACAGTGACAGACAGACAGACAGACAGAGAGTGACAGACAGAGAGAGACAGCGACAGAGACAGACAGACAGACAGACAGACAGAGACAGACAGACAGACAGACAGACACAGAGAGAGAAACGACATAGAGACAGTGACAGACAGACAGAGAGAGAGAGAGAGAGAGAGACAGGGAGAGAGAGAGACATACAGACAGACAGACAGACACAGAGAGAGAAACGACATAGATAGAGACAGTGACAGTGACAGACAGACAGAGAGTGACAGACAGACAGAGAGAGACAGACAGAGACGGAGAGCTTAACATAGACAGGGATACAGAGACAGGCAGAAACACGGAGACAGACAGAGACAGGAGAAACAGACAGACATACTAAAAGACAGCCATAATAGACGGAAGATAATACGTTGTCATCCCCAGTTCAAAACGAGATTGATATAATATATTTAGCACCACCAACCCAATCGCTATCATCTTTCGACGACTATATACACAGACATAATCTACTGCCTTGTACCCTCCGGTTGGAATTTGTTCAGGTTATTATACCTCACAAATGACGCAATTTATAATACTGGTGAATATGTTTTTTAAATATAGATGAGTCCACTGTAAAGTTTAATATAAAAAAAATTGAAATGTGTCATGAAAAAATAGGGAAATGTCACACATATCCCTTTTTTGAGTCGATCTGGATCGATGTGTTATTACAACCTGCAATAAAGGGACATTCCTGAGTTTACTGCATTGTAAAATGTTTCTGACTAATAAAATATTTCTACAATTAAACTTACATATTAAATATATTTTCTTGTTTAGAATATCAGTGTCTGTATATTCAATATGTTTCTGGTCGTCTTAATATTTGTAAGAAGCCCAAACTGGATTTTGTCTTCACATAATTTCGTAAAAAATATTTTAGGAAATAAAATTAAATTTAAGCTAGTACAAATATTAGAATGATCAGAAACACGTTTAATATACAGCCACTAATATTTTATGCAGAAAAATATGTTTGATATGTAATTACAATCGATAAAAAGTCTCTGTTAGTCGATAACATCTTACAAATTGCAGCAAACTCAGGAATGTCCCTTTAAGTCATAACAGTAAATCTCTATGTCTGATGAAAAACATTGTATACACAATCTATTTTAGTGTGGCGCAGAGACCAGGAAGTTTAACCGAACAAGAGAAAATAACCAGTCTGTCAAGCCCTCTATATTTCTTATCTGTGATATCGCCTCACATCACATATTGGGTTTCTACAAAATATAAACATTTAAAGTTCGCCCAATCACAACATGTAGAAATCAGTGTAGTCTACGCTTAAAACCTAGCTTACTTGGAATGACGTTTGAATTTGTAAACTCTCATCTCGTTCAGGGCAGAAGAACAAGTTTAATTTAGTAGATCATGAAGTTCGTGTTTCTAATCCTGTTGATATCTGTGTTGTGGATTTCTGTGAATACTTCTGAAGGTAAAGACTACATTTTGAAATATATAGAGGATACTCCACGAGTGTCTTGTGATATCATAATTTATCAGCACGAGTTAATCACCGTATGAAATCCGAGGCTTGCCAAGGATTTTTATACTTTTATCAACTCGTGCTGATAAATTATGATATCACACCACACGAGTGGGATATTCTTGCTATCATCCATTATTATTCTTTTCATTTATGACAATTGTAAACAATGTCAGTAATGTGGGTTGAATGTCGTTATATTTGGCAGCGGAAGACTCATTAACTAGCAGAACGACAGTGGCTTGAAGTCACTAATGATAGGTTTAGCGCTGAAACATACACAGTAACATAAATAAAATAGTGTCTTGTCATTAAAATTTGACCAATCACGATTATAAGAAGCGATATCTCCTAGGAGAATATCGTAGGAGATATCGCAAATTACAGTGCCAGCGATATCTCCTACAAAAGCTTTTAATGGAATATAAACTTTATTTAGTCTCCGTGATATTACAAACTAATGTATTTACTAGTGTCATCATATCTCCCAAATGTAAGGCAAACTAATTGCTATGCTTTATTTTAATTCATCACATTGGTAAAAACACATCTTCTTGGATCTGTACTAATGTGTCAGACGGTAAAACTGCAGGCCGCAGATAAATTAATGACGTCATTAGCTTGAGACGTATGTAATGGTTATTATTTTTATAAAATCTGAAACGTTTTAATGATACATTTTAACATGTTAATTCTTGTCGTTCAACCGGCCTCGGTTGCGTCGTGGTTAGGCCATCGGTCTACAGGCTGGTAGGTACTGGGTTCGGATCCCAGTCGAGGCATGGGATTTTTAATCCAGATACCCGACTCTAAACCCTGAGTGAACGTTAAATATTATCAGGTTCAAATGTTACAATTTCAAGTGAATGATAATTTTATTAATATAAAATATACACCCTGACATACACATACAACAGACGCAGAAATATGCACTGACAAACACTAGTACATATAGAATAATACATGAGTGGCCGTTAGATACCATTTATCTCACAACGAAAGAGAGTTTGATACGTTTTTAAACAACGAGTTGTGAGATAAATGGTAACTAACGAACACGAATATATTATTCTATTTCTTACATAGGCTTGTCCTCTAAAACCAGGTTTTAAACAAATTTTAACATCTTTTTTGACTAAACGATATTTACAATCCTTTGCACTTGTAGTTGACTTACGCGTCACAGACGCTTGCTTGTCGGGTTAACTATATGTTTGCTTTGATTGTTGGCATTTTCTGTTGGGGTTTTTTTCTGTGTTATATATATATATATTTATTTTATTTTTTTCAGTCGGAGTGATAAAGCTCGTACCTCCTTCCTTTGCAAAAAAGCTTGGCTGGAGTTATAATCTTAAATGTTCTGTCACGGGGAATATTCAAAATCGATCCATCGTGTTTCAACGCAATAGTGTGAGGATTTGTCAAATCCTTTGGTACAGAGCAGTGAATTTGCATTGTAACACGACTTATGGCGTATTAAGTGCATATGAATGTCAGTGTTTTGGACCCAAGAACGACACCTTAGTTTACAGAGTAATAATAAAATCATTCAGTACAGAAGACGCCACAAGGTGGAGCTGTTCCTCTGTTGACAGTGATGGAGACTCTGGTACTGTGTATGTCAGCAACTTCGTTTTCCTCTATTGTAAGTATAATGCCTCACTAGTATATTATATCAGTACTTTATTATACAGGGCCTCATTTTACGAAGCGATCTTAGCGCTAGGATCACCTTAAATGCATGATGTAGCTATGCACTTACGGTGATCTTAACACTAAGATCGCTTCGTAAAACGGAGCCCAGGTTCATAAAACACACGTAAATAGCGGAGACGATCTAGCTGTGAGAGATGCATATTAAACACAATGTGCTGCTAATGTAGTTATTATGTCTTGTGAATTCTCCCTCTCGCACTAACACATTAAAATATGAACTACTGACCAAATCAACAATTAAAGTATGGAACTGATTTGTGTTGAGCTTATTTCGGCCGTATGTACTTAACGCATTCATCTGTTTTCCCAAGATCGATTCTCCACCTAAGTACATTTTGGTAGAAGACTAGTTTTGAAAATGTTAAAATATACTTATTGTTATTAAAGATTTTAAAAATATTTACCCATTATGTTTGTATTTTACACAACATTAACATTCATTATAAAATGTAGAATTTCTATACTGGGCCCGTACTTATAAAACGTAAAGTCTAGACTTTAATCAAGTCCAGACTTTAACGTAATGCTATTTGAATGGCGTTGCCATGACGTTAAAGTCTGGACTTTATTAAAGTTTAGACTTTAAAGGAAACATGTCACGTAAACCATATTTGGCACCAACCATGTACACTTAATTATAAATTGAATCACCTAAAAAAAAAAATTATAAAAAATTAATTACTTAAAATATCTCCATAAAAGAACCCCAGATACGAGCTCTTAGCGGAAATTGCCGATCTTTAATGAGCAGGGCAATCACGAGGTCCGTGACGTCAGAGACGCGTCGCTTGATCTGAAGCCTTACACTTAAAAGCATTAGTCCGTACCACTCATAAAGAATCTAAGACTTGCACAGCTTACCAAAACAAAGTGTTCGTTCGCAAAACGTTTTGCCGTATCAATATGAGCTGTTAGTAAATGAAGAAAGACACACATTTACTTACAACAGTGATACTGATGAAAAAACGGATAGCGAGTCGGAGGGTGGAGAAACTGATGGTGCCAGACCAGACCGGTCGACCAATTTACAGCCCGGAGCCCGAAAGTAACCCGAAAACAAAACCAAAACTCGGATGCTAATGCCGAGGTGTATACTGTTCATATTTAGCATAAAGATACACCTCGATATGATGTATTTAAATATGTAAAAAATATAAATGTAGGACAAACATTTTTTGGTGTTTTTTTTTTTTTTTAGAAAATATCGCATTTTTTATGTTCGGGCTGTACATAATGAAATCTGTATGCACAGTGTAAACAAACGCTCTAATTTACGACAAGGCGCTTCACTTTCATTAACCTGGCTTGTAAAACAACATAAATGACTTGAGAGTATAATCAACTTTTAAACTAAATATATTTCTATTTGCATCAATAGAACGAAATGGGGTTATAGTATTTTTCTCTCATAAAAAAAGTAGCATATTATTAGGCCTATTGGTAGGGTGCGTTAGAGTAAAAACGACCACTCACGATACCCAAGTGATAATTTTCTTTTCTTTGGTACTACGTAATTGGTCAGTTTTATAATTTTAGATGGGAAAGTCTACTTAATCAAGGGTTTTACAGCATTATTTACAGTAATGAAGCAGGGCGGCTGATAATGTCCATTAACATTGTACTATAGTCGCGATAGGTTACGCCACAATACCCTGTGATCTTAAAAAAACTGGCACGTATTTTGTACGTATGTCTAGACCGTGGTAATCACTTACCTGGTCGATACCCTGCAATATACACCTGCCAATCAGGAATCACATGTGCAGGCCACGGAAAGAAAGGACCAATTAACTAAAACAACACTCCGATTCTCAAGTCAGCCCGTGGATGAAACATAATAGTTATTTCGACACCGACAGTAGTGGTTTATTTTGTATTGAACTTCGTGTTGCTTTGGGGCTTCGGGCGATGAGGAACGTTTTTGTGACGTATTCCGCCCGAAGATTAAAAACATTATTTAAAATTATTATTGTTTTCTACACGTTTTTTAAAAACATATTTAAATACATCGTACTGAGCTGTATCCTCATGCCAAATCCCATGTTTGTATATGCCATATTTAATTACTTGTTGACGTTTCCTTCTTCGGACGGTGAATACAGATTTTGTTATGTAGGCCTACAGCCCTAACATGAAAAATCTAAAAAAAATTCCAAAAAAATAAATAAATAAAACATTCTACATTTTTGTTTTAACATATATAAATACATCATGCTGAGGTGTATCTTTGTGCCAAATATGTACAATGTACACCTCGGCATTCGCAACCGAGTACTGTTTTTGTCTCCGGGTAACGTTCGGGCTCCGGGCTGTAAATAGGCTGACACCAAAGTACTATGCGGTGTTGGTGTCCAATCTTTTCTTTTGCGATAAAATACACGCGTCTTTCTTCGGATACAATCCTTTGGAAAACCATAAAAAGACAATCAGGATCGTTTAAACTGTTTATTTTTACACCCAAAGGCCGCGCAGTACGGCACTGTTGGACTGTGGGAGTGGGAACTATTTTCACGTGCCCCTATCCAACATGGTTCAGGCACGTCCACCATGGATCCGCGTTCTGACTTCGTCAGCCCATGGTTCCATGGCGGAAGGGGGGGGGGGGGGGAGTGTGTTTATATGATGGGGACATACAATATTTGGTAAGACCATTAACTATAAAATTCTATTACTAGGGACCACTGTATTTACCTTTACTCGTATATATCAAAATGATATATTATCTATATTTCTTTATTTTTTTTTTTTTTTTTTTTTTTTTTTTAAAAACACCATAAATTTTGTAAACAGGCTATATCATTTAATTACTTTTATTTAGTTGGTGTTATTTTTGATCGGGCAGTTCCAATATTATTATTAAAATAATCATAAATTAAGAATTATATATTTAGTTACCCTATCTTTTTAGCCCTAGAGAAGGAGGTTGGCATAGGCGGGCGGGGCATCGCGTCCAATCCAGTCCGCGCGCAACCCCAGGGTAGGCCAGAAGCCGGCCGGATTTCCACGGGAAGGCGCGCCGGGGGGGGGAGGCCTCCTATCAGGCATTTTATTGGTCGAAACCGCCTACGCCCTACCGCACCCAAAATAGCACCCTACCACGGCGTCCCCCCCCCCCCCCATCCCGCCTAACCCAAAGTTATCCATACAGCAATCTGGTCTATGTTACGATGTTAGTATGAAGGGTAGGGAAGGAGGGAGTGATGAGGGTAGGAATGATATGTGGTGAGAACCCGCCAATCACGTCCGGACCGCCGAGGTGGAAACGTATCTCAGTTGTTTCAGTTATTGGCTCCGAGGTGTCCAAAGGATCTCTTCAGCATTCGTACGCCTACACCCGCAAGGGTGCGTCACCCATACACATGACATAGTCATTGCTATATAAGCCCTAGGACAGTCCAGATGACCACTTATTCGTCAGGTGGACACTGTTGGACTGAAAAGATCGTAAGCCCCTTACTCCATATATAAACAGTTAACAACAATGGAAGAGTACAGCGGCTCTGACGTCACTTCCCTTTTTTTCCGAACGCTCACGAAGAAATATGCATAAATCGTACTTTGATACTGATTAGCGTAATTTCTTCATTTTAAGTTAACTACACGTATTTTATTGTTATAAAGTTATTTGTATATTATTTTTATATCATTTTTCTTTTAAAATGAGCTATAATATGGTCTCGTGTCATGTTTCCTTTAAGGTTTATAAGCACGGGGCCTGATGTCAGTCAATTATACATTCGTCCATATACGTTCCTTGGTTTGAAACCCAATAGCCGCTTTATTCTTCGTGTTTGTGTTTCGTTAACCATCCATCCAGTCGTCCAAGCACCCTGACAGAAATATTTCATTCCTACTTCTAAAAATAAAATACAGATTGATTTTTTATTTTTACATTTATCATAAATTTGTAATGGCATAACATCTATTTGACATATACGACAATGAATCATTCAATCTATTATATTATAAACGTGCTTGCAATGAAGATTATATTTAATAATTAATAACCGGCCTCGGTGGTCTCGTGTTTCACCCATCGGATATAAGGCTGGTAGGTACTGGGTTCGCATCCCGGTACCGGTTCCCACCCAGAGCGAGATGTAACGACTCAATGGGTAGGTGTAAGACCACTACACCCTCTTTTCAGCCCAGATAGCTGAGGTGTCTGCCAAGGACAGCGTGCTTGAACCTAAATTGGATATAAGCACGAAAATACGTTGAAATGAATTAATATCTGTTGCTGGATGAAGTGTAAGTTTGCAGTTTGGAGAAATATTACTTGATCGTTGACGCAACTGCTCCTGCTACGTTCTATTCAATTAGAAACCCTACTGTCATCCAGGAATGCGAATGGGAACTGTATTTACGTGCCCATATCCAACTTAGGTTCAGGCACGCCTACCCCGGATTTAACCTCTGACTTCGCCAATGACCAATTCCGGGGCAGGAGGGGGAGGGTAAGTTTGAGGTGGGCGGAATTTGGAAAAATGTCCGGTTAAAATTAAGGTCAAAATAAAAAATTAGACTGCTCATCCAAAGTTGAAGGTGATTAGAGCAATTTAGACGGACTGCCAAAAATAAAGGGTGCCAGACTTTTTACAAAAAAATAAACAAATTTTTTGAAGTGACGGCCGAAAAAATTTAAAGTCTGACTAAGTCCTACTTACGGAGGCAACGGTTGGTGGAGGGGAGGACGTCGAGGGAGTCCCGATGAAGTTGGAGATGTCGAGCTGCGGGAGGAACTGCCGGTACGGGTCGAACGTGAGTTGCCTGGTAAGTGGACGGTAATCCTTCCCCGAGATCATCTTCATGACGCAATGTAATGTCGGGTTGTCCATTTCCTTCAACAGCAGTCCTTGGTGGTATAATCCCGCACGGCGAACGGTGACGACAACACGCTTCCTTTCCATCCGGCAGTCGGACTTTGGTGATCGCAAACTCCCCTTCATCTGGACTCCTTGGAAGCTGGTGGTAGGCTTCGTGCTTGGGTGCACTGAGCAGCTGTCTGATGTCCTCCACGTTCGTCTTCACAAGCTGAGAGTAGCGCTGTTGGAGTTTGCTGGCCTGCAGTGACCACTGCTCAGTTCGTGCGATGTCAGGTTTCGGCGGTTGTGACAGTTGGCTTGGCTTATCTGGATGGCCGCTCGGGGGAGTGGTTGCCTTTCGCTTCACAACAGCTGTCTTCCGGGCCTGCGTCTCAACGGGTGTTGCCTGTATAATCGGCGACACAACCGGAAGCGCTGAAGTAGAGGCCTGTGGAGTTGGTCCGTCTTGGTCCATCCTAGAAGTCGGGACATCCGGGGCTGGCGCCTCTTCAGTTCCAGTCTTCTTAGGGGGTGGGGTGGGGGGGGGGGGAGCGTTGGGCGGCGAAGCAGAAGGAGCCGCCGGTTTTGTCTCCCCCTGGGCCGCCCCTGGCGCACGTCTCCTCTTCCTCCACCTTCCTTTCTTCGGTATCCTGTCTCCGTACACCGTGACCCGGTGTACGAGACTCGGTATTCTATCAGCGAACCGTAAGTACTAATCAGTCCCCCCAGGTGTGTGTGTGTGGGGGGGGGGGGGGGGGGTAATTGTACAGAGCAGTCGACCACGTCTACTACATTCGGCGTAATAGCTAAAAGTGAGAATCGAATGAGAATCCCAGGTGATACGCTTTCGAAGTAACACACTTATAATTAACAGACAAAAGAAAGAAAGAATTTTTTTATTTAACGACGCACTCAACACATTTTATTTACGGTTATATGGCGTCAGACATATGGTTAAGGACCACACAGATTTTGAGAGGAAACCCGCTGTCGCCACTACATGGGCTACTCTTTCCAATTAGCAGCAAGGGATCTTTTATTTGTGCTTCCCACAGGCAGGATAGTACAAACCATGGCCTTTGTTGAACCAGTTATGGATCACTGGTTTACACCTACTCAATGAGTCTTGCGGAG
Organism: Gigantopelta aegis; assembly: GCF_016097555.1. NCBI lineage: Eukaryota > Metazoa > Mollusca > Gastropoda > Neomphalida > Peltospiridae > Gigantopelta > Gigantopelta aegis. The sequence goes on along the minus strand of NC_054710.1, from coordinate 32,218,896 downwards.
CACTCACTCAGGGTTTTGAGTCTGTATCTGGATTAAAAATCCCATGCCTCGACTGGGATCCGAACCCAGTACCTACCAGCCTGTAGACCGATGGCCTAACCACGACCCACCGAGGCCGGTAAATAACAGACAAATAATTATCATTTTTGGTTTGAGTAAATTAACTCTAGTGCTCTTTTTATTTAGCATCAGAAATATATTATTCTTATCATAAAATAAAACATTCAAAATGATTAATACTTGTTTTCTCCAGAGGGAAACATATCTAATTTCGTTGTATAATGGCAAATGCAAAAACAAATTTTATAAATTTGGATTCAAACCCCGATAGGTGGTTCTCACTAACCCAGACTACATGTACGTCACTTTCTAGTTTCAGGTGTTACTCTTTCTGGAAATAAGGAAATGTTTGATGCTGACGGTTTGAACTCAATTACTTTGACCTGTACCACAAGCAACATGACAGGACGAGCAGAGTTCACGTGGATAAACAAAACGTCTGGAGCACGAATCGAAAATAATCTGAGTGTATCTAAACATTACGACGCATACAGCCAGGAGCTTAAATTTATTCCACACTGGTATCAGGATGGAAACAAAATTGTATGCAAAGCTTTTAATGCAGATACTAACAAGACAACAACGTCAAATGTTAAAATCATTAATGTAACATGTAAGTAAAAAAACAAAAAACAGCTCAGAATTGGTTGTACCTGAATAACAACACAACCGTTTCACGCGATTATATTTTGTTCATATATTTGTAAAAGCTATACATGGTCAACATTTTGATGTTTTATTCAAAAGTTGTTATTTTATTAACAATTGAGTATTTCTGTTTGCCTTTGGATTGTTTTTTGGAAAAAAAAATTTGAGAGGTACACTTAATTGTAGTTGCCCTAATCAGCTCCTTATTATATTTTATATTTGAACAAACATTTTTTATGATTTGTATGAATGGATATTATTTAGCTATTTTCTGTTTTATCAGATCCACCATTGGCACATCCAGTGATAAAGCAAGACAATAATTCAAACGCGCCATTTGATTCAGAAATCGTAACTCGCGAAGGCGCCATGCTACACCTATCATGTGAAGTAACTGGAGGAAAGCCCAGTGTGTCAAACGTCAGTATAGTGTGCGATGGTATTACACTACATACAACTCAGGGACAGGATGGAGCTGTAGGTCGTATATCGTTTGAAGTGTTGAGAAACATCCACAATCACACCTGTCAGTGTTCAGCCACCCACATCACTGGTCGATATAATCTAACTACGACTGTGATCATCCTGATTAACTGTAAGTATTGACGGTCGGTTAGTAAAAAACGATTATCAATTACATGTCAGCACGTTGCAAGTCACATATTGTTGGATTATAGGTATTGTATACAGGTGACGGTTGTTGCTAAAACAAAAGGTACCAATATTTTAAACACTTATTATTAAACATGTCAGTTGTCCATGTTGAGGAATGTAATGTACGTTTCAACAAAGATATTTTCATTATGGCTGCAAAAACGGACACTACAATGAAATACACTGAGAGAATAGTTATCAATATGACAGAAATGAAATACCCTATTGCGAATGAAATGCCAGACGTTTACGAAAAATAGCTCGATAATGAATAAATTATAATGTGTTACAAATAAAAATACCAACTAGCATGATATGACACCCTTCACCATTACCCTCTATATCACACTCACACCTGCTCCGAAAACAGCCATACCACAACAACCGTCCGTGTACCACTCGTGTTTCTACATGTTAACCAGTCATATATAATATATATTTAATGGTCATTATCTTTTCATGATCTCTTATAATAATCATTTTCAGTACTTCATTTGCAAAACCCTTGTCTCATATTTCACGCACGCGCACGCGCATAATACCTATAATACAGTGTTCTCCAACTTCATAATCAAACTGATACCACACCATTTTGTGATTTTTCTCAGTGTTGTTCATTTTCTGCAACATGTACTCCATGGTAACTATGATCCAGCTATGCTCGCAAAATAGTGGGTGTTTTGAATGTAGTGGAGGCATTTATGACAATTTATGTGATTATATCCGGTTCTACATTTAAATATGTTAACATAGTTTAATCCATTAAGATATACAGTTTTTTACTTTTTTATCCAAATATTGATCAGTATATGCTTTTAAGTTTTAAACAAAATGCATATGACATGAGGAAACTCCGTTAAATTTCATAAATTGTGTTACTATAATTATATTTTAATACGTGTCGTCTTCTTCAATATTTTTTAAACATTTGACCAATTACATGAATGTATAGACTAGTGTTCAACGACATCCCAGCATAATGTTACTGGATGTCAAACAAATTAAGTAAATGAATTAACTAAATACATATCAGTTTTAACATTTTGTGATTAAATAAACAAACTTCCAAAGTATGCAAATGCACAAATGTTTAGAGTTATTTTAGAGTGGGTCCCAGTGTATGATCTTTATTGACATAGATGCTCCTGATGTGACAGTACGACATGTCTTCGACTCGAGTGAGAAGAGTCTGAAGGTGATATGTGAACCAGAAGGGAGTCCAGAGACGTACGGCTTCACTCCGTCTCATCCACTTCTGGAATAAGTACAAAATCAGAGAGTTACCAGGACAACTCGTGGAATTTAACAGAAACGTCTTGACTATTTATAACGTGACATATGCTGATTCAGGGAAATACCAGTGTGGTGCCAGTAATGGCATTGATGGGTTTAACAAGGTCAAAGTTCAAACTGGTTTTACGTCAGTAGAATTTGGAGGTATGTGAATATTTTGCTATTTTTATAAATAGGCTTATTGCATATTATTAAGCATCACAACGAGTATGAGAGAACAAACCCACTGCCGCCACTCCATGCATATTGGTAATTGACTAGTCTTATTGCATGATTAAGATTCGCAAAGATTATGAGAGAACAAACCCGCTGCCGCTACTCCATGCATATTGGTGATTAACTAGTTATGTTGTAGTTTTGTAAAATAGTTATTTTCAATTCACAAGTGTGTGATCAAGTAACATCGGGCTAGGTCAAAGTTCGAGATGCATCTACCTTTAGATCAGTTAATACCACAAGTCCTGCCACCTGTGATAAATGTGAGTGTTTTGTTGTGATAAAATGTTGGTTCATCTGGCCAGTAAATTCCTGCGGTTTAATTTGAACTAGAATCAATGTACCAACTACTGTTGTGCTTGAAACGTGTGCAGGGTCCTACTAAAAATAGCATGACAATTTCTGTGCAGAACTAGAATACTTATAGACGCTACTCGTTATATCTGAAATGATCAACTTAACCCCCATTTTTAAAAAATTCACTTTAAGGGTGAGGGCTGGTAGTATATATATATATATTTCCATGGTGTATATGTCGGTTGATATGCTGCATGTAGGACGTTTAGCCACATATGTTACTATTGTCATCTATGAAATTTGATTTGGTGGTATACATCTATACATTTTAGTGTGTCTTTGCATGCGTATTGGTGATTGTCTCGGTGAATATTTGCAGGGAATTTATGACATTTACGTACGTGGTTGTCTTTCAATTCCTCTTGTCTGGTATTTTATATATTTACAGAAAAAACTATTTTGGATGCTGAATCAAAACAGAATCAGACTGTGTCTGCTGTCCGTGGTAACACTGTTGTTCTGGAGAGCAAGATATTCAGCAATTCCAACATTACTCTGCACAGGTGGATAAACGGACGTGATCAGCACTTAAATGTAACAGGTCGAGTGTCTACGACAGAAGTGACGTTAAATATCTACGGTATTACAGTGAAAGATGGCGGGTATTCAATCACATTGAAGATTCCAAAATTAAATGAAGCTGACCTGGGACTTTATAAGTTGGATGTCTGTAACAGATTTGGGTGCGGCCATTTTTACACAACTTTAAAAGTAGTTTCAGGTGGGTAACTGTATAAAATATGCGACGTTTATGTCATGTTGTTGTTAGTGTATTTTTTTCAATTAATATTACAAAAGTAAAGGACAGTAAAAACATAATGTATTTCTAACAGATTCGCTACAAGTTCCCAAACCTTTCATTCATTCCACATGGTTTGACATCCAATCTGCCCATGTCTCTTTTTTCGAGATGAAGTGTTACTAAACAGTCATTGGTTGAAAGGGACATTCCTGAGTTTGCTTTAATTTTTAAGATGTTATTGACTAACAGAGAGTTCTTAACGATTGTAATTATATATCAAATATATGTTTCTGCATAAAATATTAGTGGCCGTATATTAACCTTGTTTCAGATCGTTCTAATATTTGTATTAGGTTAAATTTTATCTTATTTCCTAAAATATAGTTTTTTTCGTGCTTGCAAAATTATTTGAAGACAAAATCCAGTTTGGGCTTCTTACAAATATTAAGACGACCAGAAACACATTGAATATACAGACACTGATATTCTAAACAAAAAAATATATGTAATATGTAAGTTTAATCGTAGACATAGTTTATTAGTCGGAAACATGATCTTACAATGCAGCTAACTCAGGAATGTCCCTTTAAACAATGTTTGTTGCCGTTCAGAAACATTAGCCGTCTGAGAATTGGCCAACAGGCGTTGGCCTCTATTCGGGCCTATACTATTCATTGATTATTGCGTGTGTGTGTGTGTGTGTGTGTGTGTGTGTGTGTGTGTGTGTACACGCGTCTGTGTGTCTGGAGTAGAGTATCATTGTAGTATATTCTGAAAACAAAATAATTCCCTTACTTATTATATCTTATACATCTATTCTCTTTAGTTTAATGTGTGCTGGGGTGTCGTTACACAAACGTGTTTCCTTTCATCTTCATTCAAGCCGCCGAATCTAGTTATTTGACGGTGTAAACTATACTCTTAAAAAAAAGTAGGGAAACCTGAGAAATATTAATGTTAATATCAACTATTAGACTGAACATACGTTTTGACTACAGACATCCTAGTAAAGAACGTTCAGGTCTGTTTACCAACACACCGAAACAAATTCCGTAGTTTGCACATGCATCACGCAGTTGCCCGTTATATGTGCGTGGGGTGTCATTCTTGGTTTTGACAACAAAAACAATTTTTTTATTTATTTAACGACGCACTCAACAGATTTTCATTGACGGTTATATGGCGTCAGACATATGGTTAAGGACCATACAAACATTGAGCGAGGAAACCCGCTGTCGTCACTTCATGGACTACTCTTTTCGATTAGCAGTAAGGGATCTTTTATATGCACCATCCCACAGACAGGGTAGTACATTGGTTTTGACGAGGTCCATTAACCACTGTTGAACATTATTTCTGCCACTCTTTTTCATTTTGTTGATCATACAGTTGTTATTATTTATTGTTTGAATTTGCGATTTACTGATAAAAAAAAAAAACCGTCAACTTTCAAATTTCACTTCTGACCCCAATCGTCCTTCAAGATCTTTGGTGGTCATAAAACCTAGTGTAATACTGAACTACCGGTTGCAATGTTTGCCCAATTAATTCACTATTATATAACCATTCCCCACAGCTAATATACCTTACAATTTTGGCAATTGTAAATTCTTATTAGAGTCCCCCTACTTTTTTTGAAGAGTATATTTTCGGCTGCATCACTGACCAATATGATGGCTGATGCTGTTCCATATTTTGAACTTTTGCGTACCTGTTCTTCTCTTTGGTGAAAGCTTCCACATTTACTTATTACTCGCTTTTGATGAAGTAACAGACTTTGCACCTGTGAGAGGCGGGACGTAGCCCAGTGGTAAAGCGTTCGCTTGATGCGGTCTGTCTAGGATCGATCCCCGTCGGTGGACCCATTGGACTATTTCTCGTTCCAGCCAGCGTACCACGGCCGTAGTATTTGCTAGCATGTCTGTGGGATGGTGCATATAAAAGATCCCTTGCTACTAATGGAAAAAGGTAGAGGGTTTCCTCTCTAAGACTATATATCAAATATGTGACATCCAATAGCCGATGATTGATAAACAAAACAAACTAAATTCTTTTCTCTTTTTTTTTGACAGCTGTGGTGGCAGTACTATGATTGGTGCCACAGGTGGAGCTGAATAACCTCTTCTTCTTTTTTTTGAACACCTGATGATATCATTACTAATTTGAAATCGAACACCAAAGCTATGTTTATTCCAATGAGGTCAATCCTGTCCTTTGATTTAGTAAACTAGGCTGTCCTCCTACAGACAAGGCACTAGATGGAGATTTATGGAATCAGCCACCATTTTGCCAAATCCAAAAAAAATTATTCGACTCTGCACTTTACTAATATTTTGTATTGCGGTTTTGATCGCGGTTAACGGTTTTGTCGTTCAGAATGTACCAGTTTGTACCGTTAATTTTGCTTACATGTTCAATTTTCGTGTTTTCCGGCCTGGGTTGAGTAGTGGCTGAGCTGCTATTGGACTTCAATATAGTAAGTACTTATAGGCATTCGGGCTACCATTTTTGTAAGGGTGGGGCATACTGGTTTTTGCCCAAATTAAACGAAAATGCCCGAATCTAGATAACAACAGTTATTCATATTAGTATTACTTCCAAACACCTATATAGTGTTGCAAACGAATCACTACGCATATTTACATGGATTACAATTAATATTGAGGGTAAAATGATGGAAATACATGGTAAAACGATCTCAGGTTAGCACATTTTGCCTGAATATCTGTATCATTTTTGCCCATTTTTTGCTCCAGCACCAGTTTTGAGGTCTTTTGCTACCAGCGGGATCGTATCTCGGGGGGGGGGGGGGGGGGGGGCATGCGCCCCCCCCCCCCTGCCCTGCTCCCTGTCTCGTACGCTTATGTAAGTACTGGGTTTGTATCCAGCCTGGGGCACTGGAGTATATGTCTCTAATGGAGGATGACTATCCAACAGATACTGAAGGTTCCGTATACCCCAGACTTTGGCAATACCAAGATAGCTTTAAAACTGACACCAAACTTGGAGTATGCCCAGTCAAGCAGTTCCATAACGAAAAGGAAAATTATCCGGCGTCACCGTTCATCTCATTATCATCATATATATATGGTTGTAATGTCCAAATAAATAAACAATACAATTGACATACACACAAAAATCGAAACGATATTTGTACAAGCTTACAGTTAATTGTATTCGAAAGAAAGGGTATGTACATGTATCTTATAATTAAGCTAAAGAATGAGTGAATAAATGAATGAATGAACGAATGAACGAACGGACGAATGAATGAATGAACGAACGAACGAACGAACGAACGAACGAACGAACGAACGAACGAATGAATGAATGAATGAACGAATGAATGAACGAATGAACGAATGAATGAATGTTTAATGACACCACAGCACAAAAATATACATTGGCTATTGGGTGTCACAAAAAGTACGTGCTGTGGGAAAAAGTATACTATACAAATAACAAGGGAAGTATATTTTAAAACTGTATATAGAAATGAAAGTATTTGAAAATTAATTCTGGGTATACATACCATTGTGTGATATTAAAAGCTTGATTCCTTTT
>NC_054710.1:32187598-32203662 GCF_016097555.1 Gigantopelta aegis | reverse complement strand
AGTCTAATACCCGAGTGGCTCGGCTCTAGGAGTAATCAGATATAAGATCTGATATATATATATATATGTAGCACGTTTAGTTCACTAGAAAACACAACAAAACACAATACACTTTGGAATCTGTATTAACACTACGCTGACAAATGTACTTGCCGCAGTAGTTAATTAACAACAACAATATAATAACAACCCAGAGCTGATCACTTAATTAGTTAATCACTAGGTGTCTAGTTTACACAATATTCTAATCACTTCACCGTGATACAACACACACACGTGTGATAATTGAGAAACGCTGCCAGGGGAACTTAATTAATAAAGGAATTACAACTCTATTCCTAACTGGTTAATTTTTAATTAGCCCTGAACTACTCATTCAGTAACCTTGTAATACAGAATTAATACTGGTACATATCCCAATAAAGACAATAACCTACAGTTTACCTAGGTCCTCTAGGATGACTGGCTAAGCTTTAATATTTTAGAACAGTGAAGCCTACAATTTACTTCGTCAGATTACTGGAGACACTGTCTAAATAATATTGGTATAATACAGTATTAAAATATTTAAAGTCACATCAATCACATCAAGGTTATACAACAGAGCAGAAAAATATATTTACCAGTCCAATCGGACAACGTTCCCCGGGAGCCTTCCAATGTTTCTCCCCGATATATCTAAAATCCTATCTATTTATTCAAAAATCTCAGAGACAGCGAATATCGCCTGGGGGCACAACGCGGTACCTCACCTATCATGTGATATTGCCCCAAATCCCAGAGACGGTATTTTTTTCTTAGATGGCCAGACAGACCGACGCCTAGTTGTCTAGAACCCACGGTCGTAAAACAGAACTCCCGGAGGTATTACGTAACTACTGGCCACATGGCCTCCACAACTGGTCTAAGTGCATATTGGGACGCAGCTCTACCACCGTCGCGCGGGGGTATTACGTAACCAAGCTGCACACGGCCCTCTAAAACAAATAACATAGCCACAGGCGAAAAGATAAGAGCATGTTCCGTCACAGTATTGTATTGTACGTTTCTAAAGACAGGATAGTCGATATACCAATCGTAGGATACATTGGCTAGGATGGGAAAAATCCTGAGTCTAGGGATAAATCGATCACCTCTCAGGCAACAGTTGTACATCCCATCCCCATAGCCAAACATTAAAGTAAAGCATCCACTCCAGCAGTTACCTAAGTCCAGCGTGGAACTCTGCTTCTGTTGCCTCTCGAATAAGTAGAACAGTGATAATATATTGTATTTTATATACTGAAATGATCTAGCATATGGTATAGATAGCAATGCAACTGCTAGTAGGGTGGAGGTTGCTTTAATATATATTGTGAATGTTCCTGACAAAAATATTAAATTGTAAAGGTAGTTTCCTTTTCTACTCCGCTTTGGGCGGGTTATAAACCATACCTAAACTCCACATTGTACATACATTCACTTTTAAAGTATACTTTCTAAAACAATTTAATTTAAAATTAATTTTGCAGTTTCGTCTCTCCAATACATATTAACAAGAACAATAGAGCAGCATTTCTTCCCTTTATTATATAATATTACCTGCCATTCGGCTACAAGATGTATCATACAAATGTATCTTACTTTTATTAGTGTTTATAAGATGTTTGTTAGTATAAGCTACAACAATATGTGACTCTCTCACTAACTCACTCACTCATTAAGTCACCCACTCTCTGAATCATTCATACCAAATATACACACACACACTACACACACACACACACACACACCACACACCCATACACAACCACACACACAGATACACACACACAAACGCGCGCAACCACACACATCAGTACACAACCACACACACAAAACCACACACCGCACACAACACACACATATACACAAACACACTCACACACACACACACACACACACACACACACACATATATATATATATATATATATATATATATATATATATATAAAGATACACACATACACAGACACACACACATACACTCACACATACATACATACACACACACACCCATACACAACCACACACACAGATACACACACACACACGCGCGCGTGCAACCACACACACCAATACACAACCACACACACACAAAACCACACACCGCACACAACACACACAGACACACACATATACACACTCTCACATACACACACACACACATATATATATATATATATATATATATATATATATATATACACACACACACACACACACACACACACACACAGACAAACACACATACATACACTCACACACACACACACACACAAACACACACGTTTCACATGATATTATGATCTCTAACTTGAACTCTGAACTTATACTACCAGTACTGTTTCCACATGTATATATATAAATAGGAAGCTGCGATATATCAGATGACAAATATTCAATGTGTTCTAGTGTTGTCGTTAAACAAAAGAAAGTAACAAACTTCTTTTTTCGACAGACGGCCGAGGTATCTAAAATGTGTGCTTGAACCTTAATTGAATATAAACATTAATTAATTAATTAATTCTAAAAAGTCATCAGTTGTTCAGAGTTTGATAAACATGGGGATCGTCTGTCTGAATGTTCACAGTGTTCACATCATACACATTGTTCACATTGTTCACATCGTTCACAGTGTTCACATATTCCACAGTCGTGTGTTGACCTGAAATAATACAACAATAATTTACACGGTTTTCACGAAAATATGAACTGATAGACACAAATAAGCCAGGGAGCACACTAATAATAGCAGAAATTATTACATGATGTCTTTCTTTCTTTTTGTATTTCACCTATGACATCTATTTCTAAATAATGTATAACGGTAAAATAATAGCAACCTGTTTATCTTCTTTACCGTTTCTTCCTTCTATTTCCTCTCTTTTGTTTTATGTAAATTTGAAACAAGTTATAATCATTATATTTTATTTTTATTGCTTATAAAATGTTCATATCGTAAAATGTTGGGAGATGCCTTAAATAGGCTAACGCCTGTTGGCCAATCCACAGCTATTATTTGTGAACGGCAATAACTATTGTTTAAACCAATATGTTGAAGCACGACTTTAAAAATTACAATGACCTATTTGTATTTACAGCAAAATCTTTCGATTTTAATTAAATTGTGAGCGATAAAAACTGATTTATCCTACGCGAGTTTCTTGTTGAATTCCTCCTCTTTCTGACTGTGACGATGACAGCGACAACGATGATCACCAGAATGAGAACTACTGTGACACCTGAAACAACTGCTACCAGTACTGAGTCAGACGTGGAACCCGATTCTGTAGACGAAAACACAAAGAGGAATCAAGCTTTTAATATCACACAATGGTATGTAGAAGAAAACACAAAGGGAATCAAGCGTTTAATATCACACAATGGTGTGTAGAAGAAAACACAAAGGGAATCAAGCGTTTAATATCACACAATGGTGTGTAGAAGAAAACACAAAGGGAATCAAGCTTTTAATATCACACAATGGTATGAAGAAGAAAACACAAAGGGAATCAAACTTTTTAATATCACACAATGGTAGGTATACCCAGAATTCATTTTCAAATTTTCAAAGACTTTCATTTCTATATACAGTTTTAAAGTATACTTACCTTGTTATTTGTATTATATTATACTTTTCCCAACAGCACTTACCTTTTCTGACACCCAATAGCCTATTTATAGTTTTGTGCTGGGGTGTCATTAAACACTCATTCATTCATTCTTTCATTCATTCATTCGTTCGTTCGTTCGTTCTTTCGTTCTTTTGTTCGTTCATTCATTTATTCACTCATTCTTTAGCTAAATTATAAGATACATGTACATACCCTTTCTTTCGAATACAATTAACTGTAAGCTTGTACAAATACCGTTTCGATTTTTGTGTTTATGTCAATTGTATTGTTTATTTATTTGGACATTACAGGCATATAGATGATGATAATGAGATGGACGGTGAAGCCGCATAATTTTCCTTTTCGGTATGGAACTGCTTGACTGGGATGTACTCCAAGTTTGGTGTCAGTTTTAAAGCTATCTTGGTATTACCCAAGCCTGGGGTGTACAGAACCATATGCTCCAGTTGCTCAGGCGAGATACGAACCCAGTACTTACATAAACGTACGAGACAGGGGACAGGGGCAAGGGCAGGGGCAGGGGGATGCCCCCACTAGTGCTGGAGCAAAACCTCAAATTCGGGCAAAAATTATACAGATATTCGGAAAAAAAATGTGCTAACCTGAGACCTTTTTACCATGTATTTCCATCATTTTACCCTCAAAATTAGTTGTAATCCATGTAAAATGCTTAGTGATTCGTTTCAAACTTTATATAGCTGTTTGGTAGTAATGCTAATTATGAATAACTGTTGTTATCCAGATTTGGGCATTTTCGTTTAATTCGGGCAAAAGCCAGTCTGTCCCCTCTTACAAAAATGGTAGCCCGAATGCCTATGAGTACTTACTAGATTGAAGTCCAATAGCAACTCAGCCACTATTCAACCCAGGTCGGAAAACACGACAGACTTGCCAAAATTTAAATTTTAATTGTAAGCAAAGATAACGGCGAAACCGTAAACCGCGATCGAAACCGCAATAAGAAAGTGCTGAGTTGAAGTGGGATCTGGCAAAATGCTCTATCTTGTGGCTTGTCTGTAAGAGGACAGCCACTCCTAGACTACTTTACTACATCAAAGGACAGAATTGACCTCACTGGAATAAACATAGCTTTGATGTCAGATGTCAAAACAGTGATAAAATGTTGGTTCCTGTGGCACCAATCATAGTACTGCCACTACAGCTGTCAAAAAATAGTTAAAGTTTGTTTTGTTTATCAATAATTGGCTATCGGCTGTCACACATTTGCTAATATTTGACATATAGTCTTAGAGAGAAAACCCGCTGCCTTTTTCCATTAGTAGCAAGGGATCTTTTATATGCACCATCCCACGGACAGCATAGCACATACCACGGCCTTTGGTATACCAGTCGTGGTACACTGGCTGGAGCGAAAAATAGCCCAATGGGTCCACCGACGGGATCGATCCTAGACTGACCGCGCATCAAGCGAGCGCTTTACCACTGGGCTACGTCTCGCCCATCCACGGGTGTCACCAAAAGCGATGAATAGGTAAATATGCAAGCTTTCACCAAAGACATGAACAGGTATGCAAAAGTTCAAAATATGAAACAGCATCAACCATCACTTTGGTCAGTGATGCAGCCGAAAATAGTCTACACTGTCAAATAACTAGTCTCGACGGTTTCAATGAAGATGAGAGGAAACACGTTTGTGCAAGGACACCCCAGCAGATATTAAACTAAAGAGAGTAGGTGTCTTAAGATATGGTAAGGACGGTAATTATTTAGTTTTCAGAATATACTATAATGATACTCTACTCCAGACACACAGATGCCTGCGCACACATACACGTGCAATAATCAATGGATATTATAGGCCCGAATATAGGCCAACGCCTGTTGGCCAATCCTGAGACTGCTAATTTTTTTGAACGGCAACAAACATTGTTTAAAGGGATATTCCTGAATTTGCTGTATTGTAAGATGTTTCAAACTAATAAAATATTTTTACGATCAAACTTACATATTACATATATTTTCTTGTTTAGAATATCAGTGTCTGCATATTCAATGTGTTTCTGGTCGTCTTAATATTTGTAAGAAGCCCAAACTGGATACTGTCTTCAAATAATTTCGTACAAACGAAAACCTCCCCAATATTTCAGGAAATAATATGAAATTTAACCTAGTTCAAATATTAGAACGATTAGAAACAAGTTTAATATATGGCCACTAATATTTTATGCTGAAAAATATATTTGATATTTTATTACAATCGTTAAAAAGTCTCTGTTAGTCGATAACATCTTAAAATTGCAGCACACTCAGGAATATCCCTTTAAACCAATGACTGTTTAGTAACACGTCGTCTCGAAAAGAAAGAGACATGGACATATTGGATGTAGAATGAATCCAATGTTTGGGAACTTGTAGCGAATCTGTTAGAAATACATTGTGTTTTTACTGTCCTTTACTTTTGTAATATTAATTTAAAAACACCACCACCAACAACATGACATAAACGTCGCATATTTTATACAATTACCTACGTGAAACTACTTTTAAAGTTGTGTACAAATGGCCGCACCCATATATGTTACAGACATCCAACTTATAAAGTCCCAGGTCAGCTTCATTTAATTTTAAAATCTTCAATGTGATTGAGTACCCGTCATCTTTCACAGTAATACCATAGATATGTAACGTCACTTCTGTCGTAGACACTCGACCTGTTAAGTGCTGATCACGTCCGTTTATCCACATGTGCAAAGTAATGTTGGAATTGCTGAATATCTTTCTCTCCAAAACAACAGTGTTACCAAGGACAGCGGACACAGTCTGATTCTGTTTTGATTCAGCATCGAAAATAGGTTTTTCTGTAAATATATAAAATGTGAGGCAAGAGGAATTGAAAGACAATCACGTACCTAAATGTCATAAATTCCCTGTAAATATTCACCGAGACAATCACCAATACGCATGCAAAGACACACTAAAATGCAATGACATTTATGGATGTATACCACCAAATCAAATCCCATAGACGATAATAGTAGCATATGTGGCTAAAAGTCCTACATGCAGCCTATCAACTGACATATACACCATATATATAAAGCAAATTACAAAACATAGGGGTTAAGCTGATCATTTCAGACATAACGAGTACATATGAGTACCCTAGTTCTGCACAGAAAATGTCATGCTATTTTTAGTAGGACCCCGCACACGTTTCAAGCACAACGGTAGTTGGTACATTGACTCTAATTCAAATTAAACCACAGGAATTTAATGGCCATATGAACCAACTTTTTAGCACAACAAACACTCTCACATTTATCACAAATGGCAGAACCCAGCAGGACTTGTGCTATTAACTGCTCTATCTAAAGTTAAATGCATCTCAAACTTTGACCTAGCCAGATATTACTTGGTCACACACTTACTTGTGAATTGAAAATAACTGTTTTACAAAACTACAACACAACTAGTCAATTACCAATATGCATGAAGTGGCGGCAGTGGGTTTGTTCTCTCACAATCTTTGCGAATCTTAATCATATGCAATAAGCCTATTTATGAAAATAGCTAAATATTCACATACCACCAAATTCTACTGACGTAAAACCAGTTTGAACTTTGACCTTGTTCAACCCATCAATGCCATTACTAGCACCACACTGGTACCTGCCTGAATCAGCATATGTCACGTTATAAATCGTCAAGACGTTTTTGTTAAATTCCACGAGTTGTCCTGGTAACTCTCTGATTCTGTACTTATTCCAGAAGTGGATGAATGGAGTGAAACCGTACGTCTCTGGACGCCCTTCTGTTTCGCATATCACCTTCAGACTCTTCTCACTCGAGTTAAAGTCATATCGTACTGTCACATCAGGAGCATCTATGTCAATAAAGATCATATACTGGGACCCACTCTAAAATAACAATAAACGTGTGCATTTGCATACTTTGGATGTTTGTGTATTTAATCACAAAATGCTAAAACTGATACGTATTTAGTTAATTCACTAAGACACTTACTTAATTTGTTTGACATCCAGTAAAATTATGCTGGTATGTCGTTGAACACTAGTTCATACATTCATGTAATTGGTCAAATCTTTAAAAATAACATATAATTATAATAACACAATTTATGAAATTTAACGGATTTTCCTCATGCCATATGCATTTTGTTTGAAACTTAAAATCATATACTGATCAATATTTGGATAAAAAAGTATAAAACTGTATATTTTAATGGATTAAACTATGTTAACATATTTAAATATATCACATATCGGATATAATCACATACATTGTCATAAATGCCTGCACTACATTAAAATCACCCAATATTTTGCGAGCATAGCTGGATCATAGTCACCATGGAGTAAGTTTTGCATAAAATGAAAAACATTGAGACAAATCACAAGATGGTGTGGTATCAATATGATTATGAACTTGGAGAACACTGTTAATTATAGATATTATGCGCGCGCGTGCGTGAAATATAAGACAAGGGTTTTGCAAATGAAGTCCCGAAAATGATTATTATAAGAGATCATGAAAAGATAATGACCATTAAATATATATTATACATGAGTGGTGCACGGACGAGTGTTGTGGTATGGCTGTTTTCGGAGCAGGTGTGAGTGCGATATAGCCAGTAATGGTGAAGGGTGTCATATCATGTTAGTTGATATTTTTATTTGTAACAAATTATAATTTATTCATTGTTGAGCTATTTTTTCTGAACGTTTAGCATTTCATACGTAATAGGGTATTTCATTTCTGTGATATTAATAACTATTATCTCAGTGTATTTCATTGTCGTGTCCGTTTTTGCTGTCATAATGAAAATATCTTTGTTCAAACGTACGGTACATGACATTCCTCAACATGGACAACTAACATGTTTAATAATAAATGTTTAAAATGTTGGTACCTTTTGTTTTAGTAACAACCGTGACCTATATACAATACCTATAATCCAACAATATGTGACTTACAACGTGATGACATGTAATTGATAATCGTTTTTTACTAACCGACCATCAATACTTACGGTTAACCAGGATGGTCACAGTCGTAGTTAGATTATATCGACCAGTGATGTGGATGGCTGAACACTGACAGGTGTGATTGTGGATGTTTCTCCACACTTTAAGAGATATACGACCTACAGCTCCATCATGTGCCTGAGGTGCACGCTCTTTAATACCATCGCACACTATACTAATGTTTGACACACTGGGCTTTCCCCCAGTGACTTCACATGATAGGTGTAGCATGGCGCCTTCGCGAGTTACGATTTCTGAATCATGTGGCGCATTTGAATTATTGTCTTGCTTTATCACTGGATGTGCCAATGGTGGATCTGATAAAACAGAAAATAGCTAAATAATATCCATTCATACAAATCATAAAAAATGTTTGTTCAAATATAAAATATAATACGGAGCTGATTAGGGCTACTATAAATAAGTGTACCTCCAAAGAAACAAAACAAAAAAACCCGAACAAAAAGCCCCCAAAACCCCACCCCAAAAACAAAAACAAAAACAAAACAAAAACAAAACAAATAAGAACCAAACACAAAAAAGTCCAAAGACAAACAGAACTAACCAATTGTTAATAAAATCAGAACTTTTGGACGAGGCATCAAAATACTGACAATGTAAAGATTTTTTTATATATAAATATACAAACAAAATCTAATTGCGTGGAACTGTTGTGTTGTTATTCAGGTAAACAGTTCTGAGCTTTTTTTTTTTACTTACATGTTAAATTCATGACTTTAACATTTGACGTTGTTGTCATGTTCGTATCTGCATTAAAAGCTTTGCATAGAATTTTGTTTCCATCTTGATACCAGTGTGGAATAAATTTAAGCTCCTGAGTGTATGCGTCGTAATGTTTAGATACATTCAGATTGTTTTCGATTCGTGCTCCAGACGTTTTGTTTATCCACGTGAACTCTGCTCGTCCTGTCATGTTGCTTGTGGTACAGGTCAAATTAATTGAGTTCAAACCGTCAGCATCAAACATTTTCTTATTTCCAGTAAGAGTAACACCTGAAACTAGAAAGTGACGTACATGTAGTCTGGGTTAGTGAGAACCACGTATTGGTTTTCAAATCCAAATTTATAAAATTAGTTTTTCCATTTGCCATTATACAAAACAAAATTAGACATGTTTCCCTCTGGAGAAAACAAGTATTAATTATTTTGAATTTCTTATTTTATGTTAGGAATAATATATTTCCGATGTTAAATAAAAAGAACACTAGAAACTGAATTAATTTCAACTTATTTTCGTGATTATATCCAATTAAGGTTCAAGCATCCTGTCCTGGGTACACACTTCAGCTATCTGGGCTGTCTGTCCTGGACAGTGAGTTATTTGTTAGTGGTTATCAAGAGAGAAGAGGGTGTAGTGGTCTTACACCTACTCATTAAGTCGTTAAAACCCGCTTTGGGTGGGAGCCAGTACTGGGATGTGAACCCAGTACCTACCAGCCTTACGTCCGATGGGTTAACCACGACACCAACGAGGCCGGTTATTAATTATTAAATATAATCTTCATTGCAAGCACGTTTATAATGTAATAAATTGAATGATTCATTGTCGTATATGTCAAATACATATTATGCCATTACAAATTTATGCTAAATGTAAAAAAATCAATAAATAAATCAATCCCTATCTTATTTTTAGAAGTAGGAATCAAATATTTCTGTCATGGTGCTTGGACGACTAAATGGATGGTTAACTAAATACAAACACGAAGAATAAACCGGCTATTGGGTGTCAGGTCAGGTCAGGTCAGAGAGTTTAACGTGACATTCAGAGCAAGCTGTATATGAAAGAATGTATGACTGACTGACATCAGTATAGAAATTCTACATTTTATAATGAATGTTAATGTTGTGTAAAATACAAACATAATGGGTAAATATATTTAAAATCCTGAATAACAGTAAGTATATTTTAATATTTTCAAAACTTGTCTTCTACCAAAATGCATTGAGGTGGAGAATCCATCTTGGGAAAACAGATGAATGCGTTCAGTACATACGGCCGAAATAAGCTCAACGCAAATCACTTCCATACTTTCATTTTCGATGTTGTCAGTAATTTATATGTTAATGTGTTAGCGCGAGATGGAGAATTGACAAGAAATAATCTCTACATTAGCAGCACATTGTGTTTAATATGCATCTCTCACAGCTAGATCGTCTCCGCTATTTACGTGTGTTTTATGAACTTGTGTAATAAAGTACTGACATAATATACTAGTGATGCATTATACTTACAATAGAGGAAAACAAAGTTGCTGATATACACAGGTCCAGAGGCTCCATCACTGTCAACAGAAGAACAGATCCACTGTGTGAAGTCGACTGTACTGAATGATTTTATTATTACTCTGTAAATTAAGGTATCGTTCCTAGGTCCACTACACTGACATTCATATCCACTTAATACGTCATGAGTCGTGTTACAATATACATTCCCTGATCTGTACCAAAGGATCTGACAAATCCTCACGTTGTTGCGTTCAAACACGATGCTTCTATTTTGAATTTTCTTTGCGACAGCACAGTGAAGATTATATCTCCAGCCGAGCTTTATCGGAGATGAAGACGGTATGAGCTTGATCGCTCCGACTGCAAGAAAAAAATAATACGGAAACAAAACTCAAAGAAAATATCTAACAAACAAAGCAAACATATATACCCTCCCCCTCGCCAGGTAAACTCTGGTAAGCTGTATGCATATGTATTCTTAGACGTATGTGAGTGTTTAATATGTGTATGTACTATAGTCCTGTTCAATTGTTTAGACCCTAAGGTTTTTGTAAAATGGAAATAAGTCAACTTCGTGCATTTTAGATGATGAATTGTGTATAAAACCTGTCGGAGGTTGGGTTTGTATTCATGCAAATGTTAAGAAAACAAGGATTGAATAGGAATTAAACGTAACATTTGCAAAAAACTTAGGGTCTAAACAATTAAACAGGATTATGGTGTTTGTCAGTGCATATTTCTGCGTCTCTGTGAGTATATGTATGTCAGAGTGTATATGTATGTGTGCGTGTGTCTGATAGTGTACGTGTGTGTCAGAGTACATTGTGTGTATCTGTATTTGTATGGATAGCGTGTCTGTGTTGTATAGTAATATTAGACAATAACCCTAAGATCTGTTCTCCGGTTTGCCGACGTAGATCGGTGTTTTCAGCTACTGTCACACACCAACAGTTGACGGTGGACAATGTGAAAAGACAATAGGTGTATGCCTATTGTTTCCGTTTATTTATTCTTTTTTTTTATTTGTTCATTTCAGTCTGTAAATATTCTTTTGTTATAAATGCTTGGATTGGTCCAAATAATATCATTTGATTTTTAGTTTTTAAAACGACGTTCAAACTGCATGGATCTCAGTTTTGCACTACTTTTGGCAATCCTTAAGAACCAAAGTAAATAATTTCAGGTGTTTTCATTATTTAAAATTAATAAAATAACTGTTGACATTAGTTGTTAATATTGAATCACTAAATGTTGTTCGTATTAATATATGAAAGAATGTAAAAATCTCCCCACTAAGCTACTGATGAAAAAACAAAATCCGAAAAAGAAGAAATAATTCGTTTGTTATTTCATAGTATTTTGTATTAATACAATTATACAAATTGAACATGCTAATCTTTGTCGATCATACACATATGAACCACAGGACCGCTATATAGTGAATAATACACGAGTGGCCGTTAGATACCATTTATACGTTTTAAACAACGAATTGTGAGATAAATGGTATCTGACGGACAAAATGTATTATTCTATTTCCTACATATCCTAAAAAAACAAGGTTTTAATCAAAATTTAACATCTTTTTCGACTAAAACATATTTACAACCCTTTGTACTTGTAGCTGACTTACGCATCACAGACACATGACTGCCAGGTTAACTATACGTCACGGTGTAATCGATTTCCATCGTGCTATTGTTCATTAGATGTATGCAGTGGTAACCTGGTCATCACCTAGGAGCAGACAGTCGTATGTCTTGAAATTGTTAACACGCGTAAGTTTGTAAACAAGCATGTGTTATCATAAATAACGCATGGTGTTTTCACCAACGGGCCTGCAAGAAACACACTTATGTACGAACTGCTTCGTGTTAACTCGCTACGCCATTCACATAGTGTGTAAAGCGGTTCTGTCGTCATACTTGTGTAAACGACAAAAATTAACATGCTACAATTTATAATTAAAACGTTTCAGATGTTATAAAAATAATAACCATTACATACGTCACAAGTTAATAACGTCATTAATTAACAGCTTTAGTCTGGCATATTAATACAGATCCAAGCAGATGTGTTTTTACCAAAGTGTCTAACTAAAATAAAGCACAGCAATGCAGTTTGCCTTACATATGGGAGATATGCGGACACTAGTGAATACATTAGTTTGTAATATAACCGAGTCTAAATAAAATTTATATTCCATTAAAGGCTTTTGAAGGAGATATCGCTGACAATGTAATTTGCGATATCTCCTTTTGGTATTCTCCTAGGAGATATCGCTTCTTATAATCGTGATTGGTCAAATTTTAATCACAAGACTTTATGTTGTTACGTCACTGTGTATGTTTCAGCGTAAAACCTATCATTAGTGACGTCAAGCCACTGTCGTTCTGCTAGTTAACGAGTATACCGCTGCCAAATATAACGACATTCAACCCACATTACTGACATTGTTTCCAATTGTCATAAATGAAAAGAATGATAATGGATGATATCAAGAATATCCCACTCGTGTGGTGTAATATCATAATTTATCAGCACGAGTTGATAAAAGTATAAAAAAAATCCTCGGAAAGCCTCGGATTTTATACGTTTATCATAATATATGATATCACAAGACATCTTATGATATCACAAGACACTCGTGGAGTATTCTCTATATATTGCAAAATGTAGTCTTTACCTTCAGAAGTATTCACAGAACTCCACAACACAGATATCAACAGGATTAGAAAAACGAACTTCATGATCTACTAAATTAAACTTGTTCTTCTGCACTGAACGAGTTGAGAGTTTACAAATCCAAACGTCATTCCAAGTAAGCTAGGTTTTAAGCATAGACTACACTGATTTCTACATGTTGTGATTGGTCGTACTTTAAATGTTTATATTGTATAGAAGCCCAATGTGTGATGTGAGGCGATATCACAGGTAAGAAATATAAAGGGTTTTTTCTCTTGTTCGGTTCAACTTCCTGGTCTCTGCGCCACACCAAAATAGATTGTGTATACAATGTTTTTCATCAGACGTAGAGACTTACTGTTATGAATTAATACAGGTTTTAATAGCGCGACATTTCCAAATTTTTCCATGACACATTTAATTGTTTTTAATATTAAACTTTACAGTGGACTCGTCTATATTTAAAAACAAATACTTACCAGTATTATAATGTTCGTCATTTGTGAGGTATAATAACCAGATTTATGATGGTCGTTTGGTTTCTTGAACAAATTCCAACCGCAGGGTATAAGGCAGTAGATTAAGTCCCTGTATATAGGCGTCGGAAGATGATAGCGATTGGGGTGGTGGGGTTAAATATATTATATTAATCTCGTTTTGAACTGGGGATGCCAACGCATTATCGTCCGTCTATTATGGCTGTCTTTTTGTATGTCTGTCTGTTCCCCCTGTCACTGTCTTTGTCTGTCTCCGTGTTCCTGCCTGTCTCTGTATCCCTGTCTGTTAAGGTCTCTGTCTCTGTCTGTCTGCCTGTCACTGTCTTTGTCTGTCTCTGTGTTCCTGCCTGTCTCTGTATCCCTTTCTGTTAAGGTCTCTGTCTCTGTTTGTCTGTCTGCCTGGGTTCGGATCCCAGTCGAGGCATGGGATTTTTAATCCAGATACCGACTCCAAACCCTGAGTGAGTGCTCCGCAAGGCTCAAAGGGTAGGTGTAAACAACTTGCACCGACCAGTGATCCATAACTGGTTCAACAAAGGCCATGGTTTGTGCTATCCTGCCTGTGGGAAGCGCAAATAAAAGATCCCTTGCTGCTAATCGGAGAGTAGCCCATGTAGTGGCGACAGCGGGTTTCCTCTCAAAATCTGTGTGGTCCTTAACCATATGTCTGACGCCATATAACCGTAAATAAAATGTGTTGAGTGCGTCGTTAAATAAAACATTTCTCTCTCTCTCTCTGTTTCTTTCTTTCTCTCTCTGTTTTTTCTCTGTCTCTGTATCTCTGTCTGTCTCTCTGTCTCTCTCTCTCCCAAGCGTCGAAACCGAATAACCATGCGTAACATACCAAATAGTCATAGCTTAAAATCTCTCTCTCTCTCTCTCTCTCTCTCTCTCTCTCTCTCTCTCTCTCTCTCTCTCTCTCTCTCTCTCTCTCTCTCTCTCTCTCTCTCTCTCTCTCTCTCTCTCTCTCTCTCTCTCAAGTATCGAAACCGATTAGCCATGCGTGACATACCAAATTGTGCCGAGGTATTTCTTTTCTTTCCTATGATGTATTTCTCATTGGTATTGGGGTACACCCTCAATAGACGAACAATGTCTTTCTGTGTAAAAACTATTTTCACTGCCAGCCGCTATTACTAAACATAATGCATGAATATAAATGACGGTTAAATGTATGTCACTGCACACATTGGAATAAGCACATGACTGCACATTGAATATCAATAGGGTTTTGTATTGAGGCCAACAAATGTTCGTTAAGGGAGGTGCTGGGTGTATGATAGGGGGTACTCATGTGTACAGGTGTCTGTGTGTATAGATGTGTTTGTGTTTGTGTGTTGAGTATGCGCGTATGTGTGTTTTCATTTATGTACAGATATTTGTGTGTATGTGTGTTTATGCATGTGTATGTGTGTATGTGTGTATGTATGTATGTGTGCGTACGAGAACGTGTGTATGTGTGTTTATGCATGTGTGTGTATGTATGTGTGTATGTATGTATGTATGTATGTATGTATTTGTGCGTGTGTTTGTGTGTGTATTGTTAGGCTTGGGCACATAAATACTTGTTCTACATTAGATAACTATGCATTGCCATTTCTATGGCCATTTTGCTCACTGAACACGAATCTGCTAAAACTGTTTTGTTTACGACCACGTTTTATATCCGGAACTTTAATGTACTAGTATTCAAAATGGTGACCAAATTTCCTCTCATCCTGTACTGTTTTTACACACGGTGTGGACAGAACATGATACTTGTTCGGTTAGGTCTATCGACAGGCTCACGAAATGCATTTTACCATGGACCATGTTTCCTATTGACCTGATAACCCTACCTAATAATTCAAAGTGTTATCATGTCACTAGGAAATGTATTATGCGCATGCCGGGTTTTTGCTCAATTTTCAGGTAGATGGTTTTCGACTCTCAGTTTGGCCAGCGATGAAGTTAGACGTGGTTTTCAT
>NC_054710.1:32169977-32187398 GCF_016097555.1 Gigantopelta aegis | reverse complement strand
TACGTTGGTTGTACCTTATATGTTTTTGTTGTGTGTTAGGGGAAACAAAAGAGTCAACCACTATATAATAAATCAACCAAAAGGCATTATTGTGCCCATTCGATACAGTCTTAAAGGGAGAGTCCTGAGTTTACAACAATTGTAAAATGTTTCCGACCAATATTATTGTTTTCGATGACGTAACATACAAATTAAATACATTTTCTTATTTAAAATATCAGTGTCTGTATTTACAAGGTGTTTGTTGTTGTCCTAATGCTTGTAGTAGCCCAATCCGAATTTTACGTCCCAATACTTTCGGACCTACGAAAAAAAAATATATCACTGATTAATGTAAAAACTAAGTGCTACAGACATTAGTATACGACCGCAAACACATTCGATATACAGACACTGGTAAACAAGAAAATGTATTTAGTGTGAAATAGTAGCCGCCAACAAGGCTCTGTTATCACAGCCATCTTAGAATGGCTGCAAACTCAGGACAGTCCCTTTAATCGCGTATTAGGATTTTGTCATTCAGACTGGATGTGGTGACATTCATTTCGTTTTAATTTCAACTCATTTTCGTGCTTATATCCAATTAAGGTTCAAACACGCTGTCTTGGACACACACCTCAACTATCTGGGCTGTCTGTCCAAGACAGTGAGTTAGTTAGTTGTTAGTTGTTAGTGATTAGTGAGAGAGACGAGGGTGTAATGGTCTTACACCTACCCATTGAGACATTAAAACCTGCTCTGTTCCTACCAGCCTTATGTACGATGGCTTAACCACGACACCACCGAGGCCGGCATGTGGTGACAAATACATCATTTGATCATTGTTGACAACGTTAGTTAATCATAGGATACACGAATCCAATCTCACAGAACTTTCAGAATGTCAAGAATGAGTTATGGAACATGTATAGGTATAATATTAAAAAAATGCATAGTTTTATTTAAATTTCATAAATAAATACATGATTAATTACTATTTTTTTCACAATGTATGGTGAAATATAGTTAGTTACTAGAAGGGTGAAGAAAATAAAAGCTTGTCACATTTTAATTCACAATTTAAAACATCGCATACATTACGTTTTGTTGCTATATTATTTGTTTGTGACGTAAATTATGAGCGATAAAAACTGATTTATCCTACGTGTGTTTGTTGTTGAATTCCTCCTCTTTCTGACTATGACGATGACCACGACAATGATGACCACCAGAATGACAACTACTGTGACACCTGAAACAGCTGCTACCAGTACTGAGTCAGACGTGGAACCCGGTTCTGTAGAAGAAAACAAAAACAGATCATGCATTAGCTTGCTGCACGTTATTGTGTACCGTACCTTGGTTGTAGCTTGTTGAAGTTAATACATATTTATAGCTGTTTAAATCCTCAAAGGTAAATTAATGTTTGTGTATGAAAATCTTTGCACAATTTAAACTAAGAATAAATAGTAGGTGTTTGAAAGGACAAGTAGGAAAATCGATCAGAGGATCTTTTTTGTGAATGGGAGAATAATATACTACTAAGATATAACATTAGAAATCCGACAAATAGATTCAAAGATGCATACATGTACATATATACGGAAAGACAGACACACACAGAGAGAGAGAGAGAGAGAGAGAGAGAGAGAGAGAGAGAGAGAGAGAGAGAGAGAGAGAGAGAGAGAGAGAGAGAGAGAGAGAGAGAGAGAGAGAGAGAGAGAGAGAGAGAGAAATTTGACGAGATTCTGAAGTAGAATGATGAGTTTAATATCAGAACTATCTCAGATCCCTACTTTAAAATCATCAAGTCAGGTAATGATAAACAAGACTATCAGTTGATTTCTGTGTTATTAGAGTCTTCAAGCACGAGTTCATGCGAGGAATAGACAGATAGACAGAGAGAAAGAGAAAGAACGTCAGATAAAGAAATAGACAGATACAGATGTAAAATGAATACAATATACAAAAACGTGTGAAAATCTGCTGTCAATATATCGAGGAGTCACAATCAGAATTTGTTACGCCCAAATTCACATTTTTGTGTACTAACAGATTTCAAAATGCTAAAAGAAATTCTAGGAATTCCGAAACGAAATCAGTTTTATTTCTTTATTTCAATTCTCTTGTCCATCCCTCCTATTACACCTAGTATACCTATATCCCCAAAATTAACAACATACAAAACGAAACAAAAAAGTGCGAAGAAGTAATGTGTGAACATAACCCATTCTTATTGTGAAAGTTTTGTTTTCACTATTCTGTTATGTTCATTAGTTAACTTAACAAAATCAGTTATGTAGATATATTTTAAACAAATATGAACCTGGAATTGCTATGTTTAAAGTTGTGTAAAAATGGCCGCATCCAAAGCTGTTACAGATATTCAGAGTGTAAAGTCCTTGGTCATCTTTATTTAATTTAGGAATCTCCAAACTGATTGAGTATCCGATATCTTTAATTGTAATATTGTAGATATTTAACGTCACTTCTGTGGTAGAAAGTTGACCTAGTAACTTCTGACCCCGTCCGTTTGTCCACGTCTGGCGAGTAATATTGGATTTACTGAATATCTTTCTCCCCAAAACAATAGTTTTACCAAGGGCAGCTAACACCGTCTGGTTCTGTTCCATATCACCCAAAATGGGTTTTCCTGTAAAAACAAAGTTAAAATTGACATTGTTGTGTAGTATTATTTAACAGGTGATTATGTGTGCACAAAATAACACAGACACAAACAGAAGTAGATAAATGTACAAATATACATACATACATACATACATACATACATACATACATACATACATAGATATATACATACATACATACATATATACATTTGTCATGTGTCAAGCACGTAAGCGGTATCGATCGCGTAGATTGTAGGCCCAATGAATGTGGTTGAGTTAAACAGCATCCTTTTTTGATGTCTAGGTAGGTCATAACGCATCTTTTTAGTCTGCAATTTGCCATTCGGTGCCACAGGTTCGAGTCCCAGCAACGGCATGACACAATTTGCGAGGCAAAAAAGGATTTAATTATCCCTGCGCCAGTGTTTTAATATCTATGTATGTAACAGTTATTCTCGACATACATACAATATATATATATATATATATATATATATATATATACACACACACACATACATGTGTACTAGTGTACATATACTAGTTTACTTAGAAATATACATATATGTATACATACAAACACACATACACACATGACATATTAAATATAATGACATCTTTCTTAAAATATAAACAAAGGTCCACATGTTGCATGGGCACACAATATCCACATTTTGTATTCATACAAAACATTTACTTACCACCAATTTCTATTGACGTAAAATTAGTTTGAAGTTTGACCTTGTTCAGTCCTTCAACTCCATTACTGACACCACACTGGTACTTCCCCGAGTCAGCGTATGTCACGTTTTGAACAGTCAAGACGTACTTATTAGGCGATACGCGTTGCCCTGGTAACTCTCTGATTCTGTACTCGCCCCAGAAGTGAGTCAATGGAGAGAAGCTGTAGTTGTCTGGACGTCCTTCTGATTCACATATCAACTTTAGGATCTTGTTACTTGAGTTAAACTCATGTCGTACTGTCACACCTTGGGCATCTGTTACAATAAATGCATTTACTCGAGTAACAAATTTTGGAGCTTTATTATTTATTCGTAGAATTTACAACTTTTAGACCCTTCTTACTTGAGTTATAATCATGACATACTGTCACACCAAGAGCATCTGTTTCGATATAAAGCATACGCTTGAGTCTGTTCTCAATGATAATGTGGAAAGTTTATCAATTATAAATACTATATGGTGTTATTATTTAATCGTAGATTTAAACCACTCACGATAGATTATATATTAGTGTGGTTCAGTTTTCATATCTAACCTTTGGTGAATGCTGGTAATAATAATTATTTTGAAGCATGGCAGTTTAAAACATGTTGGGGACATTTTGGCAAGCATTAGTCGAAAATTATAGCGGTGGGAAGAGACTAAATGTAATTTTATCATTTCAATATGTATTTTAATGTTTAAAATTGGGGAAGAATATGTTCAGCTTTCATAATTATGATGCATTCCATCTTGGACTTGGTAGAGAGATTCAATTTGTCTTTGGTTATTTGTTAATTGAATTATCAAAACTCACTTCCAGGTTTGTAAGAGGATACTACACTTTTCTGTTCCTTAGCATTGGCAATTATTATTACCTTAATATTAACGATAACTTTCTGTTGTTTCAGAATAGTTGCCTTGGTTGAAATATGTATATTCAAGGTTTGTATTAAAAGGAAAAAAAACATCGAACATATTTAGGTCTTCCCTTTCAGCATCAGTTTTAACTTAAATAATTTTATTACTACAATATTACTTACATTTTACCAGAATCCTTTCAAGTAACAACGTTAATTTAAATAATATGTTTAATACTGCAATATTACTTACAGTTAACGAGAATGGTGACACTCGTAGTTAGATGATATCGACCTTTCTTTTGTGTAGCTGAACACTGACAGGTGTGCTTGTGGAGGTTCCTCCACACGGTTAACGAGAGATAACCTGTAACACGATCTCCGACCACCGTATAAAATGTACTGGAATTAATACCATCACATCGTATTGTAACGGTTAACACACGCGGTTTTCCTCCAGTCACTTCACACGACAAGTTCAACATGGCGCCTTCCTGGATTGTAATTTCTGAACTGAGAGGTGTCTCTGGATTCGTTACCTGCTTCATGACAGGACTTGTCAGTGGAGGATCTGGCAATACACATGTATGTTATAAGAATGATTTACTAGTATTCATGGCAAGCAGTCTGAAAGAAGGAAGGAGATAGTTATTTAACGACACACTCAACGCATTTTGTTTACGGTAATATGGTTACGGACCACACAGATATTGAGGGAGGAAATCCGCTGTCACCACTTCAAGGGCTACTCTTTTCGATTAGCAGCAAAGGATCTTTTCTATTCACCATCCCATAGACAGGATAGCACACACCACGGCATTTGATGTACCAGTCGTGGTGCATTGGCTGGAGCGAGAAATAGCCCAATGGGCCCACTGGCGGGGATCAATCCCAAACCGACCGCGCATCAAGCGAACGCTTTACCACTGGGCACGTCTCGCACCCAGCAAGCAGTTTGATTACTTATTAAGATCATTACAACTAATATGCATGTACAGTAAGTTACACCGGGTGCCCCACCATCTCCCACCCTCCAAAAACGAAAAAAAAAAGCAAAAAAAAAAGCAAGCACAAAAAGAAAAAAAAAAGAAAAACAATGCAAAACAAACAAACAACAATAAAAAAAATACATTGGACGATACGCCAAAATCATGGACTACGTATATATTGGATGCACTTATTAACAATCAAAATGTAAATGTGTGTAATAGGTTTTACACTATGCCAGTCCTGGAATGTTTAAGTGCTACTTACATATCAAATCCAAAACTTGATAATTTGACATTGCTGTTATGTTGGTGTTTACACCAAGGACTTTACAGGCAATTTTGTTTCCATCTTGATACCAGTGTGGAATAAGTTTAAGCTCTTGTCGGTATGTGCTGCCATGTTTAGATACAGTCAGGTTGTTTTCAATATATGTGGATCCTTCAGTTGTTTTGTTTATCCACTCAAAGGTAACACTTCCTGTCATGTTGCTTGTTTCGCAAGTAAAAGTAATTGAGTTCACACCATCAGCATCGAATTTTGTCACATTTCCAGAAACATTAACATCTGAAAATAGAAAATGAGGAACATGTGTGTAATTTGATTTATTATATAACATCTGACATTTTCAGCGCAATCAATGTTTGTGATATTTTGCAGATCATATACTTTAAGAATTTGATAACTTTGTAAATTAGATGTAAATTAATCGAGGTCACGACACTAGATTTATTCACATTAAAGCAAACGTACCAGGGTGACACGCCATAATTGACGTATGCATTCATAGTCATCAAGCGAAAACGTTTCAATAGCAACTTTACATTGAAATCTGCCCAGCATTAGAAGAAGAAAAAACCCGTAATAAAACACAACGTTGAGCACTAGTTTATTTTTATGTGAGTATATTCAAAATGACGTCAATCTAGTTTGGAGTCATTTCCATTAAAAAAGACATCGTGTCACATACTCTTACGGCATTTGAATATCGGGTAATGGCTGACTGGAATTAAAGTTGCGTATACAGTTTACAAAAACACGTTGTATTAAGCTTGAGATTATATGACAAATATATTATTACACTCGTGTGTTTCAGTATCGTCAAATCATATATTAGGAATAAAAATAATGTATTCCTAATATATGATACTGACGATACCGAAAAACACTGTGGTAATAACCTCTATATATATTGTTTAAAATAAGTAGGGGATATTGAAATATGGCATTAAATAATAGAGATTCTTCATTATATATTGTAATAGGAATTATTGATAAAACTTTAAAAAAACAACAACTTAAAATTAAAGTTATATAAGAATATAAAAAATATTCGACGGTTCGTCAGTGAACTAACATCATCAGAATAATAAACAAACAAACTGGTGGCTATACAAGCAAGTAAGATATAAAATAGAGACGGATAGCTTAGAAGATAAAAACAATACTGGTTAAAACAGTTGAGAAATTATTGAGAAAGCACATGATCATGTCTGGGTAGTTTGGCATAGCTAGATGAAACACAAAGTGATGCCGAAGGTAAAGAGGATTAATTTGTCATTTGTGTTCAGGTGGCAGACCACAGTTATTTGTGAATCTTAAGCTGAGAGATATGCATACCAGCCCATGGTATCATAAATGCCCACCTATGGTTTTAAAGTAAAGAAAGATACAGGTATTTTAGTCTCAAGGAAATTACAAAATGGTCATAATTATAAAGAGGACTTATTTTAAATATTTTTAGTTAAAATTTGTGTTACTTTCATCATAATGACTCAAAACTGCATGATTTTGGGTGCATTTTTGACA
The DNA here is from genome assembly GCF_016097555.1 of Gigantopelta aegis. Lineage (NCBI taxonomy): Eukaryota > Metazoa > Mollusca > Gastropoda > Neomphalida > Peltospiridae > Gigantopelta > Gigantopelta aegis. Next base: position 32,180,410 of record NC_054710.1, on the reverse strand, counting down.
ATGTTCACACCCATATAAACCAACCGCAAGCAGGAGTTGGCGGATATCACACATATATTTATGGAAACTTTGCTAATTGAACCTCACAAAAAACCTAATTTGAATATATATATATATATATATATATATATATATATATATATATATATACATATCTTATATATAACTTTCTGATGATCAGTGAAAGTGCTTATGGTTTAATAATTTTACAAATGTTTATTTATTTTTATTTTCATTATTATTTGTTTTGTGTGTTCTGGCACAATATTTGGTTACACGTCTACTAAGTATATGGCTACGCAGTCTTAAAGACTGGCATACTGAAATAACTGGGCAGATGAATTAACATACATAATACTTCAACAGCCCACTCAGGTATTTTGTTGCCAGAATACACGGTTTTCATTCCCAGGCCAGATCTAGTGAACGGACAAGACGTTAATGAATGTGATGTTCCATATTTTATTTGTGATAAAGGACGCGTTTAATTTTGACATATAAAAAAGTGACGTTACGGTATATATGTATGTATGTATGTACGTACGTATGTATTATGTATGTACGTACGTACGTACTTATGTATGTATGTATGTATGTATGCATGTATGTATGTCTATGTATGGACGGATGGATGTATGGATGCATGCAAGTATGTATGTATGCAAATATGTATGTATGTATGTATGTATGTATGTAGTAGATGTATTTATGTGTGCGTGCATACGTACGCGCGTGCGTTTGTTCATACATGGATATGCTTAATTACCTATTAGCAATAACAGAAGATATATACTTACAGAAGAGGTAGACAAAGTTACTTAGCCTATCTGTTTCATTAATATAGGACGCTTTAGCGACACACCACCAATTAGTTGCTTCGACTTCCTTAAACGACTTTATCGTTATTCTGTAAACTGACACATGGCTGTAATACCCAACGCAGAGACACTGATACGATGATGATGTGTGGTAGAATGTTTCACAAGATATCGTCCCGTTAATGTTGGATACACGTCGTTTACAAATCTCTACAGTGTTGCGGATGAACGACATTTCTCGGCTCCGAAGATTTCCTGTGACATTACATTGGAGGGTATAATTACGTCCATACTCTATGACAGAGGTCATGCTTGATAATTTAATCTCTGCTCCTGAAAAAGTACAAATTAATATGCATGAAATTAACGACCTAAACAAACAAAACATATACATTTGTGTGGCATGCTTGCCTGGGTGTGTGTGTGTGTGTGTGTGTATGTGTGTGTGTGTGTTAGTGTTTGTATCAGTCAATTAACACGCACATACACACACACGCACGTACGCACAGACACAAACACACACACACACACACACGCCCATTGCCAAAAGGTCCAGTGCACCTCACCTAACACCACTGCCTAACTCACCACCCACCCCACCTATCCCATCTAACTCATGTAAGTCAGTACCTCGTCTGGGAACTTCTTTTACTGACGCATTAAAGTCTCCTACCGCCCCGAATCGCAACTCAGGGCGGGATACAAATTTTCGACAAACAAAATTCTATCAATTTCGGCACAACGTTTCAGACAAATCTCAATGGCGCCTTCCTGAAATTAAGAAACAAAAACTCTTCTTTTTGGCTAATCAAATCTCTCCAGAATTAATTTTGTTCCCATCCCCCAACCAAAAACAGGCTTAGAGGCTAAACTTGACAATGGTGTAATGGATACGACAGTTTTTGACCACAAAATGAAACTGGCCGACTATTTTCGGCGTTCAACTGGAGAAAAAATCCCATTCACGGAAAACTCCGGCTGGTTACCCTCAAACTCTAGTGTAGATCCTGAAATCATTAAAGCTCATAAAAGGATAGTGGAAACAGTGGGTGATATGACAGTTTACACAAATTAACAAAATCTTTCTGTCATGGAACGTCGTGCTCTCACCAAACTACGCAAAAACCGCAAAATTGTTATAAAACCTGCAGATAAAGGGTCAGCCACTGTCATTCTATCAAGGGAGAACTATATCCGGGAAGCCCATCGACAGCTTAATAATTCAAAGTACTACAAAAAATTAGACAAAGCTATTTGGCCTGAGAATTGTAAAAAGTTCAATGCAATTATTCAATGTCTAAAAGATCAGAGACATATTAATAAAAAACAAGTAAAATGTTTAGAAGCCAGGTCACAATCACAAACCCGGAAATTTTATCGAATTCCAAAAATCCACAAGCCAGTCAATACATGGACCGATATTAACACACCATCCGGTCGTCCAATCATTTCAGACTGTGGATCAGACTCGTACAATATTTCAGAATACATAGACTTTCACTTAAAACCAATTGCAAATAGACATGAAAGTTTTGTGAAAAACACTGAAGATCTTCTATCAAAATTATCAAAAACCAAAATCCCAAAAGATTAATTCTTGGTTACTCTTGATATTGACTCCATGTACACCAACATAAGTATTGATGCGGGCATTGATTCAGTTAAAAGAGCATTTGATAAGTACCCAGATCCAAACAGACCAGATAAGAACATTATTGAGCTGTTAGAATTAAGCCTAAAAGGAAATGATTTTGAGTTTGATGGAGAAATGTATCAGCAAGTGTGTGGTTGTGCTATGGGCAAACGTTTTAGTCCAAACTTTGCATCTATCTATGTCACCGAATGGGAAGAGGCCGCTTTAAAGAAATCGAGTAAAACACCTCTTTTGTACCTCAGATATCTCGACGATATACTTATCATTTGGCCACATTCTAAACAGGAATTTTGGAACTTCTTTGAGCTATTAAATCAACAGGATGACAATATCAAACTTAAGGCCACCATATCAGATAAATCAGTTGACTTTTTGGATGTAACAATTTATAAAGGTACACAGTTTGAAACATCAGGTTACCTAGACTACAAAGTGTTTTTCAAACCCACAGATACACACCAACTTCTCCACTGCAAGCCTTTTTACACACGCCACACCTTTAAGGGCATTGTTAAATCTCAGATTATTAGATTTCACAGAAATTCAAGTAACAAACAGAATTTCAATGAGGCTTGTTCACTTTTATTTAGTGCTTTAAAACCTAAGGGATATTCAAAACGGTTTTAAAGAAAAATTAAATCTGAAACTGTTCGAGAATTAGAAAACCCCTTTAGGGCAACTGAAGACTATAAACCATACAAACTTCAGCATAACCAATCACCTCAAATAAGCACTGGCTCATCTACTACTTGTGCCAAAACCAGGTGTAGACTTCACAACCTACTTAAAACGCAGTCGACTTTCAAAAGTCAACAGACCAAAATTGAATATCAAATTCGGACAGACATGAACTGTGATTCGAAAAATGTAGTATATCTAATCACCTGTAATTTATGTAAAAAAAACAGTACGTAGGACAAACGCAAAACCAACTGAGAAATAGAGCAGTTTGTCATAAGTATGATATTCGGCATGAAGTTGACACCCCTGTCGCCAATCACTTCAATCTACCTGACCATTCGTTAGATGAACTTTTTGAAATAATTCCAATTGAACAACCCCTGATACTTGGTTCAAAAGACGAAACAGACCTCTTGAGACTTGAACGAGAGGCCTTCTGGATTCGTACATTACAGACAAAACAGCCATTTGGAATCAACGTTGAATCTGGTAAAGCCGTAAAAAGAGATAAAATAATTTTTCCAATAATTTACAGTCGACGTAGCGTTGATATTGGTAAACTTATGAATGAGGAGTTTTTAAATCTACAAACGGTTAAGAAAAACCCTATTACAGCACGTCCGGTTGTTGTATACAGAAAAAACCCAAGTCTCAAGGCTATCTTAGTCTCCACACGACTACCCGCCGCCTAAGTCTGCGTCTAAGCCTTTAAACCAGTCTATTTTTCAGCGGTTGGTTTGTTGTTATCCCTTTCCTAACAATCTTTTTAAAAACAAATACATCGTATCCGGCTGATAAACAAAACATAGTACTGGCCAAATAAATTTAAAATAAGACTGACCGAAAAACAGTTATATTTTGTACATCACAACGATCAATTTAAAATCAATTTCGAATCCCTGGGGCAAAATTAGAAAATAATAATTTTTTAGTTTTTAAAAAATTCCTGAGCCAGTGCGTTCATTCATTCTTAAATACATACATACATACATACATACATACATACATACATACATACATACATACGTACATACATACATAGGTACATGGATACATACATACATACATACATACATACATACATACATACAGTGAAACCTCTCAAGACCGGACCCTCTGTAAACCGAAATTCCCTCATAAACGGACGTTTTATTGAGTCCCTTTTTAAAAACCAGGACAAACCGAAACTCTCTTAAAACCGGACATTTGTATTGGTCCCAAGGGTGTTCGGTTTAGAGGGGTTACACGATACATACATACGTACATACATACATACATACATACATAGTACGGGGACCAGGTCAATTTACCTAAGTTGGAGAGTCAGGAAGGTGTGAATATTGATTCTTATGTAAAAATATGTTTCTAAGAATGCATGTATGTACCTATGACTAACACACACACACACACACACACACACATATGTATATATATATATATATATATATATATATATATATATATATAAACCATCTCGCTGCTGCCACATAGTGGGAGACACATGCCGCCTTGCCCCCCCCCCCCCCCCTCCCCCCTCCCGCTTCCTACGCCAGTGCAGTTGACTTTAAAACGCTGAATAACATTGAACGATTCGTCTGTTCTTACCTGCAGGAAAATCCAGTGAACTCCATAAAGCGAAGATTGACAAGACAACGCGAATCAATCCCATGATGTCCAAACGGTTTGACGGGTTCGAGTCTTTACAATTCAAACGTTTATATTTCAGTTAGGACGTGTGCATACACATAATGATACACGCGTTTTGAAAGATTCCAAGCGTAATCTGAACGTTTTAAAGGTTTGAAATTTCAGAAATTGGTTATATATCACAACTTGTGTCTAAGAGAAATAGTGAAAAGTGAATAGAGGTGGCTACACTGTTTAGTTTTCTCTGTTGTTGTTTTAAACTTCCTGGTGTCTGGGCCACACTAATATAGACTGTGTAAATAGTTTTTGTTATCAGGAATAAAGGCTCACTGGAGGGTGACATTATGACCCAGTACAGTCTTCAGTACAAGATATTGGCTTGAGGTGTATGTGTGCCTTGGATGGGGTGTGTTCTGTAATTGTTTTCTTACACACCCGTTGGTGTGAATATTATTAAAGCAGAAACACTGCAATGGACCTACTGATGGGGATCGATCCGAGACCGACCACGCATCGGACGTGCGCTTTACCACTGGTCTAAGTCCCGCCCTAGATAGATGGTGTGTGTGCACAGGACAGTGTGTTTGAACCATAGTTGGATTTAACGAAGAAAATAATTTAAAATTAAATGCAGATATGGTTGTTGCAATACCGTCTACCGATGCTATTACATGTGTGCACAATAAATAGACCTGAAATAGAGGAATAGACGATCATATACTTAATATGCACATAGACAGGAAAGCCGCGGCTTCTTGTACCGAATAGCAGTGAGGGGTATTGTATATGCACTTTCCCATAGACAAGAAAACATAAACATAGGACATTTGATTTGCCAGTCGTGGGGCACTGGTTATGACGAGGAAAGACCCAAGAGATAGGGCGGAAACCCGTTACAACAGCATGTTACTATTACCGAACAGCAGCAAATATTGCTGTATATCAATATTAAACTGTTACACCGGTTTCAAACCGAGTGTTTGACAGTACACGGTTTGAACTACAGGTTAAAGTGCTACTATTACTTGTTGAAGTCGCCGTGGCCGGGTGGATAGGACACTGGACTGTCAAATGTCATGCAAATCGGCGCAGTAGGTTCGAAACCTGCCAACTGACACAACTGATGTATATATACAGAGGAAAACCGTATAGCCAAAATGTTCTTTGGTATACCACTTATGGGGCACTGGTTATCAATGATTTGTCACATTAGAGAATTTCAAGGAATTTGACAATGGGGTGGCGGATAGGTTTGGTATGCAAGGCGTGTATACCTGTTGCTTGGAATATTTTAAAAGATATCTCGGGCGATATTGTCAGAATATATTAAACAGAAAGAACACTAAAATGTGTACGATTGTGTACTGTTAAACAAAATATTGCCGCCCCAGCTCCGACGCACCTGAAATTAATTATTCAACACTAGTGGCGGGACGTAGACCAGTGGTAAAGCGCTCTCTTTATGCACGGTCGGTCTAGGATCGATCCCCGTCTGTCGAGCCCATTGGGATATTTTCGTTCCAGCCAGTGCACCACGACTGGTATATCAAAGGCTGGTATGTGTTATCCTGTCTGTGGGATTGTGCATATAAAAGATCCCTTGACACTAATGAAAAAGTTTAGCTGGTTTCCTCTATATGTCGAAATTACCAAATGTTTGACATTCAATAGCCGATAATGAATAAATCAATGTGCTCTAGTGGTGTCGATAACAAAAAACCCAACAACTTTAACTAGTATTATCGACATCCTCGTTATTGCAGTAACAAGTGTATTTCTTAAAGGGACATTCCTGAGTTTGCTGCATTGTAAGACGTTTCCGACTAATAAAATATTTATACGATTAAACTTACATATTAAATATATCTTCTTGTTTAGAATATCAGTGTCTGTATATTCAGTGTGTTTCTGGTCGACTTAATATTTGTAAGAAGCCCAAACTGGATTGTGTCTTCAATTAATTTCGTACGTACGAAAAAAAAAAAAAGTTTAGGAAATGAAATGAAATTTAAACTAGTACAAATACTAGAACGACCCAAAACAAGTTTAATATTCAGCCACTAATATTTTGTGCAGAAAAATATATTTGATATGTAATTACAATCGTTAAATGTCTGTCAATCAATAACATCTTAAAAATTGCAGCAAACTCAGGAATGTCCCTTTAAGTACGTACATAAAGCAATTGTTGTTAATACTTGAATGAGAACACAATGACACCCATTAACAGAAATACACAGCATCAAGAGTGGTTAAGTTTGTTTTGTTAAACGACACCACTAGAGCACATTGATATAATAATCATCGGCTATTGGATGTCAAACATTTAATAATTTTGATATACAGTCTTAGAGAGAAAACCCGCTACATTTTCCCATTAGTAACAAGAGACCTTTTATATGCAACATCCCACAGACAGGATAGCACATGCCACGGCCTTTGATATACCAGTCTTGGTGCACTGGCTAGAACGAGAAATAGCCCAATGGACCCTCTGACAGCGATCTGTCCCAAACCGAACGCACAACAAGCTAGCGCTTTACGACAGGGCTACGTCCCGCCCCTTAATACATAGAGACACCTATACCTCCTATCATACACTCAGCACCTCCGTCAACGAACATTTATCGGTCTCGAAAAGAAAACGTATTCATATTCAATGTGCAGTCATGTGCGTAATGTCATTTATGTCCATGCATTATGTGTTGTAATAGCAACTAACAGTGAAAACAGATTTATATAGAACAGTCGTTATTCAAATACGGGGGACGGGACGTAACCCAGTGGTAAAGCGTTCGCTTGATGCGCGGTCGGTCTAGGATCGATCCCCGTCGGTAGACCTATTGGGCTATTTCTCGTTCCAGCCAGTGTTCCGCAAATGGTGTAACAAAGGCCGTGGTGTGTACTATCCTGTCTGTGGGATGGTGCATATAAGAGATCCCTTGCTGCTAATCGGAAAGAGTAGCCCATGAAATGGCGACAGTGGGTTTCCTCTCTAAATACCTGTGTGATCCTTAACCAATGTCTGACACCATATAATCGTAAATATTTCTTTCTTTTTTCATCTATATATGCAAATGGTCATTGTTCAAAGGTAATAGGGTTTTACGTGCACATTCAGAATTTTGACATCCAATAGCCGATGGTTAATAAAACAATGTGCTCTAGTGGTGTCGTTAAACAGAAACAAGCCATAACCTTTTTATGTCTGTTTCCCGGGATTTAGCTCAGTCGATAGATTGTTTGTCCGAGGTGCTATTGGAACTGGATCAAACCTCCTCGCTGGATTCATTCTCTAATTGGATTTTTTTTTTCACGAATCAAAAATGCCCCACGACTGGTATATCAAAATCCGTGGTATGTGATGTCCGTTCTGTTGGAAAGTGCATATAAAAGATCCCTTGCTGCTGATGAAAAAATGTAGCGGAATTGGACACTGGCGATGTCAAAGATTAAATCCGGGGTGGGCGTGCCTGAACCTTCAGGATACGGGCACATTAATAGAGATCCCTTCCCTTCCTTGTAGTGGGTTTCGTGTGAAGAAAACGAGTCCAAATTACCAAGTTTTTGACATCAACTAGCTGATGATTAATAAATCAATGTGCCCTAGTTGTGTCGTTAAACAAAATCAATTTTAACTTTAACCTGAACTCTTCATTTCTCTGTCTCTCGTTGTCCCCATTTTTTTGCAGTCCTTATCGCTGTCAGTGTCTCTATTTTTGTTCATGTCTGCAGAGAGAGATAGAGAGAGAAAAGTGATATATACATACATAATATATATATACATACATATATATATATATATATATATATATATATATATATATATATGCAGTTTTCCATAGGCAGAACATCATATACTGTACGATGGTCGTTAATATGCCAGTCGTGGGGTACTGGTCACAGTGACCGGCATCGGTGGCGTCGTTGTTATGCCATCGGTCTACAGGCTGGTAGGTACTGGGTTCGGATCCCAATCGAGGCATGGGATTTTTAATCCAGATACCGACTCCAAACCCTGAGTGAGTGCTCCACAAGGCTCAATGGGTAGGTGTAAATTACTTGCACCGACCAGTGATCCATAACTGGTTCAACAAAGGCCATTGTTTGTGCTATCCTGCCTGTGGGAAGCGCAAATAAAAGATCCCTTGTTGCCTGTCGTAAAAGAGTAGCCTATGTGGCGACAGCGGGTTTCCTCTAAAAAAAACAGTGTCAGAATGAACATATTTTTGAAAGCAAGAAAGAAATGCTTTATTTAACGACGCACTCGACACATTTTATTTACGGTTATAATGCGTCAGACATATGGTTAAGGACCACACAGATTTTGAGAGGACACCCGCTGTCGCCACTTCATGGGCAGAATTTAGCTCAGTCGGTTGAGTGTTCACCTGAGGTGCTTTGATCTGCCTTAGTGGACTCATTCCCTAGTTTTATGTTCTCCCGTTCCAACCAGTGCCCTACGACTGGTATATCAAAGGCCGTGGTATACACTATCCTGTTTGATGGAAGTGCATATAAAAGATCCCTCGCTACTAATGACAACATATGCGGCGATTTTCCACTACGACTATGCTTCAGAATTACCAAATGTTTGACATCCAGTAGCCGATGATCAAGAAATCAATGGACTATTGTGGTGTAGTTACACAAAATAAACTTGTTTCAACATCGGCATTGCACTAAGAGGTGTATTTTTGAAGGATGAGTATTAAGCTGTTGTTGTTTATACTTGAATGAGCACACAACAGCGATATCCATTATGAGTAACACACCGCATTCAGGGTGGTGAGGACGCAGACTACATGTAGGTCAGAGATAACTGATGCTCACTGGACCGTTAGAGCAGGAATGTAAAGGAAGTTGTTGTTTTTTTAACAGCAAGTGTGCATATTTGAATCTACGGCGAAGTTGTTCCTAATCTTGATTTTATTTTAACAATTCGTCAAAAGACAGATAGTCCGGAGGTCTGTGTTGGGGATATATATATATATATATATATATATATATATATATATATATATATATATATATATATATAATATATATATATGTGTTGGGGATATATATATATATAATATATATATATATATATATATATATATATAGAGAGAGAGAGAGAGAGAGAGAGAGAGAGAGAGAGAGAGAGAGAGAGAGAGAGAGAGAGAGAGAGAGAGAGAGAGAGAGAGAGAGAGACAGACAGACACGGAGATCTAGACATACAGAGATAGAGACAGTGAGTGAGAGCGAGATGAAGAGAGAGAGAGAGAGAGAGAGAGAGAGAGAGAGAGAGAGAGAGAGAGAGAGAGAGAGAGAGAGAGAGAGAGAGAGAGAGAGAGAGAGAGAATGAGAATGAGATACGGAGACCGATAAATGAAATCCATTTCCGTTACATATATAACTTCTACCGAAAAGCAACAAAGGGTCTTTTATATGTAATCGTCAGACCCATCGTTTTCTTTTTTATTGTATGTTTCTAAAGACAGGACAGTAGATATACCAATCATAGAGCATTAGCTAGGATGGGGAAAATCCCGAGTCCAGGGATAAATCGATCGCATGTTCCATCATCTCTTAGGCAACAGTTGTACATCCCGACCCCATAGCCAGATATTAAAACAAAGCATTCCAAC
>NC_054710.1:32059432-32169777 GCF_016097555.1 Gigantopelta aegis | reverse complement strand
ATATATATAATTTTGTGTTGAGTTTAAAATGACTCTTCATAGATATGTTGCTATTTTTTTTCAATTAAAGGCATATTGTCACAGACCAGTGACCTATTTAATGGTGTAACAAAGTATTACCTGAACAAACATAATTTGATTTATCCCTAAATGTACTATATCCAACCATCTTTAACACCACCATACTCCATTTGTTAATGACATTTTTTAAAAATAATTGAATTATGGCAATGGTCCATAATTCAAAAACTAAAATTGCTGATTAGGACGACATTGATTTCACTCCATCATGATTCAGTTAAGGTGATGCGATAGCTAGATTTGGCTTCCAACATTTAATTTAATTTTTATTTATTATCCATTTTCAGAGAAATAAGGTCCTTAAATCCGTGAGAGTATGCCTTTAAACACACATCCCTTACAACATAAATGTAGGCCACGATATTTGCTTTGTATTTGTGAATCAAACAAGTATCGAGCTTATTTTGTTGAACACATGCAACACTTTGTATCAAGTATTTATAACACTTGATGTTGATAAAATTATCAAACCAGCATTGATTAGGTGTATATAATTATTAAATTCATGTTAACAATAAATCATGTAATCTTGTTATATGCGTCTTCTGATATATTATGTTAACATATTTCGACAATAAATCAAGCAAACAATAAAGCAATATTTTTGCATGTACTTAAGTATATACATTAAAAAGACCGATTCTCTTGATCAGTAAATAGTGTATGGATATATTGTTGTTGTAGGCCTTACATAATGACTGGAATGCCTTGGTTGCGTTTCATGTTTTCTTTTACAAAACCTGCTAATTATCTTTCCTCTGTTTCCTTTATTGTTTCTTTCGTTTTCTCGTTCAGTAATATATATTTCTTTTCATATTTAAATTGCCAAAATATAATAATGTCGTGACATGTATGTATCATGGAGAAGGCCTATAAAGATGTATAGCTTATGCCTAATCCATTTGTTCTTTTTAAAACCCGGTAAAATATGTTTCAACAAAAAAAGTAAACGTAGTATAATTATTTCGTACTAAATCGTTAAACAATTATATGCATGCACATACACTATTTTAATTATTATCAATGAAAGCAGTGTGCTGTAATAATGTATAATATAGTTTTATGTGTGAGCAAATTAAAAAAACAAAATTCTCTGACAAATTATTTTATTCAGTGGGTTTTTTATTTCTTCACAACACAGCTCTGAGCCAGCGTCTATAATACCTTCCATAACCACTAAACAGAATATGTTGAAATAAATAAAAAATACAATATAATAGCTAGAATATCCAGTGTAATGAAAGTGTGTGATCTTTCTTAGTTTACATACTTTTAGAATTTGATAACTTTGCAAATTAGATGTGAATAATTCGAAAGAAAGAAAAAGAAAGAAATATTTTATTTAACGACGCAGTCAACACATTTTATTTACGGTTATATGGCGTCAGACATATGGTTAAGGACCACACAGATTTTGAGAGGAAACCCGCTGTCGCCACTATATGGGCTACTCTTCCGATTAGCAGCAAGGGATCTTTTAGTTGCGCCTCCCAAAGGCAGGATAGCACAAACCATGGCCTTTGTTGAACCAGGTATGGATCACTGGTCGGTGCAAGTGGTTTACACCTACCCAATGAGCCTTGCGGAGCACTCACTCAGGGTTTGGAGTCGGTATTTGGATTAAAAATCCCATGCCTCGACTGGGATCCGAACCCAGTACCTACCAGCCTGTAGACGGATGGCCTACCACGACGCCACCGAGGCCGGTCACTGAATAATTCGAGGTCACGGCACTACGTTTACTGACGTATAAGCAAACGTCCTACGCTGGACAACTTTCAATGTAAAGTGTAAAGGTGCTATTGAAATGGGTTTTTTTTTGTTGTTGTTGTTGTGGTTTGGTTTTGTTGGTTTGTTTTATTTTGTTTGAGGTTTTTTATTTTTTTATTATTTTTTATTTTTTAAGTCGTTTATTGACCCTGGACACAAGCATGGTAGTATCAGGGTGTGAGCAAATTAATTAAACATGTTGTTTTTTGTGTGTTTTTTTTTGTTTACACAGATGAAAATAATGAGGAATATAATCATGTAAACGTGGAAAACTCAAAGAAACAAGAGCGACAAGGTGAGTTTCGTAAACGTTTCCATGAGTATACTGAATGTACTAACAACGTATCATCTATACTAACAGGACAGGGATTGAAAGAGACGGACCCTAGTTTTCACACACTACGGCGTCTGTTTCACTTTTCAAGTCGTTTCTGATAATTGAAATCAGACATTGGTTAGATTATATTGTTTAGAATACCCATGTTTTACATCTAGTGTTTCTGGTCAACCTGGTGTTTTTAATACCACGAAATGTATTTTTTCGTATTTAAAAGATGCACGTACCTCTGAGAAGTAAGAGTTATGGAGACGACCTCAAGTCTATTTTTAAGGACGTTTCACCGTTTCTATGTCAAATACTTTTGTTTCACTATATTTTAATTTATGTTTATTGACAATAGCAGCATTTCAATCAACGTATACACCATTGATATTAAAAATATCAATTCGCACTCTTAAAGGGATATTCCTGAGTTTGCTGCATTGTATGATATTTCCGACTAATAAAATATTTCTTTGATTAAACTTGCATATTAAATATATTTTCTTGTTTAGAATATCAGTGTCTGTATATTCAATGTGTTTCTGGTCGTCTTAATATGTGTTAGAAGCCCAAACTGAATTTTGTATTCAAATAATTTCGTACGTACGAAAAAACTATATTTTAGGAAATAAGATGAAATTTAACCTAGTACAAATATTAGAACGATCAGAAACACGTTTAATATCCAGCCACTAATGTTTTATGCAGAAAAATATATTTGATATGTAATTACAATCGTTAAAATGTCTCTGTTAATCAATAACATCTTAAAAATTGCAGCAAACTCAGGAATGTCCCTTGAATGTAAATCTGAAAAACATTGAGTTAATCTGCTAGTATGTAGATTTAAAATAACGCCAGGACATTCTGGTACGGAAGTTGACCTATCAGTGTTATGTCCATGGACTCCTGGGGGTATTTAAAACGTTTTATGGTAAACATTGGGATGTTATATTTTCTAAATATGATGCATCACCTACTAAAATGACGGCTGATGTTATTCCATATTTTCAACTTGTGCGTACTGTTTCATCTCTTTGGTGAAACTCTTGCACATTTATTATTTTTGAGGGGCGGGACGTAGCCCAGTGGTAAAGCGTTCGCTCGACGCGCGGTCGGTCTGGGATCCACCCCCGTCGGTGGGCCCATTTGGGCTATTTCTCGTTCCAGCCAGTGCACCACGACTGGTATATCAAAGGTATGTACTACCCTGTCTGTGGGATGGTGCATATAAAAGATTCATTGCTGCTAATCCAAAAGAGTAGCCCATGAAGTGGCGACAGCGGGTTTCCTCTCTCAATATCTGTGAGGTCCTTAACCATAAGCCTGACGCCATATAACCGTAAATAAAATGTGCTGAGTGCGTCGTTAAATAAAACATCTCTTTCTTTGTTTTTTTAAAATTATTTTGATGAATTGACAAACTTGACAGCTGTGGTGGCAGTACTCATGACAGGTGCCACCGGTGGGGCAGGATATGTTCATCTTTCACGAACACCTGATGTCATCACTGTTATGACAGTGATCCATGAGTGTATGTCATCACGACTGTACTTATTCCAATGAGCTCTGTCCTGTGCTAGTTTTGATTTGGTTTCTAAAGTCTGGGAGTGGCAGTCCTCGTTGTTTTGGCACAAGAAGGATGAAATCTCCAGTAAAGGATCTCCATTTTGTGTCGCCGATAAAACTTAATTAGCGACAGCAAAGCGAGCGTTAACGTTCGTAAATGGTCAAATATAGCATCATTATCCACTAGCCCCTACAATGTCGAATCATGTAAAGCTCGTGACTGCTGAACATTAATTCCCTGGAGATATAAACATGATACGTAGTGGAAGCGAGTTTAATGTTCTATGGATTTATTCGAGGCCCCAAGAACATTGAGCTACCGCCCCCATTTTATTTTCGTTCAATACATATTTCTACCTTTGTATGTGGTGAGCAGTCTTGTTTATCAGTGCGCTCAACTATATAACATTAATATTACGGGACTATAAAAACTACTAATACTAATATAATAATTTGTTTAAAGTTTATTAACGCGTATATATCGTATTTGTGTTTTCAAGGGTTGGGGGGCGTAGCCCAGTGGTAAAGCGTTCTCGTGATGTGCGGTCGATCTGACATCGATCACCGTCGGTGGCCCATTGGGCTATTTTTTGTTCCAGCCAGTGCACCACGACTGGTATATCAAAGGCCGTGGTATGTTCTATCTTGTCTGTGGGATGGTGCATATAAAATATCCCTTGTTACTTGGGACTTTCAACTCAACTCGCGATGAGAGTAGACGTGGTTAGCTGCGCTCTTGACTTACCCCCCCACCTGGGGGGACTGCTCGCCAGTTTTGGAAAGCTGAGTGAGTATCGCGTCACGCACACCGGGTCACGGGCTTCCGTGACCTTGGTGTACGGGGACGCGATCTCACCGACAAGGAATCGGAAGTGGAGGAAGAGGAAACCTGCGCCAGGAGCGGCACGGGGGGGGATCTAAGCTGGCGGCTCAACCGCCAGTGGCGGTCCCTTCTGCGACGCCGCCCCCAGTCCAACCTGAGACGACGCGACCAGCCCCAAGGGAACCGTCGGCCACCGAACTGGACGAGCTCAACACTGCGGTGTGTGAGACGCCCAACGACCCTCCATCACCGACCGTCACATGGCCCAGGAAAAACTGGCCGGTATCTCCGGTACAGCCAGTCGCCTCGCCATCGGCCCGATCGACCACCGTTGGAGAAAAAAGGAAGGCAACATCACCGACCGACCGGCCAGCCAAGGCCGAGAGACCAGCCCCGGTAGTCGCTCCCCCTGAAGAGTCCGAATGGACCGTCGCTGTGAACGGACTGAATAAACAACTTCACCAGTACATGCAGGGGGGGACACGACTGACCCGACGCAGCTACGAGGCAGCCACCTCAACACAGACTGGAGATCCCTGGAGGACGGCAGCAAATACGAACTCCACAACAAGATGTTTGGAACTCATGACACCGTAGTCGTGACGCACCAGAGGGACAAGACCTACCGCCAAGTCATACTTCCGGCCAAGTTGGACAACAAGAACATCCACAAGATGATCCGGGCGGTCTGCGGCCCCGACTACGGTGCTGTAGTGCGTACTTTGCTACGACGCCAACATCTCCTGCCTCTACTCCGGGAATCTTCAGGCTCGCCAAAGTAGACACCAACCTCCATTTTCTTTTTTGGGGTTTAGTTGGACTTTAAAAAAATTTCGGCCGCGGCTCAAAATTCTTATGTTTATTTTTTTATAAATAGTCCAACGCATTTTACTTTGGTGCCCGATCATTTGCTCAAATCACCTTAAAACCTTTTAGGCCGAGCAGTCAAAAACGTTTGGTTTTAAATTCTTAGTCCGGACATGTGTAGAAGTGTAGAATGTCGTTAGGATTTTAGGACTTAGGTCTTTGACCGACCACTAAATTTTTTATTCCAAATTCCGCCCACCTCAAACGTACCCCTCCCCCCTCCTGGCCCGGACTTAGTCACTGGCGAAAGTCAGAGATTAAGCCCGTGACAGGCGTGCGTGAAACCTTCGTGGTATATACGCACGTGTAAAACTTTTACTCACTCACTTGTTACTTGTCCTGGACTGATGAGCTGGCCGAGGTCGACACCTGCGCCCATGACAGGCGTGTGCTACAACAGCTTGCTCTGAATGTGCACGTTAAAGCCTATGGCCTGACCTGGCCTAATGGGAAACATGTAGTAGGTTTCCTCTCTAAGACTATATGTCAAAATTACCAAATGTTTGACATCCAATAGCCGATGATTAATACATCAATGTCCTCTAGTGGTGTCGTTAAACAAAACAAACGCTTAACTCTCTTTTTTCCAGGTAACTCGATGTACCCGCCGCCCCCTCTCGAGTCTCAGCCTCGCCTCAAGACCCGCCCCGTATTTAAAGATTTACGACAGTTTATGAGGCGTCCGGGCAGACCTAAAAAGACTACAGGTAAAGAAAAGGAAAGGAATGTGTGTTTAGCGACACCCCAGTACATTATAAAACAACGGCTAACTGGTGTTTTATACTGTTATATCCCTGCATGGTCACGAGAATGAGAGAGAGAGAGGAAACCTGCTGGTGGTGTAATTACTCCAACAGAAAAACGGCAAATGACATAATGTGTACTTGCCGATGGGTAGGAGAGCACATACCAAGACGTTTGATGTATCAGATACGTGACAATGGCTGGAGTGGTAGAAAACAAACGGGTGCAATGAAAGCGCTAAAATAGTTGACCTATTGAAACGTCAACAAATAATTTCTAGTGTATAAGATTGTTGAAGCATAGACACAAAACAATAACAACAATAAATAAGTAACATCAACACAAAACATAATAAAAACGCGAAAACAAAAGCATAATTAATAGCATTAGGATCAGTGTATTTTGAGGGAAAATTAAAAATTATAATATAGGAGTCTTTGTATGCATTTGTGCACTTCCGATTTCATTATCTATCTGTCTGTATATGCTTATATTTATCTACATATAGTTGTCTCTCTGTCTATAATTTTATCTATCTGTCTCTCTGTATGTTTATCTATAGTATATCTATCTGTCTATCTATCAATCACTCTCTATGTCGATCGATTTATCTATTGATGCATATATCTATCTATAAATATATATATCTCCCTATATATATCTTCCTATATATATATATATGTGTGTGTGTGTGTGTGTGTGTGTGTGTGTGTGTGTGTGTGTATGTATGTATGTATGTATGTCTGCCTGTCTGCGCGCGCGTGTGTGTGTGTGTGTGTGTGTGTTTATTTATTTATTTATGTATTAAATTTATTACATATTTACTTATTTATTTTATTATTTTATCTATTTCAGCATCAACATCAGACGGGGAGTTACCTACACCAACTACAATAGAGGAAGAACACAACTTCAGTCCTGACGTCAGCAGCGACTTCACGGACTACAGCAGTGGGTATCAGGGCAGCGGCGCCAAATTCTCCAGTCAGGAAATGAAGGAAGTCGAAGAAATCAACGCCGTCAACGCTGTGGAAGAAATGACTGGCGTCAACCACGTCAGTGACGTAAACGCCGCCGAAGATATCAACTTTATGAGAGACATGAACGATATTTACGCGGTGGTCAAACGGAAACGGAAGAATCCGAATAGATACAGATGCACGGACGGAAATTTTCATGACAGTACAACGGTACATGAATCGGAAGAGAGCGAGAACGAGCAATCAGATGACGTCAGAACATCTGTATTGTAATTATTTGTATTTTGCGTTTAGTGTTCAGGCCCATAGGAACCAGGAGGTGCCTCCACTTGAGGACGAAAATGTTTTTATTGTCATATATTATAATAACTTTGTTATTCTATGTAAATAAATATTTAACATGTGGCTTGTCCTCCACCCCCTCCCCTCACCCCAGAGAGTGTGGCCCCATGAACAGATATTGTGACACCACTCCCCATATCGTTCTTACGGACCTTTTTATTTCCGATTTGTAAGGAGAAAAATTATGTAATTATTGCATTTTTCTTCTTTAAAATGTTGTGTCTGTATATATATATATATATATATATATATATATATATATATATATATATATATATATATATATATATATATATATATATATATATATATATATATAATGTGTTACTTCTGTTATTGTTTCAGTAGCGCAAACTGGATTTTACTTTCCATCCGTTCTGGGGTTTTCTAGGGATTTTACGGGTTTGTTTTTTTCAGTTCATTTAAATTCATTCTGAATCACATTTGTTTTTGTGTCTGTTAAAGTCGTCAGTGTCTTGTGAACATTTTAGGTTCATTTTCAAAGTATATTTACCCATAAACGTACCAGAAGGCGGTTGGGGCAGTCCTGGAGAAAATCCTTAAATTCTGACCAAAAAAAGAAGAAGAATAATTCGGGCAAAATTATCAGGCCCGGACACTTTTCTCCATGTATTTCCATCATTCTACCAGAAATATTTTACAATGGCAGCCAACTCAGTTGACTCACTTGATGTTAAAGTCACTGTTCCCGCATTTTTGTGAACTTTGAGCTACGACAAACTCTAAGAGGAACAGACGCAAACTAAGTTTGCAAAATTCTATAATTTATATAAGTTAAAAATAATGAGTAATTTATAGATAAAAATACCATCTAGCCGATCTAGCCGACACTATTCAATAGCCTAATGATTAGGTTCAGTGCCTATATGTGCGTGTAGTATCAGATATGTGATGTATTGATCCAATATTATTTTGTATCTAGGTGACCTAATTTGTGTCAGGTTGACCTGTCTTGTGACATGATCCAACGGCATTCCGTGCCTGACTGACCTACACAGTTTTGACTGATGTGTCAAGTTGACCTGTCCTGTAACCTGAACGAACAACATTCGGGGTCTGATATATAGTTTGACCTGGCTTGTCTATTTGACCTATCCGGTGACCTGCACCAACAGCATTCCATGTTTAACTGACCTATATGTTGGCCTTATGTGTCTAGTTGACCAATCTTGGACCGGAACTAACAGCACTCCGTGACTAACTTACCTATAGTGTGGCCTGGTGTGTCTTGTTGACCTATCTTGGACCCAAACTAACAGCATTCCGTGAGTGACTGACCTATAGTGTGGCCTGGTGTGTTTAGTTGACGTATCGTGGACCTGGACTAACAGCATTCCCTGACTAACTGACCTATAGTTGGTCTGATATGTCTAGATGACCTATCTTGGACCCAAACTAACAGCACTCTGCGACTAATTGACCTACAGTGTGGCCTGATGTGTCTAGTTGACCTGTCTTGGACCCAAACTAACAGCATTCCGTGACTAACTGACCTATAGTGTGGTCTGATGTGTTTAGTTGACCTATCTTGCACCTGGACTAACAACATTCCGTGACTAACTGACCTACAGTGTGGCCCGATGTGTTTAGTTGACACATCTTGGACCTGGACTAATAGCACTCAGTGACTAACTGACCTACAGTGTGACCTGATGTGTCTAGTTGACCTATCTTGGACCCAAACTAACAGCACTCCGTGACTAACTGACCTACAGTGTGACCTGATGTGTCTAGTTGACCTATCTTGGACCCAAACTAACAGCACTCCGTGACTAACTGACATACAGTGTGGCCTGGCGTGTCTAGTTGACCTATCTTGGACCCAAACTAACAGCATTCCGTGACTAACTGACCTACAGTGTAGCCTGGTGTGTCTAGTTGACCTATCTTGGACCTGGACTAACAGCACTCCGTGACTAACTGACCTGCAGTGTGGTCTGATATGTCTAGTTGACCTATCTTAGACCCAAACTAACAGCACTCCGTGACTAACTGACCTATAGTGTGGTCTGATATGTCTAGTTGACCTATCTTAGACCCAAACTAACAGCACTCCGTGACTAACTGACCTATAGTGTGGCCTGATGTGTCTAGTTGACCTATCTTAGACCCAAACTAACAGCACTCCGTGCCTTGTCATATCCGTTTTTATCATTTTACTATATATATATTGTCTGTGTGTATGCCGTTGATTGTGTGAGGGGTTTTCGTGTGGGTTTTTGTTGGGGTTTTGGGGGGTAGGGTGTATATATTTTTTTTGGGGGGGGGCTTTGTTATTTTGGGGAATGTTGGGTTGTTATTTGTTTCTTGTTTGGTGGATTGGTGGGGGTGGAGTGTTATTATTTCTGAAATGCTTATAAGCGTAATAACATATCCATGTAATTGTCAAAATATGTGTATATTTTCTCTCATCGAATATATAGAACAAAAAGTGGTAACATATTTTATTTCGAGTGTTCTCTAGCTATAAAAAGAAAACGATACAAAGTATGTTTATTTATGCATAAGTTTCGTTTATTAGTTTGTTATTTTAAGATAAATAATAGTTTTATATTTTTATAATTCCATTGTATGTTTTATTGTACAAAGCTATATATTTGATGCGGTATTAGAGTCAGTTTCATGTATTTATCTCATATCTGTACTCGTATACGTAATGCGTAATGGGTTGAATACACATACTGATACCAAGATGTATATGCATGTATATGGTGTCCAATTCCATCTAGATACACGTAGACATAAACCGTAGACATTCATTTTATAAATTTTTCATTTTTTTGTATTTTGCCTATTTGAAAAATAAATTATTTTTATTTATATTTTTCCGGTATTTGTTATGATATGTTTTATTATTTATATGCTTTTGTGTTCATGCGTATGTTTGTGTGCGAGTCCATATATGTATACGTGTATGTTTTGTGCATGATGTAGTGTTTTCCCTAGCTTGTTTTAGCATGGTGCGGCACCATGCCTCAGTAGTCTAGCACCATCTTGCCTTAACCTGTGCCATGCTGCACTGAGATTAAAAAAAGCCTTTTTCAATAATTAATTCTAAAATTGCTTTGATGAAACACTAAGAAAATGTATTATTAATTAATAAAAATAGCTCTGTTATATATTTTGCCATTTATTTATTAAAGCAAAAACATCAATTACATTTATGTTTATTTCAATTATTTGTTTTTTGTCTTTAATGCAAAAAAAGTGCCGTGAAAATGCCCCCAAAGTGTTTTGTCTACCGTGTGTTGCCAAATGTCTAGGGAAAATACTATGATATGTTGTTAAAAAAGTTTGTTTTATGTAACGACAGCACTGAGAGCACATTGATTTATTAATCATCGGCTATTTGATGTCAAATATTTGGTTATTCTGACATAGCCTCAGAGAGAAAACCCGCTACATTTTTCTCATTGGTAGCAAGGGGTCTTTTTTATGCACCATCCCACAGACAGGATAGAATATACCACGGCCTTTGTTATACCAGTCGTGATGCACTGGCTGGAACGAGAAATAGCCAAATGAGGTCATGGCGTAGGATCGATCCCAGACCAAGCGTCACGATAGCGCATTACCGGTGGGCTACATCCCGCCCAAGATGTCGTTAAATGTATTAGTAGAAGTCCCAGATGTGTTGCATATAAGTATATTAATTCATTGTAAATTTACCGGCCTCGGTGGCGTCGTGGCAGGCCATCGGTCTACAGGCTGGTAGGTACTGGGTTCGGATCCCAGTCGAGGCATGGAATTTTAAATCCAGATACCGACTCCAAACCCTGAGTGAGTGATCCGCAAGGCCCAATGGGTAGGTGTAAACCACTTGCACCGACCAGTGATCCATAATTGGTTCAACAAAGGCCATGGTTTGTACTATCCTGCCTGTGGGAAGCGCAAATAAAAGATCCCTTGCTGCTTGTCATAAAAGAGTAGCCTATGTGTCGACAGCGGGTTTCCTCTAAAGAAAACAATATGTGTGGTCCTTAACCATATGTCTGACGCCATATAACCGTAAATAAAATGTGTTGAGTGCGTCGTTAAATAAAACACTTCTTTCTTTAGTAGAAGTCAATGTTTGTTTTTTACTGCCACAACAAGAGCATATAGATTAATTAATTATTGGCTGTTTCGATCATTTCTGTCAGTTTCCCCCGACTCTGTCTTCTGGGCTGTCTACACCATCGCCTACCTGTATCACGGTCCGCCATTAGTCCACTGTGTTTTTCCCTGCACCCACCTGGCATTCTCGTCCTCTGCCGCTAATAAAGCTGGTCTGACCCACGGCGCTAACTAACGATCGCCGGTAGTACAGTAGGTGGTTACAAGTGCCCTTTAAAAATGCCAAAAGTAACTACTGAACACTCCTGGTGGGGTATGGCAGGTGTGTGACATGAATAGCCACAAGAAACAACGACATGTCGCTGCTAGAGAAACAAGGACTGGGATGTGGAGATGGACAGCAAAATAAGTTGAAATATAGCAGGCGTTGCCAGATCGGGAAGAAATTATATGGAATTCAAAGGAAAGAAAGGAAAGGGGCAGTAGGATTAAAAATAGATATACATATATTGGCTGTTTGGTGTAAAACATTTGATAATTCTATCACGTAGTCCAGAGATAACCCATTACATTATTTTCTATTAGCAGCAAGGGATTTTTTGTATCCACATTCCAACAGACAAGACAGCACATACCACGGGTTTGAATATACTTTCTTCATATCATTAGATATATTATTTTCTGCAATGAACATCCATACTAATTTACCATCGATTATTGAATGTCAAACATTTGGACAAACAGACATATATTCTTAGAGAGGAAAACCGTTACATTTTTTTTTTTTATTAGTAGCAAGGGATCTTTTGTATACGCCGTCAATTTGAGTACACTATTGATATTGGGTGTCCTTTATATTCGTCTAGAGGCAGAATCCAAAATGTGGCTTAGAACACGATTTCGTTCTACCAGAGAAAGTCAATGCGACCACCATGATTATCACATATTGGATGATAACCGTATGTGGTTAGGATTAAGCATCCTTACGACACCTATGGATCAGTATCGTAACACAGAGTGTCGTCGTCTTCACAAATAGTAAATATCTCGCTATCACAGCGCTTTTGCTCGAAAACAAAGTCCTTGGCTGGATTCGTCACCAAACACATTTCGACAAGACTCTTACTGAGCTGAGACCAATCATCGTTGTTTTCTCCCGATCGTTCAGTCAAGAAGGGAAGAGAACCTAAAATGAAATATCATCTTGTATATATATATATATATATATATATATATATATATATATAACAATTCAAATCCCCCCTCCCCACTTTGATAGTCATACCTTACCTTTTCCCTTTGAGCATTAAAGGGACATTCCTGAGTTTGCTGCATTGTAAGATGTTTCTGACTAATAAAATATTTCTACGATTAAACTTACATATTAAATATATGTTTTTTGTTTAGAATATCATGTTTCTGGTCGTCTTAATATTTGTAAGAAGCCCAAACTGGATTTTGTCTTCAAATAATTTTGTACGCACGAAAAAAATATATTTTAGGAAATAAAATGAAATTTAACCTAGTACAAATAGTAGAAAGATCAGAAACACGTTTAATATACAGCCACTAATATTTTAGGCAGAAAAATATATTTCATATGTAATTACAATCGTTAAAAAGTCTCTGTTAGTCGATAACATCTTAAAAAGTGCAGCAAACTCAGGAATACCCCTTTAAAGATGTCTCTTTTGGGTTTCAAATATTAGAAGTTGGTTAGAAAAGTGTTAAAATTTTAATGAATTACACTAAGACAAGACAAGAAATTGTTTATTTTTCCGATTCAAAACAAAATAAAATAGTGAAAATGTCCCATCAGTGTTTTGACGAAGGAAAGGATGAGTGGATTTTAAAAATATTTTAGTGTTCATTCATTTCAATTTATTTTCGTGCTTATGTCTAATTAAGGTTCAAACACGCTGTCCTGAGCACACACCTCAACTATCTGGGCTGTCTGTCCAGGACAGTGGTTTAGTTGTTAGTGAGAGAGAATATGGTGTAGTGGTCTTACAACTATCCATCGAGTCGTTACAACTCGCTCTGGGTGAGAGTCGGTACTGGGCTGTGAACCCTGTACCTACCAGTCCTATGTCCGATGGCGTAACCACGACACTACCGTGACCGTTGTTAGTCTTAACAATGTTTACAATATTTTAATCTCCGCGACGGCGTAATATGTCCCTGATGTATGTATGTATTGATGTATGTATGTATGTATGTATGTATGTATGTATGTATGTATGTATTGATGTATGAATATGTATGTATGTCGAGGTTGATTGTTATATACATAGATATTAACGCACTGGCGCAGGGGATAATTAAATCCTTCCTGGCCTCACAAATTGTCCCGTGCCGTTGCTGGCACCGAATCGTCCGCAAATTGCAAGACTAACCACGATGCGCTCTGAGCTATCGAATCATCCATAAAAAAGCACTTCCAAGCTAACTTGCGATGAGGACAGACGTCTCGCCATGTACTTTGGAGATACCCCCCCCCCCCCCCCCCACACACACACACCGCCTGGGGGGACTCTTACTGAGTTACGGAAGCTACTTGAGTATCGCGCCACGTACACCGGTCACGGGCTTCCGTTACTTTGGTGTACGGCGACGCGATCGTACAGAAGAAGAGGAGGAGATCGAGGAAGAGGAAAAGCGCGCCAGGAACGGCACGGGGGGGGGGGGGGGGGGGGTACCAAAACTGGTGGCTCAACCGCCAGCGTCGGTCCCTTCTGCGACGCCACCCCCAGCCCAGCTTGAGTCGAGGAAACCAGCTACGCCGGAACCGTCGACCACCGAGAGGGACAGACTCAACACCGCGGTGTGTAAGACGACCCGTAAAGGCCCTCCATCGCCGACCATTACGTGGCCCAGACAGAACTGGCCGGTATCCCCGGTACTGCCAGTCGTCAAGCCACCGGCCCGATCAGCCGCCATTGGAAAGAGGAAGGCCGTCGCTCAACCGAGCGACCAACCTGACAAGGCCCGGCCTCCTCCAACACCCGCACCGCCCCCCTCCGAAAGTTCAGATCGGGAAAATCAGGTTCGGCTTCCTGAAGTTCGTGCAGGGGGACACCTCGGATCCGGCATCACTGATGGGCGGACTAGTGAAACCAGAGCTAAAACAACTGCCTAATGGAAGCGCTTACGAGCTACACACCATCAAATCTACAGCCGGCAAGACGGGGTTGGTACTAACTCAGCGCCGATAAGGAGTCTACCGACAAGCGGTCCTGGTTAGAGAGATGGATAGCCACACCATCCACAGGATCGTCAAGGCCCTTTTCGGCAAAGACTACCGGAGTGTCATAACCATCCTCGCCGACCAGAGATGGAAGCACTTCATCCCCGCCTTTGCCGGTTCTCCGCTCATCGGTTCGCCGTAGGCCAATAGTCTAGACGGATTTCTGAAAAAAGGCCTTATTTAAGGCCTTAGGAGCATTTTTGGGTAAAAGTAGAGAACCAAACTTTTAAACATAATTTGGGTATGCTGAATCCAAATTTGTTGGTTCCCAAGCTGGATTTTCAGTCCTTCACCTTCAAAATGGCAAAACAAAAATGGCCGCCATATAGTTACTAAAATAAAATAATGTAATGTTTCGGCATTTGAACGAGTAAAGTTACGATATTATTAGCTATTCCTATCTCTTTTGTATCTTAGAATTGATATTTGGTATTTCTGTGATGTTTCATTGAAAATTTCAAGATGGCCGCCATATTTTTTACTAAACACCAAAATGTAACATTTAAGCTGTTAATTGAGGTACCTTTGCTACATTAGTGATTATTTTATGTCAGAGAATTGTTATTTTGATATTTCTGTGATGTTTTCAATTAGTAAGAGTACGAAAATTCCAAGATGGCCGCTAAACAAAATGTCTTAAAAGTGGATAAAACGGCTTTTTAAGACAATTTGAACATTCTGATTCCAAAAATCATGCTTACTAAGCTGAATTTTCAGTTCTTGACATTCTAAGTCTCCCTCACCCCCCACCCAAAAAAAAAAATGGCCGCCAAATGACAAACGTGTAATGGCAAGTTTACATTATAATTCCAGAAGCTTGTTGGCAAACTTTGTAGAAAAAACAATTCAGCAGAAAATGTGAATTTCTCCTTTTGGTGGCAGTGTATGGAAATGGTTTCTATTCTGTTACTGTTCACTTGAGCCCAGTATAATGGCATTTGGGACCTACACATCCACTCCTTTAGTTTCATGTTGCCGTACTTCAAGCATGATGATTATTGCAACTATGTAATATGGGGTTCTATTTATTTGGCAGCAATGCATCAACTTCCTTCAGATGTGATCTCAGCTTTGAAAGATGGTAATTTTGTTGTCAAGCGTGCTGTCTATAGCTTCATTCATGTTGACCCTGATCAAACACAGGAATGGCTAAATTGCACTGGCAAGAAAGGTGGTGGAGTTGTCGGTATCACAAAGACAGCGTCAGCTCTGTGTATGTGGACCCTTTCTTACAACCTGCAATCTCAAATAGCAACTGAAACATATTCAATGTACGAATTATGTCACACTCTTCATCAGAATGAGGGTACAACAGCAAGACAAAAACGGGACAACGAAGATGAGGAATTATTGGTCGACACATTCCAAAGATTCAGTGTGTTTTCCAATGTTGCACAGTCTGCTTCACTCCAAAATATTGTGACGAAGGATGTAGCAACTGAAGCTATCAAGAAGTCGTTACTTGGTGCCAAACAGTTCGGTCAAAAACAACTTGACACATTTGTACAAGAGCGATTAATTGTGACTGAGCCACGATGCAAGCCAGTTGTCTCCATTCATTATCCACTACTTAAAAATAATGCATCTACATTTGCATCACTGTATACTGTAGTCAAGGACAGCAAAGAAAGATACAAAAATATTTTTTGAAAGCAGACAGAAATGTTCTTCAGCGACTCATCACTGCATATGAAGATGGCCGACCTGCTGATACGCCCACTATACTGAACCATGAGCTTATGCCAGTACCTCTATCACTTGCTGAAATGAATGGCACACTTCGCACTGGATACAAGTCAGTACTGGCTGATATATTAACAGAATAACTGAAGGTATTGAATGCCCTGAAACAATTAATCTTCAAGATAAAGCATTATGCCTTATTATAGATGGGCAAGCACTAGTTGTTGGAATTGGAAAACCTCCTAATACAGTGACTTTTGGTGACCTAGCAAACACATTTATCCGGGCAGTACTGCAAAGTGGTACCAGTTATCAAAGAGTGGGTGTTACTTTTTAATAGATATTTGGAAGAGTCTATCAAGTCCAACACTAGAGTACGACGCAAAAAGAAAGCTCAGCCAACCAGACGAGTTGTAAGAGACCGTGATGTACCCCTACCAAGACAACTGGTCACATTTCATGGCTCTACAAGAGAACAAGGCCGATCTTTTCAAATTCTTATCTGATGAGCTGCTTGCTAATGCACTGCATCATACAGAAATTGTTGTTGCTGGCGGATTTGTAGATGGACAAAAACTTCAATCGTCAAACATCTCAACCGATTTAGCTTCCCTGAGGGATGCACACGAAGAAGCCGATACTAGGTTGGTGTTGCATGCTATCCAGAACCGATGCAATATGGTTGTTGTATCATCAAGAGATACGGATGTTCTTGTGCTGCTTGTTTCCCATTTTCCTGGTGTACAGTGCAGGAGCCTCTGGATGATGTCAGGCACGTCAAAACAAAAGAGATATATACCCATCGAAAAGGTATTCAACAACTTGCTAACAAATTCAGCAACATCACTGCTTCCTTTCCATGCGCTTACCGGATGCGACACGACTTCTTACATATCAAATCACACGAAGCGGTCATCATGGAAGGTCTTCAAAGCGGACCATCACTTACTCAGTGGCTTAGGAGTAGGTGAACTCACAGATGCAATCAGAAAATCAACAGAGAAATGTATGTGCAGAATATACAGTGTAAATCAAACCGACTAATTTGGTGCAGCACGACATGTTTTGTTCCAAGGCCAGCAAACCAGAAGCTTTGCCCCCAACAACCGATGTCCTGCAGTTTCACATAAAGAGAGTTTATTATCAAACAATGATCTGGAGACAATCTCACTGTGCCATACCAGAAGTCCTTCACCAATGAACATGGGGTGGCAGTACTGTGAATCAAGTCTGCAGCCTATTTTGATGTCCCGGAGTCCCATTCCAGCAGCTTACTTGGAAATAATATGTTGCAATGTAAAGTAAAGTTTGTTTTATTTAACGACACCACTAGAGCACATTAATTTTTTATCTTATCATCGGCTATTGGACGTCAAACATATGGTCATGCTGACACTGTTTTTTTTAGAGGAAACCCGATGTCGCCACATAGGCTACTCTTTTACGACAGGCAGCAAGGGATCTTTTATTTGCGCTTCCCACAGGCAGGACAGCATAAACCATGGCCTTTGTTGAACCAGTTATGGATCATTGGTTGGTGCAAGTGGTTTATACCTACCGGATGCACTCACTCAGGGTTTGGAGTCGGTATCTGGAGTAAAACGTTCATGCCTCGACTGGGATCCGAACCCAGTACCTACCAGCCTGTAGACCGATGGCCTAACCACGACGCCCCCGAGGCCGGTATCTTGCAATGTAGGACCATCCGATGCAAATGCAGAAAATCCAAATTAATTTGTACAACACTGTGTGGCTGCAAAAGTCACAGTGAAGACCAGGACACATGTATGAATACCATATAAATTGCAGTGACACATAAATGGACATCCCAAATACCGATCATTTGCGTGTTGCGACAGAAAGATATCCTTGCTTTGTAAGTGGCATTTCTATATGGCATTAATTATGCATTAGCCATGTGGACCAAAGGTACTTTAAATAGCAGCTAAAATGTTACATTTTTGGATTTAATAAAAAATATGGCGGCCATCTTGAAATGTTCAATGAAACATCACAGAAATATGAAATATCATTTCTAGGACACAAAAGAGATAGGAATAGCTAATAATATCATAACTTTATTCATTCAAATATTACATTATTTTATTTTAATAAACATATGGCGGCCATTTTTGTTTTGCCATTTTTACTTTGTTTTTAGTAGGTCAAGGACTTAAAATTCAGCTTGGGAACCACTATGTTTTTTTAATCAGCATGTTCAAATTTTCTTAGAAACCCATATTTCCCACTTTTAATTAACAATGTTACTTTTTCGGAAATTTCATCCGGCGGCCATCTTGGAATTTTCATAATGTTACTAATTAAAACATTACAGAAATACCAAATATTAATTAGAGGACACAAAATAGCCACCAATGTAGCAAAAGTACCTGAATTAAAAGCCCAGATGTTATAATTTCAGGTTTAGTAGACAAATGGCAGACATCTTGAAATTATTGATAAAACATCAAAGTAATATCAAATATAAATGTTTTGACCTAAATTTATCATAAATATACTCATTTATGAGCCAAAATATTACATTATTTTACTTTAGTAACCATATGGCGGCCATGTTTGTTTTGCCATTGTGAAGGTGAAGGACTCAAAATCCAGCTTGGGAACCGACAAATTTGGATTCAGCATATCCAAATTATGTTAAAAAGTTTGGTTCCCAACTTTTACCCCAAAATGCTCCTTAGGGTCACATTTTGAGATTTCTCGTCTAAGACTACAACCTCCAACGGCCTTAACGAGGCCACTCACGTGGACATATAGATCGGACTTTAAACATTTAGACCTTTGTTCGAAACTTTATGTCGAAATTACTTCTTCTTTTTTTAATATTATTAAATAGTCCGATCCTCTCTTCTTTCTCTTATTTATTTTTGGACTGTCTTTCTAAAATGCTCGAAATTATATAAATATTCGGCCGAGCAGTCAATTTTTTTGTTTTTTTATTATTCTATTAACTTTTTACTAATTGCTATTTTCAAAATTCTGCTCCTCCCCCAACCCCCCCCCCCCCCCCCCCCCCCCCCCCCCCCCCCCACCCCCCCCCCCCCCCCCCCCACCCCCCCCCCCCCCCCCCCCCCCCCCACACACACACACATCTGAGTCAGGCCACCGATCTTATCGGAGGTCAGACTCGGGATGGGCGTGTTCGAAACCCTAGTGGTATATGGGCACGTTAAACTAGTTATCATCATCACAATAAAAAAGGATGTCCTTTAACTCAACCACATGCATGGTGCCTACAATATACGCGGTCGATCCCGCTTATGTGCATGAAACAGTGGGCAGACCTGGAACTGGCTATGTATTTATGTATGAATATCTATATATTGTATGCATGTCGAGGGTGACTGTTACATACATAGAAATCATCAAATAACAATACACTGTAAAGGGTCTTAACTTTGTAACGTCAGTAACGATGTAACTCAGTAAAGATTTTTGTAACGTCAGTAACGATATATTCTGTGCAGAGATCAATAAATAGCCAAAGCTGTGATCATTGAAGTTACCACAGCGTGTGCGTGCCTGTGTGCGTGCGTGCGTGCGTGTGTATGTGTGTGTGTGTGTGTGTTTGTATTTGTGTGTGTACCTTTGTTTTTCTTCTTTTCGCTGATGAAACTTCCATTTGGGCGCACTACTCCAGTATTCTTCATCAATAGTGGCTTCAGCTAGCTGTCCGTCCATATCTAATCTACACGTCTTGTCCTTGCTGTAGTAAAACCCAGTTTGTTGTGTGGACAATGTGTGTCGAGCGCATTCAAGAATCCCTTGAACCTTAACACCAGAGTTAGGTCCCTTGTTCTTTGAAGATGTCGACTTGAGTTCAGACTTGGTGAAGTAGGCTGACCGTATTAAATCGCTGGAGCAGACGACCAGATGTAGGAAAACAAGGACAGGAATCATGTTCAGCAAAGCTGATGTCTTAAGCTTTCCTTTTTTTCTGACAAGTCCAGACGAGTAAAATTTAATATATGTGTTTTTAATGAAAATATCATGAGCACGCAGCCATTGCAACGTGACAGTGTATAACGTTTAAAGATGTGTTTTTAACGACACTACTAGAGCACCTTGATTAATTCATCTTCATAATTTTGACATGTAGTCCTCAGAAGAACACCGTTAAATGTTTGTAATTAGCAGAAGAGAATCTTTTGTATGCATTTCCCCACAACAAAGACATCACATACCACGACATGTGATAGTTGTGTAGACCTGGTCGTGGCGGTGAACATCCAATCAGAGAAATGAGCACACCCTGAAAGTTTTATCTTACGACCCAAATTCCACAGACGTTTTTAGAACACGAACATAAATTTAATAAATAACGTTTTCTTTGTTTAAAGTATATTTGCCAAACAGTGACAACAGACAAAGAATTTAGTCCATTTATTCGACAAAACAAAACATTATTATAAAAATAAATAGCATTCCATTCGGCCAAGCAAATCTTGAAGAAAAAAATCAACAACGTGTACAAGTTATTCAAGCCTGGCAATGGAATGCAAGTTCCTACAATAACTGACTCAAAATTCTGAAGTAAGTATGTCCTATTTACGAGACTTAAGTACAGTTTTGTTTGAATTTAAAATGTTTGTGCATTTTAGACTATAGATTATATTTTACTCTATAAATAATACTCTGTCTATCTTATCAACTTGTCAAATTCCATGGATAAAACCGCCTATCTCCTTTCGAGTTTGCTCCCCTTAATCGAGATAATAATAATAATAATAATAATAATACGAAGCACACGTGTAATAACAAGTGTGATGACGTCTTTTTGGGAAGCGACGTCATATCATGACGTTGCGGCCCCAGTCCGAGCTTGAACAGTGCATGTGAAATATGGCGTCCTTTCGTCGTCCCCTACTTGTATTGAAATATTTAAAGACGGTCCTTGTTATTCATAAAAATTAGAATTCTATGGATAGTAAAGAAATTATTACACTCGCGTGTGAGTCGTACTGATTTTATGAAACTCGAGCCACGATTTGTGTATTCGTGTATACACTACTCGTTTAGTGAAATCTGTAGCACACAAACGCTTGTATAATAATCTCTATTTACGTCCTCCTCATCTGCCTTGGTCCATACTCAATGGTCATGGTGCCCCCTCTTTTGTCTTGGTACCCTAAATATATTACTTTACATTTTCCATATAGCTAGTGCAATTTTTATGGCAAGACATGTTATTCATTCAGAACTACAGGACCGGTTTCAGAGAGAAATTACCAGGTAAAGATAGCTAATAGTCTAAGCACGTCCTAGTCATGTTGTTACGTTTTATTTAATGACGCACTCAACACATTTTATTTACGGTTGTATGGCGTCAGACATATGGTTACAGACCACACAGATATTCAGAGAGGAAACCCGCTGTCGTCACTTCATGGACTACTCTTTTCGATTAGCAGCAAGATATATTTTATATGCACCATCCCATAGACCACGGCATTTGATGTACCAGTTGTGTAGCACTGGCTGGAACGAGAAATAGCCCACTGGGTCCACCGACGGGGATCGATCCTAGACCGACTGCGCCTAAAGCGAACGCTTTACCACTCATTACCAACCCCCGCCCCCGCCTCCTCCCAGGTTTTTGTTGAATACCAACTTAAGTTTTTGACTTAGATAAGTCATTTTCATAAACTTAAGTTTAAACTTCAGTCAAAACTTAAGTTACTTGTTTTGTTATTATCAGAAGAGTAAAATGTAACGTATGTGTTTTTGACGAGACTATCCCGAATACGCCGTCACTGCAACATGACTGTGACCAACACTTAAACTTTGTTTTGTTTAACACACCTTGATTAATTAGTCATCGGCTAGTGGATGTCAAATATTTGATAATCATTTAACGTAGTCTTCAGAGGAAAACTCTTACAGTTTGTCTATTAGCAGAAAAAGGTTTCCTTTGTATGCACTTCCCCACAACCAGAACAGCACATACCACGACATTTGATATAACAGTCGTGACGGAAAACATTCGATGCCCTGACCCAGGTTCCTTGGGTTTTTTAGAACACGAAACTGTATTTAATATGCAGTCTTCCATTAACAAAGATATATTTGTCCAACACTGTCATGTCGAATTCTACAAGACAAACAATTATTTAAAAAATAAAAATTATTACTGATTATTTAGATACTTGGTAATTTAGTAATTATGACATATAGTTTTAGAGAGGAAACCAGCTATATGTCTTTTCCTTAGCAGAAAGGGATCGCTTATATATCCAACCCCACAGAAAGGACAGGACAGGGATTAAATGATGATGCAATATCTCAGTTACAAAATATTGTTATTAATGATTTTCCTCACAGTTGAAACGTTATCACTACTACAAGAATATGACCCTAGTTAATGTAAAATACGATAAATTACAATTTCCTTGTTCTCACTGATATTGTGGTGGCCATCTTGGATTTAAATGATGCTGCAATGTCATGGATAGTTGAGAGTTGTTACACATTAATTACTTGTTTCCTTAAACGCCGGCTATAGACATGAACAGTTTGTCATAGGTAATAACATGTCTGGTATATTGCCAGTTCTGTTTTGACAACCACATTGGAGGCTATCTTGAATCACTGGCGTAGGATGATTGGAGGGTTGCAATGGGGGTATGTGTGTGTGTGTGTGTATGTGTGTGTGTGTGTGTTACACTCCCCCACACAATCTCCTCCACCCCACCCACAAAGACACCTTCCTGTGTATAATTTAAAATGATCAAGGGTGCCAAGTTCATATTCTCCGGATCCTCAGTTAACTCCTTTGAAAGATGGAAAATAACAACAACAAAAAAAAAAAAAAAAAAAAAAAAAGATTGAGGGTTTGGCAACCAAAGTTCTAGACGAATTACTCGAAAGTTAGTGCTATTTTCTGATTTTCTTGATTACCATTTTAGTTTGACTTTCGACCTTGACCTGACATTGACGTCTAAATTGCGAGATTTGCCTTGTAATAATTTAGTACGTTTCGGGTAAATATATACCTAATTCAGCACATTTATGGATATTGTCTAAATTTGACATTTGCCCCTGATCAGACCTTGACCTCTAAAATCGGTCCCTGCGCGTGCTGTAACCTCACCGTGGTGCAGGGGTGTAACATTCTCTTTGAGAATGGCCAATACAGCACACAGTTGAAATTTTCAGTAAAAGTCAGTATCTATCTGTGATATTTGTATTTTTTGTATAGTTCTTTACACTGCTTTTATTTAAATCTTGAATTCTTATATTGATGTTGATTATCACTTTATTTGTTTGCATTACCATAGTTTGACACCCAATAGCCGACGTATTTTTCGTGCTGGGGTGTGGTTAAATATTGATTCATTGATTCATTGATTCATTCTAAAATCGGATTGCCTTCTCTACACTAATGTGTACTGTCCCAAACTACAACTGTGCCAAGTTTGGCGCTTTGGACCATAAAATCACGATCACCTAAGCCACCACACCAGTTATTTGGTATATAATAATAATGACAATAATATATAAATGGGTATACTTATTATACAAGAATAATTTTTAAAAACCTGCAGCGTACTCTAGACTCCTCTTACAGCGCCTGACCAAGTTCCGCTAACGTTGTCGGGGGCATTTGACGTTGACGCACACGTCTCCCTACGGTGTCCCAGACGTATTCAATGGGGGAAAGGTCTGGACTCATTGCTGGTCATGGTATTCGACAGATGTTGTGCTGCTGGAGGTGAGTATTGACGATTCGTGCACTGTGAGCAAGGGCATTGTCGTCCTGAAAAACAAAACGTCGACCCACACACCTAGCAAACGGGACGACAAAGTGTGTCAGTATGTTGTCTCGGTAGTACTTGCCAGTGACCCTTCCTTGCACAATAAGTGTGGGGGGGGGGGGGGGGAGGATTCTGTCAGTCATAGTGATACCACCCCATACCATAACCGATCCACTGACAAATCAGTCATGAAATCGCATTGTGACGTTGGCGTGCCGTTCATTTCGTCGTCGCCAGACCAGACCACGCCTGTTAAGGAAGACCAAAGTGAATAGGGACTCATCTGAAAATATGACACGTGACCAGCGACGAATACCCCAGTTCTGACGCTCCCTACACCATTCACGTCTGTGGGCAATGCGACGATTTTTCAAGGTAGGCACAACCCGGGGAAGGAAACCATTAGCCAACTCTTCCATCTTGTAACGTCGCTTGGTATGAGACGGCCCTTGTAACTGTTGCACAAGGCGGAATCACCCAGTGGGCGATCACGTGATCTACGTCACGAAATAGGTCACCGAGCTTTGTAATTCTTGCGACGGAGTGTCACAAAGCGTAGCTGAATGTGGGTGCTGTCGGATTTATTTCTGTAGTATGTGTATTAGTGATTAATATGTGGATTTTTTTTTAATCAGTTAACTCGAAAATGATCGATGTAAAGGTATTTGACGTCAAACATAGGATTGTTGTGGTATTAGAGCGGACATATTTGCCAACGTTTTGGTTGTCGGGAATTGCCAAAAAAATACATAGCTTGGACTGTAATGAGAGCGTATTTATGTTTAAATGTCCGTCTAGCTCTCTTACAGTCAGAGTACTCGGGCTATATTGGCGCGAACTACAGATTTGGCAGCAGAAGACAGAATAATTTCTATATTTTGACAGCGCCAGACTCAACTTCTGTGGCTTTGGGCCAGGTCTTTCTAAACATAGACCTCAAAGCGTATTGAAGACATTGCATATATATATATATATATATATATATATATATATATATATATGTATGTATATATGTATATACATATATGTATATACATATATATATATATATATATATATAGTAATATATTTGTTATCACTATTGGACATAAAGTGCTCAACACAATGTTAGTGGAGCAGGTACACAAATTCAAACAAATACCTCCAACATGAACGTCGGACTGTACAGAGATGACGGTCTAGCTGTTCTACGCAGAAGTTCAGGAAGCCAAGCAGACAGAATGAGGAAAATGCTCATCAAAATATTCAAAGATCTTGGCCTAAAGATCACCATCCAGACCAACCTGAAAATAGTCAACTATCTGGACACCACCCTGAACCTTGAAACTGACTCCCACAAACCCTACAGGAAACCCAACAATGAACCCGTTTACATCAACGTCAGCTCAAACCACCCACCCGCAATCACGAAGCAAATACCAAAATCAATCGGCAAACGAATTTCCCTTCTGTCTTCCCATGAAGACTACTTCGCGGAAGCTGCACTAGGGTACAACAAAGCGCTGAGGGCAAGTGGCTACACAGTAAACATCCAATACGACCCGCCTAAACATAGAGAACAACCAGACACAAAGAAAAGGAAAAGACCCAGAAAAATCACATGGTTCAACCCCCCATTCAGCAAGAATGTGAAGACAAACGTCGGTAGCGTGTTCATCAAATTGATATCCAAGCATTTCCCAAGTAATCACAAGTACCACACATTGTTCAACAGAAACAACCTGAAAATCAGCTACAGCTGCATGAAAAACTTCGGAGCAATAATCAAAAGCCACAACACGAAAATCACCCAGAGCTCAACCGATCCCGCACAAAAAAAGTCTTGTAACTGCAGACAGAAGAACGAATGCCCCCTGAACGGCAACTGCCAAACTAGCTCCCTCGTATACCGGGCAAACGTGGCATCTGGTAAGACTGTCAGATCATACATAGGTCTTGCTGGAGGTACATTCAAGGAGAGGTTTAACAACCACACTAAATCTTTCAAATATGAACGCTATGAAAAAGAGACAGAACTGTCAAAATACATCTGGGAACTCAAACGAAAAAAAAACGCCTATCACATCAATTGGGAAATCGTCAGAAAATCGGACACACGGAAACGCAGCTCGGGACAATGCAACCTGTGCATCGAGTAGAAGCTCTCAATACTATTTGAAAAAGGAGACAAGCTACTCAACAAAAGGACAGAACTCATATCAAAATGCCGCCACAGCAACAAGCCGAGAGTCTCACGACTGACGTGCCATGACGCCAGGAGCGCACCGCCGCGTACACACAGCGTGACGTCACCTTAACTGTCACAATTATAAACACTCATCTGATGAAGGCGAGGAGCCTGAAACTCCGAGTAATGAGTTATTAGTGAATACTAAAAATTTAGTATATATATATATATATATATATATATATATATATATATATATATATATATATACACATAAATATATACATACAATACATACATACAATACATACATAATTATTTATATATATATATATATATATATATATATATATATATATATATATATATATATATATACTGAAGGCCAAAAGAAACTTTACCATAGTTTTTAAATCACTGGTGTAAAAACAACAAAAGATAGTCGCATGAGGTAAAATATATTGACTACATCAATATGTCAACATTAACATAACTAAAAATGAGTGTCATTCAGCATCTGATAATGACGTCACACTTTCCCAAAGCGAGGTGGTGTACACAAATCGAGCTTTCAACTTCATGGACGACATGCAAAGCATACAGACAATCACTCAAGTCCAATAACAAGTCACATTAATAGCGTGTGTGACAACCCCTTGCCCCAATACAAGCAATAATTCTCCCGACGCATAGAACAAAATCAGTCGTCTGATGAGGTCACGTGGGACGCGTTGCCATTCTTCTTGAAGGGCCTGATCAGTTCCTGTTGGTTGGCTGGAGGGTGTGGTCGTTGTCGAACACGGCGATCCAAAACATCTCAGAGGTGTTCTGTGGGGGACATGTCTGGGGAGCGTGCAGGCCACGGCAATACGTTTACGCTGTTGGCTCTAAGGAAGTTCTGTACGATTCTGGCTGTATGAGGTCTGGCGTTGTCTTGCTGAAAAATGACACCACATGACTGCCGTTGGAGAAATGGTATTGCAGTTGGACGAAGAATGTCATCCCTTTAACGTTGAGCTGTCAAGTTTCCGTGAACAATGACCAATGGTGTCCTTTCCTGTGCACAGATACCTCCCCACAACATGACACTCCCTCCACCATATGGCACGACCTCCTGAACGCAACAAGCCGCCACTCGTTCTCCCCTACGGCGGTATACACGCTGTCTTCCATCAACTCTGAATAAACAGAACCGACTTTCATTAGTGAAAAGAACCCGCAGCCAATCACGTCGCTGCCAACGTCGTACAGTCCTAGCCCATGTCAATCTCAAACGACGATGTTGTGATGTCAGTAAGTGTCCTCTATATGGTCTGTAAGCCCTTATTCCATGAGTCCTGAGTCGCCTGGCCACTGTCTGTCTACTAACCCTGTGACCTAAGGCATTCATTGCTGATGACGTCACTGTCAGGAAGCTATTTCGTAGATGCAAGGTACGCAAGTACCGGTCATCACGGGGCGAAGTCACCCTGGGTCTGCCTGTTCTTGGCCTGTCTGATGTCTGCCCTGTTTGCCTGTAGCGTTGCATCAAGTTTGTAACAGTAACACGGGAACAACCGAAGGTTCTGGCGATGTGGGCATAAGTGGCTCCCATCTGTATCATACCCAGGGCTCTCTCGGGTTGTTCTGGTGTCAGTCGTGGCATTCCTATGATGGTTTTTTTTATCTGTGTGGATGTCTGACTTGCCGTCTAAACCGTTTTTATACCCTTATTGCACGTGCAATTGCTGTTGTTCATAGTGCACGAGTTTTTCACTTTTCTGTGTGTTCCACCCAAAACGTGCAGTGGGCGGGTATAATGTTCTGCATACATTATTGTTGTGTTTGGGCTATGTGTTTTGGATTGAGTTACTTTTTAAAAACAATTATTTTTTTCTTAAATTCCAAATTGAAAATGGTAAAGTTTCTTTTGGCCTTAAGTATATATACATATATATTGTAATGGACCCTACTAGTGTGCCCATTAATTATTATGAGTATTTATAGTAATGTACGAAATCACGTGATTAAAACGTTACTAGCAAACAGCTGATTTTGACACTTCAGCTTAGATAATTTATTTTACTCAATAAGACAATATTTCGATGAACGTGTTACTCTGTACATGTTGGTACTGATTTCACTTAGTTAATGTTATTTTGGAGTTTAAAATATTCCTATTTATGCGCGTATTCGCAGAAGAATTCATGGATGTCCACCATATTGACTTCACCGGTGTTGTTGTTACAGGGGTCGAAAATACAACACGTGTCAAAATAAGTTGATTTGTTAACTTTAAAACGTTGTAGAATGATGCTAAATGACAAAGCTATTTGTTTATATGTGCATAATTTACTCTGATATACTGTACGAGTTTACTGGTGATTTTTATAGGACTTAGTAGTCTATTTTTAAAGCACGGCTTTTGGATACATTACCACAAAATAATGGCGCATGGTTTTATGTTGACTTATATCGTAAAATGAATTGTTGTATAATATTAAGTAGTGCTGTGCCCCACTAATTCCGTGTGGGGCAGAGTTTGCCCCATCGTATTTACTGTAGGAAAAATAGACTTGGTGGTCTGTTTTAGTAGCACGGCTTTTGGTTACATCACCACAAAATAGCGGGATGTGGTTTTACGTTCACTTATATCGTAAAATGAATTGTTGTATAATATTAAGTATTCTTGTGCCCCACTAATTCCGTGTGGGGCAGAGTTTGCCCCATCGTATTTAATATATGAAATAAAGACTTTGTAGTCTATTTTTATAGCACGGCTTTTGGATATATTACCACAAAATAATGGGGCATGTTGGATACGTACCACAAAATAATTCGTGTGGGGCAGAGTTTGCCCCATCGTATTTACTGTATGAATAATAAAAACAAGTAGCAATATAAACGTAAATGTTCAAAGCAGGTCGAGCGGCCGACTCGATGTTTGTCTTATAAATTGTACAGCTAATACTTACTTGATTTTGGGGCAGTAAAGTGTACACGGATGCTCTGTAATAGTAGATTGTGGATCCATGTGGGGCAGAAACTGCCCCACGTTATTTATTAGGTTATTTAGAATTTTCTTTGTAAAATAGATCCGATCTGGTGTATCGTCCAGCCAAATTACGTAACGCGATTGGTTAGATGACGTCATGTGACGTCATATGAAAAGTATAAAAAGCGCGCAGGAACGTTTGTTTATCACTTTGCATTTTAGTGTTAAAGTCACAACATCCAAAAATAAATAAAAGTACCTTTAGACAATAGTAAGCAATTTAGGCCTGCATTTGTTTTTGTTATTGAAAACCGAAACTGTTTCCATTTAATTTAAAGGTTGGTTCATTCACTATTACAATATTTAGACCAGAAAACCCTATTATATTTATTTATATTTAAGCCTGCATTTCTATTACCCCACTAGTTCTTAGCCTTGCTTCACTTGAACTCCAGATGTGATCTATTGAATAATGATGTTGATGTGTTATTTCCTGCTTATCTGCTGCAGTAAATAAATAAGAACTGATGTTTTCTACTATTCCTGACTTGTTCCTTTTGTTAGCCGGGTGGCTTACAATATATATATATATATATATATATATATATATATATATATATATATATATAAGTCGTTGGTTTATTGGAATATACTGGATACGCCATAAGTATTTGGTAGTAGAGCTACTATTTGACACTTGTTGTTTGTTTCAGTGTTATGGTAAAAAGCAATGATATTTAATTAGTTTACATTAATCTGGAACAAAATTAAAATATCTTTTGTATTTGTATCATGCGCACATATAAAGGTAACAATGAAATTTTGCATTGCTACGGAGCTTATTCCAAAGGTCAGTTAATTGACTGTCGTTGTCGGTATTGTTTTAAGTTTAAGGTATTTACATGTAATGAGAACATATCAGATCTAAAGTGACACTGATACTTACGTGATGGCATAGCAGTCCACATATTACTGTAAACCACAATAGGTAACTGTTTGTGCTTTGTAATATGAACAGAACTAAATACATAGAATGTTTTGGTAAAATGTTGGGTCTATTTTGTGGGGTTGTTTTTTTACAGATTTATTTTTCTTTGGATATTTATTTGTAGCATTTACAATATCCAAATTAAACACACACTTGTGCTTGCTTCGTATGTAGGAGGACAGCCATTCCCGACGAAATCCTACACTGGAGATTTTACCTCCTGTTGCATCTCAAGTTCATTTCATTCCCGTTGCATCGCCACAACGAGGACTGTCACCTCCAGACATGTATATACTACTGCACGCGCAGTTCTACCTTTATTCTCTTTGTAGTGCATTATTGTTTTACTTCAAAGACGATGAAAATGAAGCTGAATACATTGGCTGTATTAAAAACGAGATTTATTCTGTATAATGTAATGGTAATTTTTAAAGAAACATTTTATGTTAGATTTCTTTTTTGTAATATGTTGTTTGAGTTGGCATGGGTTTAAAGGCATATTGTCACATACAACTGACCTATTTAATGGTCTAACAAAGTATCGGCCTGAACAAGGCTAATTTGATTCGGGCCTAAATCTATTTTATTGAACCATCTTCTTAGGCCACCCATACTCCATTTATTAATGACATTTTGTAAAATAACTGATATTATAGCAATATATATTTGTGTGTGTGTGTGTGTCTGTATGCACGCCGTATGTGTATGCATGCATGCATGTGTGTGTGGCGTGTGTGCCCAGGCTGTCTGCCTGTGGGTGTATATGTGTGGGTGGCCATGTGTGTGTGTGTGTGGCCGGTGGATGTGGTGTGTGTCTGTGTGTATTTCTGTGTGTGTTGTTGTTGTTGATGGCTGTTTTTGTTGTGACACTACCCCCGCCGATTTATTTCCCCCAGAACATAGACAGTGAACAGGCTGGGGAGCCGTGGTCACTGCCTTACAAAATTCATATTTAAACAATAGTATCTAAACAAAATATGCTATTTAAATATGTTAATGCTTTCTATGATATTTATAAGACGGAGAGAGAGAGAGAGAGAGAGAGAGAGAGAGAGAGAGAGAGAGAGAGAGAGAGAGAGAGAGAGAGAGAGAGAGAGAGAGAGAGAGCGCGAGCGAGAGAGTGTGATAAGATAAGTAGATAAGTATAAAGAAGTTGTGGGGATATTGAGAGAGTATTAGAGAATTACATTTTTATTAGTACTCTATTTCCAAGTGAACTTTCAAAGCATTATGTTTAATTAAAACATTCTTTCAAAGAGTGTTTTATAGGGTGTCCATTGCTTATGAAATGCTTCATAGTTGCAATTTGTATAATAAATATATTTTTCTATTTCAAAATTAGTTTGTAGAATATTTTCGCGGCATTGACATGTAAATTTCTTTTTTGTATTTTCATACTGTAAATGTAATATTTTATGTTGATAGTCAGCTAATTTACAAAATCCCCTTTTTCGTTGTTGATCATGCCCAACATAATTATGCCTCTGCTTAGAGTAATATTAATTCCAGTTTCATTTCTTATCCATTCTTCTATTGTTTCCCACAGAGAATGTACTAAACCGCATTCAAATAGAAGGTGTTGTATGGTTTCAGGTGATTTGTTGCAAAAACTACAGGCATTGGATTCAATATAATTAATCATATTTAGAAATGTGTTAGTTGTAAGAAGTCGGTGTATGATTTTATACTGAAACCAAGATAATATTGTGCTTTTGACAGATCTAAAGGGTAGAATGTAATAGTTTTCCCAATCATATATATCATAGATATATCCTTCTTTAGAATATTTTATTTGTGATTTTGGAATGTCTGTGTGTTTGTGTGTATGTGTGTGTCTGTGTGTGTGCGTGTGTGTGTGTGTGTGAAAGTGTGTGTGTGTGTGTGTGAAAGTGTGTGTGTGTGTGTGTGTGCGCGTCTGTGTGGGTTTTTCTCTGTGTGTATGTGTGTCTGTCTGTGCGTGTGTGTTTGCGTGTGTGTGTGTGTCTGTGTGCGTTTTAGTGTATGTCAGTGTGTGTGCGTGCGTGGGTGAGTGAGTGTGTGTTGTGTGAGTTTGTACCTTTGTTTTTCTTCTTTTCCTCTTTACGCTGATGGAACTCCTGTTTGGGCGCACTACTCCAGTACTCATAATCATTACTGGCTTCACCTAGTTGTCCGTCGATATCTAATCTACACGTCTTGTCCTTCTTGCTGTAGTAAAACCCAGTTTGTTGTGTGGACAATGTGTGTCGAGCGCATTCAAGAATCCCTTGAACCTTAACACCAGCGGTAGGTTCCTTGTTCTTTGAAGATGTCGTCTTTAGTTCAGACATTTTGAAGTAGGCTGACCGTATAAACGCACTGGAGCCGACGACCAGATATAGGAAAACCAGGACATGAATCATATTCACCATAGGTGATGTCTTGAGCTTCTCTTGTTCTGTCACCATCAGGAGATTATAATTTAATTTTTGTGTTTCTGACGAGACTATCCTGAGTACGCTCTCACTGCAACATGACTGTGACCAACAGTTAAAGTTTGTTTTGTGTAACGGTAACACTAGAGCACCTTGGTTAATTATTCATCAGCTATTGTATGTCAAACGTTTGATAACTCTGTAGCGTGGTCTTCAGAGAAAAACCATTAAAGTGTTTCATTATAAGAAAAGAGTTCTCTTGTATGTACTTCCCCGCTACCAGAACAGCACACACAACTACCTTCGTGGAGGTTAAAACCTACGACAAATGATCGTTGGGCTTTTCAGAACACGAAAATACATTTAATGCGCAATCTTATTCGTGTAAAAAGATAAGTTTGTCCAAAATATGCACCAGGCTTGTGTTTCAGTACCTTTGTTAGAATCCCACAAGACAAACAACTTATTCCAAAAATAAAAACTATAAAATTCTGTCAAGCAAATTGACTAGTAATTATGACAAAAATGTTATGTGTATGGATATTACAGCGGTGAAGGACAAAAAATTAATAATTAATAACTAAGTAATGAAATATTCGAACCTTGTTAGGAATGCGAGTGCTTAACGATGCCATACATAAGCACTTCAAAGGAAGAGGAAAACATGATAAATTGATGAAAGAAACAGAACTTTAAAACAAGTTTTGTTTCTTTAACGACATCACTAAGAACACATTGACGTATTAACAATCGGTCATTGGAAGGCAAACATTCGGTAATTTTGACATAGTACAAAGAATATTTTGTTTCAAAATGTTGATTAGCGACATTCGCTAGTCAACAAGACAATTGATTCGCAATTACTCATTTTGCATAGCAATATTTTTTAAATGTTTAGTATGATGAATTAAATATGAACGGACGATTTTTAAATAACTCTTATATAATTTTATTTATTGCAAATTTATTTAATAACCACAAAGAAGAAATAAATTCAGGTACATAATGTGGTAAGTCATAATCTATGGGGCGAGATTTAGTTCAGTCGGTTCACTGCTCACTTGAGGTATTTACGTCGCCGGATCGAACCACGTCGGTGGATACATTCAGCTGATTGGGTTTTATTATCGTTCCAGCCAGTGCACCACAACTTGACAAAGGCCGTAGTATGTCTTTCCCTGCCTGTGGAAATGTGCATATAAAATATCCCTTGCTGCATTAGAAGAAAACGTAGCGGGTTTCCTCTGATGACTACGAATCAGAATTACCAGAACGTTTGACATCCAATAGCTAATGACTAATTAATGTGTTCCAGTGGTGTCGTTAAACAAACCAAATTTTCTTTGTTCTCATAACCTGTATTCTCTTGCGTGTAGCCATTAAAACAAAAATTGTTTGAACTTCCCTTACTATGTGACATCAATGCGCAGCAAATAAATCAACTACAGCATACAATTTATTTATTTATCTATCGAATTCCAAGAGATATTTTAGAATAGCTGACCAGATTGACCAAACAGATACAGTAAGTCTATTTCATGTGCCCCTAGTTACACAATAATTAGGCTACTTAAAAACAATCAGCCTAGAGAGTTTCATTATTTAATTTTCAATTTTGTCACTATAGTAAATGATAAGCCATTAATTAGTAAAGACCACCTCAAAATATCCCTGTAGGAAGTTTAAGAATTATCCATTTAAATCTCTAATAGGCATATGTTGAGATTTGTAAAAAAAGAAG
Source organism: Gigantopelta aegis (assembly GCF_016097555.1). Taxonomy (NCBI): domain Eukaryota; kingdom Metazoa; phylum Mollusca; class Gastropoda; order Neomphalida; family Peltospiridae; genus Gigantopelta; species Gigantopelta aegis. The sequence continues at coordinate 32,135,234 of NC_054710.1, read as the reverse complement.
AAAAACACCACCAAAACCCCCCAACAAAAACAAACAAACAAACAAACAAACAAAAACAAAACGTGACCACTGTAGAATAGTTTTACTAGACATCTGTTCATTTTACATACCGAGTTCTATTATCTGGGAATAGGGTTGTGCGAAAGTATTTGTACATTTGAGCTGATTCAGCTTGAAGACAAGTAATATGGAATCTTAATTGCTCTGAGGTATACGTGAAAAGTCTGGGTCTCAAAGCCTACAAAAAACCCAATATGGAACTATATGTTAAATATAGAACTATATGTTAAATATGGAACTATATGTTATCTTATAGTATCAAGTTTCAGAACTATACGATAAAAACTCTACAACAAGATAGACTTTGAAATGTTGAGTATCTTATTTGTCTTTTAAATTTAAAACTTTAAACTTTTATCTGGGCAGAAAATGTATGCAACTTAATTTCATCTAGAACCACTGTGTGAAGTAGCCTTATCCTTGAAACATGTTTGGGGTAACTGTAAACAGTATTCAAATTTTGTGCGAAACTAGGGTAGTCATAGACGCCCATTTTTTTCTGATTCTCTTTAAGGGTGAGAGGTGGCGTAGTATATATATATATATATATATATATATATATATATATATATATATATATATATATATGTGTGTGTGTGTGTGTGTGTGTGTGTGTGTGTGTGGTTTATATGTCGATTGATACGCTGAAGGTAGGAGATTTTGCCACACGTGTTACTAATTGTTGTCTATGGGATTTTATTTGGTAGTATGCATCCTATAATAAGCAGAGCAAAATTTTGCAGGGGGTTTACAAGTATATTACATTTTAAGCATGGCTACCAGCGAACATTTATGCAATAAATTAATAATAAAATAGCCAATTAAGGAAGTTTCTAACCATAAAAACTATATTCAGTGAGAAATAATTGTTTTATGGTTTTAGGGTGTGGGTTTTTTTTTGCAATATGCAATATTTCACTTTTTTAATTTTGCAATATATCACCCTTTTAAAGTTTGCACTATGTCAACAACTATGTGAAGCAAATGTTAAGATATTGAAAAAACAAAACAAAAAAACAATCACAGATTTCAACATTTCAATCATACTCTCCAAGGTATAATATCTCCACTCAAAAAGCAATGATGGAATGTTTTCATCATTTTTTTTATATACAATAGGAAAATCAAACACGTTCTTGCCGTGAACATAACAATACTACGTATGCAGGTAGTAATGTCCAACGTTTTTAACACATCACATTGTTTAACTAATTTTTAATCATCTACTACGAAGGAAGCCAAAATCAATGTTCGGAAAACACGTCTGAGATACGATTGGATATGACACGATGCGACTACTTGAACATGTTGGGAACTCTACTACCAGACAATATAGGAAACCTTGTTATTGGAGATCCAAACTGCAGGGACCAAGACAGTGCTGTGATAATTAAACCTGTCCAGAACTTAATTATTAATAGTAGAGGTTTTACGAAGTATTAAACATTATATACAAAAATACTACCAAATAGTAGGTTGTTAACCATTCTTCACCCTTTATCTATCTTTTGGGAAACCATTTAAATGACATGCTGAATATAAATATTGTATTTTCTGTAAAATGCTTGCAGAGGCTTTAAAGGGGCATTCCTGAGTTTGCTGCATTGTAAGATGTGTCCGACTAATAAAATATTTCTACGATTAAACTTATGTATTAAATATATTTTCTTGTTTAGAATATCAGTATCTGTATATTGAATGTGTTTCTGACCGTCTTAATCTTTGCAAGAAGGCCAAACTGGATTTTGTCTTCAAATAATTTTGGTACGTACGAAAAAAAAAGAGGAAATAAAATGAAATTTAACCTAGTACAAATATTAGAACGATCAGAAACAAGTTTAGTATACAGTCATTAATATTTTATGCAGAAAAATATATTCCATATGTAATTGCAATTATTAAAAAGTATATGTTAGTCGTTAACATCTTAAAACCTGCAGCAAACTCAGGAAAGTCCCTTTAATATAAGCGTCAGCATGTTTGTCAATCCCACATCTGTTTATTATTAAAGCAAATATGTATGTTTAGACTACAAGATACGGCATGATGGCGTAGTATTGTCTATAATCCTATCGCAGGTATCATGTCGATTCACCAGGACATCGTATCGTATCTTAAAGCATTGTGTCGTATCGCAACGCACACTGTAGATCACGAAATTAATGCGTCCATAAATTAATGTGAGTGATAGTGGTCAGACTAAAATGTGACATGGGATTAATGCGAGTGGTGTCTCTTAAAACATATAATTTCAAACGACATATGTTTGAGTATCTTTTAGAAAAGTATGAGGTATGGACGTCTTCATTGCACTCAAGTGACTAATGACAACACTACATGTTTATGTACCAATGAACATTGATTTCTAAGTGCTAATGTAAGAACAATCAAAACATTCGTGTGCAGTACAAATTGCAACAAATTTAGACAATTAACAACAAAGCAATGATGATCCACGAATTTGTGTACTAAAAACATTCTAGCGTGTGTGACGGACTGTGTCTGCTTGTGTCAAGAGTGGCGAAAGACGTTGGAACCATCCAGTATAAAGCCATGTTATTATAATAAAATCTAGCAAACTACAATTTTAATAACTAATTATTTGTATTAGCATAAGTACCCTCCGTAAATTTTCAAACATATGTGTTTTAAATTGCAAGTAAACAATATCTCTAATAACACTATTATACTTTTTTTTTAAATACTGACATGTAAACATTTTGTGGCTATATTAGATCATCCTGTCACAATGAATATTCATTTTAAAACATTTTGAATTGCTTGTGTAGACCTCCTCTTGTCATAATGCCACTGTAGATGATACATTTTTGCCATTGTACGATAATTCTCCAAATGTTGACGTTTGGCGACCTGAGTGTACCGACATAAAGTTTTAAAGTCACATGTGGCTCAATAATTAGACTTTTATTATATACCCAGAATTCTGTTTTATAAAATGTTTCAGTATTGGAATAACCTAATTCAGAGAAAAGTTATAAAGAAATGCATCTATAATTTATTAATGCGAATAACATCGTCTCGCGTTTTGTCCCATTAATATATTTTGATTGCTTTAATTTCAGGATCGACATGTAGTACTGAACCAACTAACATCCGCTATGGTCAAAGTTCAAGGTGCACCTACCTTATGATAGAGCAGTTAATAGTACAAGCCATGCTATTGGTGATAAATGTGACAGTGTTTGTTGTGATACAAGCCTATATAAATGCCTACACACCAGATTATGTTACATAGTGTAAACATTTCAACGAATGTCATAAAATATAATATTACAACAATATAATTTCAGGCATTACATACAAACTACAAATAATGGGTTGGGTTTAAACAAACAGTACACATACTAGTATATGAATCAAGCCAAGGACGTGTGCACATAATATCTATATACATAAATAACTATACATAATTATAATATTTAAGCGAAACATGCAAATGGTGCACCAGACTAATATTATAACACCTTAGTAGAATATGTATAAAGAAAATCGTCTGATAAAATAATGGAATTGTGCACAGAGTGTACTATCTTTAAGTTCAATTTGCATGGATAACCCTTGTTTCCAAATAGTTCTGCTTTAATATCAAAACCGGTTTGGTTTACAAAATAGTTATTAATTAAATTTACATTATCGTCATGACCCTCATAAAGAACACCATTGTCTTCAATGGGTGGAAATGCTGATTTGGAATTATCCTTTTGTTTTATATATCGTTCACGAAACTGCCACCAGGTTTTACTTCCATGTTAATTATTTAATATATTATCTAATCTCATATTATAATCACATGTAGCTTTACGGATACTTGAAATAACTTTGTTATGCGCCTCTCTAAATAGGTCCCAGTATTGTTGTGTATTTCTATGTTTGCCTTTTTATGAAGTTTCTTTCGTTTCTCCTAATATTAACATTCATCCAGGGAGCATCGTTTCGTGTAATAGTAACATGTTTGTGTGGAATAAAATCATCAATGCAACTACTTATATTTTTAACCATTAACGTGGCTTTAATATTTATATTATTATTAACAAATATACTGTACCAGTTAAACATATTTATACAAATTTTGCAAGCCATTGAAATCAGCCTGGTTATAGTAATTATTTGTCCTGGCATACCATTTGTTTTGTTTCTTTTTGAACTCCACTGATCACTACAAAATGGAGGCAAATGTTCATGTTCAACAAATTTGTTACACGAAAACAAGATCAATAAGAGTATTAGCATTAGCAGAAATCGTCGTTGCTTGGGTAACAATTTAAGTCAGTCCATGCAATTGACAGCTGTTGTCGTGATGGGGGTGATTTTGACCTAATCAAATTTCATTATAATCTCCCACAAATATAGTTCTCATCATTTTAGGTAGTACTAAACCAAATAACTTCCGGCTGGGTCAAAGTTCGAGGTGCACCCAACGTTTGATGGACAAGTGAACACCACAAATGTGAGTGTGTTGGTTGTAAAACAAAAATGCAATTTTATGTCATCTAGTACCAATGTGTCAAGTAGTCTTGTGCTTGAAACGTGTGGGTTACCTGTAAAAATAAGTACTTGAATTGTGTGCGAAACTAGGGTAGTCATAGACGCTACCCATCATCTCAGAAACGAGTAGCTTGACCCCCAATTGTTTTCTGATTCACTTTAAGTGTGAGGGGTGGTAGTATTTATATCCGTGACGTTTATGTCGCTTAATACGCTGCAGGTAGGATTTGTAGCCACATATGTTGGTAGTATACACCCTATAGCATTAGCAGCTGATATTGATTCAGAAGTTAATTCCCAGTACGCATTACTGTGATCAGATCTACAGAAGCACCCAATTAGTATATTTTGATTTTTAATTCTAATGCTCACCCATATACTTTTCCAGACCATTTACTTCCAAGTCCAACATATGCTTATAAAATATACATTATTTAACATAAATAGCTACACCACCTCCTCTAGTCATCATATCTTTACGAATTGGAGTGTGATAACCAGGAATTACAATGCTATCAACATCGTCTTTATGTAGCCATATTTCAGAAATACAAATCACATCAAAGTTATTAAGTTCGACATTAACAAAATCAGTTTGTTGTGTGGACATTGCATGCCGAGCGCATTCAAGGATCCCTTCAACCAAAACACCAGAGTTAGGTCCCTTGTTCTTTGAATATGTCGACTTGCTTTCAGACTTGGTGAAGTAGGCTGAGCGTGTAAAACCACTGGAGCAGACGACCAGATGTAGGAAAACCAGGACATGAATTATGTTCAGCAAAGTTGATGTCTTAAGCTTTCCTTTTTCTGTCATCATCAGAAGAGTAAAATGTAATATATGTGTGTTTCTAAAGATAATATCATGAATATGCCGTCATTACAACGCGAGTGTGTAACATTTAAAGATGTGTTCTTAACGACACCACTAGAGCACCTTGATTAATTCATCATCGGCTATTGGATGTCAAACATTAATAATGTTAACATGTAGTCCTCAGAAGAAAACCGTTAAATGTTTTTAATTAACAGACAGCACATACCACGGCATGTGACAGGTGTGTAGCACTGGTCGTGGCGGTGGAAATCCAGTCAGAAAAATTAGCATACCCTGAAAGTTCTATCCCACGATCCGAATTCCTCACATTTTTTAGAACACGAATATGTATTTAATATGCAATCTTCTTTGTTTAAAAGCCTATTTGCCAAACAGTGACAAAAGACATAGAATCTCGTCCTTTTATTCGACAAAACAAAACATTATTTTAAAAATAAATAGCATGCCATTTGGCCAGGCAAAGCTTGAAAACAAAATCAATAAAGTGTACAAATTCAAACTTGACAATGGAATGCAAGTTCCTACAATAACTGTCTCAAAATTACGAGTTAACTAAGTCCTATTTACGAGACGTAATTACAGTTTTGCTTGAATTTAAAAAAGGCAACAACATGTTTGTGCATGTTAGACTATAGATTATATTTTACTCTATAAATAATACTCTGTCTATCTTATCAACTTGTCAAATTCCTTGGATAAAACCTCGTATCTCTTTTCGAGTTTGCTTCCCTTAATCGAGATAATAATAATAATAATAATAATAATAATAATACGAAGCACACGTGTAATAAATAACAAGTGTGATGACGTTTTTCTGGGAAGCGACGTCATAGCATGACGTTGCGTCCCCAGTCCACGCTCCGACAGTGCATGTGAAATATGACGCCATTTCGTCGTCTCCTAGTCGTATTGAACTAATTGAGACGGTCCTTGTTATTCATAAAAATAATAATACAATTGCGTGTGAGTCGTACTGATTTTATGAGCCACGAGCCACGATTCATGTATACAATACTCGTGTGGTAAAACCAGTAGGACACTGGAGCTCGTATAATAATCTCTATTTACGTCCTCCTCATCTGCCGTGGTCTATCACCAATGGTATGGTGGCCACTCTCTTGTCTTGGTACCCTGAATATGTTACTTTACATTTCTGATATAGCTAAGGCAATTTTTATGACTTCGACTTTGGCCGCAAATGTTTCTAAAACAAGTCATGTTACTCATTCAGAACTAGAGAACCTATTTTAGAGAGAAATTACCGGGTAAAGACAGCTAATAGTATAAGCACGTCCTAGTCATGTGCCCCCCACCCCCCCCCCCCCCCCCCCCCCCCCCCCCACACACCTCATTTTTGTATCCTGTAGCAGCAGCGATGGTTTATATATATATTTATATTTACGTGTGTGTGTTTGTGTGTGTGGCTCTCCACCCCCACCTCCCATCACACACTTTTTGGCACCTTCCTACTCCACTGATAGTTCATAGCAAGAAATGGCCGGCACAAATCGACGCCATACAGTGGGAAATTATATTTTATATTAATAATAATTAAAAAAAAAAAAAAAAAAAAAAAAAAAATATGTTGACGCTCGAGAATGAAAATCGACGGGCATGCGGACCAGAAACCAAAAGATTATTTTGTTTGGCCTTAGCATCATTTAGTGTATTTCGACAATATAGCAGCAAATGTGAATCTATTGGTTTAAACTCGTTCCAGCCAGTGCACCACGCCTGGTATATCAAAAGCTGTGGTATGTGATATGCTGTCTGTCGGATGGTGCACACAAAAGATCCCTCGGTACTAATGGGAAAAAAAATGCGTGTTACCTCTCTTAGACTGCATGTCAGATTAACCAAATGTCTTCCTAAATTGTTTTATGTTTTTTCTAAAATTGAACGAACAAAATTGCATTCGTTTCAAATAGAAGTCACGTGAACAATTGTCTGACGTCAGCAGTGATACGTCACCGTTATGACGTATAGCTTTATTTCGTTATCTGTTTGTTCACTCAGCGAGCGAGAACGTGCATTCAGAGAATAAATTTAAAAAATTCACTTTGTGTACAATGTCAATGCGTATCTAGCTCTGTTTGAGCAAAAACTGGTTGAAATTGATAATCAAGGAGCAGGGCGTTTCTAACTTCTGTGTTAAGAATATATGGAATTTACTCGGACATGTTTTTGTGTTGATGCGCATTTAAAGAAAACAAATATTGAACAGAAATTAAATGTAACAATAGTAAATACTTTAGGTTGTAAATAATTAAACATGACACAGAATTCCAGATATGTAAACTATGCGTGCGTAGATGATTGGAGCAATATTCCAAGAATTCGGTTAGATAGTTCCTCCATTACATAGATAATATGCTGAGTTATATTTGATTGTGTCTTGGTATGTTGTGTTTGATTGTGTGTTTAATTTTGTGTTTTGTAATATTATAATGTTGCTCTGTTGTTGCTGTTATTTGTTGTTGTTGTTGTTGTTGTTTTTTCGTTTTTGTTTAGTTTTTTTGTTTTCGTTTGTCTTTTTTTCTGTTTGTTTTTCCCTTTTCCTTCTTTTTGTTATTTGTTTTATGTTTTCTTTTTCTCTATAATTGTTGTGTTCGGGGTCACTCGCTTCGGTATTTACGCTAATAGTAAAATAAAAATTGATTTCGTTTATGAATCCATAAATGACTATGGCATGTATGACAGCTTTTACATAAAACTGTGTAAGCTCTTTGTTTATAAGACAACTAGTCTACGAGCTCGTTTATACAGCTGCCTTCCTCAATATCTGCGTGGTCTTTAACCATATTATGTCCGACGCTATATAACCTTAAATAAAATGAGTTGAGTGCGTCGTTAAATAAACCATTTCTTTATACATGTTTTTATATGTGTTGTTTTGATACTTATTTTTAATTTATTGAATTAATATTTGTTTACCTCAAAACATATTGATGTTATTAGAATAAAGAAATAATAAAAACATTTCTAAATTTAATACAAGTAAATAAATAAAATATATTGGTAAATAACAAAAAAAAAATGTTTTTATGCACATTACCTTCTTATTTTTATTTATTTAATTAATTAATGTAACCCCCCCCCCCCCCCCCACACACACAATTTTTTTTAAAATAATAATAATAATAATAATAAAAAATGTATTTTTACCTCTTTGCTTTCAAAAGGAGTTCCACCAGCTGTTTATAATTAGGAAATACTTATTTAACGACCATTGACGTAAGTTTTCTCTCTGCCTTACTTAAGTTTTTCATACGTTTCTGATGAAGGGAGGAATTATTTTATTTAACGACGCACTCAACACATATTATTTACGGTTATATGGCGTCAGACATATGGTTAAGGACCACACAGATATTCAGAGAGGAAACCCACTGTCACCACTTCATGGGTTACTCTTTTCGATTAGCAGCAAGGGATATTTCATATGCACCATCCCTCAGACAGGACAGTACATAACGCGGCCTTTGTTACATTGGCTGGAACGAGAAATAGGCCAAAGGGTCCACCGACGAGGATCGGTCCTAGCCCGACTGCGCATCAAATTTGATGTCTTAACCTTTCCTTGTCAGAAGAGTAAACTGTAATATGTATGTTTCTGACGAGATTATCCCGAGTACGCCGTCACTGCAACATGACTGTGGCCAACTGTTAAACTTTGTTTTTGTTTAACAACGCCTTGATAAATTAGTCATCGTCTAGTGGATGTCAAACACTTGATAATCCTTTAACGTAGTCTTCAGAGGGAAACAGTTTGTCTATTAGCAGAAAAAGGTTTCCTTTTTATGGACTTCCCCACAACCAGAACAGCACATACCACGACATTTCCTATAACAGTCGTGACGGAAAACATTCGATGCTCTGCTTTTTAGAACACGAAACTGTATTTAATGTAAGTCTTGTTCGTTAACAATAATATATTTCTCGAACACTAGCATACATTTATTCGAACTCACAAGACAAACAATTATTTCAAAAATAAGAACCATACAATTCGGTCAAACAAATTCAAAAGCAATTATGACAAAACTTATGTATATAACGATAATGGTGGGAACAAAAGAAGAAGATTAATCATAGGGGACAGCTTAAAACCGTTCCAAACGAGAAGCGAAATATTGAAATTTGTTTAAACGGACATTCCTGAGTTTGCTGCACTTTTTAAGATCTTATCGACTAACAAAGACTTTTCATCGATTTTAAATACATATCAAATATATTTTTCTGCATGAAATATTAGTGCCTGTATATTAAACATGTTTCTATTCGTTCTAATATTTGTACTAGGATAAATTTAGTTGGTATATAATAATAATGACAATACTATATATCTATCTATTTATCTATCTATACACACACACACACACACACACACACACACACACACACAAACATACATATATATAGTCAATAAACAGCGTCACACGAGGGCGCTGAAATCAGTACCGTGTGTGGCCGCAAGCAGCAGCAATAACTGCGCGCCATCTCCTTGGCATAGACTGAACGACTCTCTGAATCCGGGCACGTGAAATTCTAGCCCATTCTTCCTGCAGTGCATGTGACAGTTGCGGACGCGTCTGTGGCTCCGGATCACGCTGGTGTACACGTCTGTCCAGTTCGTCCCATAGATGTTCAATGAGGTTGAGATCTGACGATCTTGATGGCCATGGCAACACATTAATGTTCTCATGCTGTAGGAAATCCATTGTTACATGTGCCGTATGCGCCCTGGCATTGTCCTGTTGAAAGAGTTCTCTCTGTCGATCCAAAATGGGAAGCATGTGACGGCGAAGAATTTCATCCCGGTAGCGTACAACTGTCAGGTTGCCTTGTACGAGCACAAGTTCACGTCTGCCGGAGTATGAGATAGCTCCCCACATCATGACACTCCCTCCTCCGAATCTGTCAACTTAGGCGACGCAGCTGTTGGCAAAACGTTCATTGCGGCGTCTGTAAACACGTTGTCGTCCATCACGTCGCTGTAGAAGGAAGCATGACTCGTCGCTGAACCATACTCGCCGCCAGTTTCCCAAGTTCCACCCCTGTACATTCGTGCACCAGCGAACATGTAAATGTCGATGTTGACATCACAGGACAGGGCCAACATACGGTCTCCTAGCCCGTAAACCAGCTTTTCGAAGTCGGTTCCGAATGGTGTGTGCAGACACCCTTCTCAAACCATTATGCATCCAGCAGTGTTCATTGCTGTGGCAGTTCGGTAACGCAAGTGCACAACCCGGATGTAGCGATCTTGTGCTGCAGTTGATGCGAGATCATCCACGTCTGGCCCAGTCTTCAGCTGATTAAAACTGCTGATACCTGTCCCAGAGACGTGAAATGGTGCTATGATGGACGTTCATGTGGCGTGCGACTACTGAATGCGATTCACCTAACTGGAGGCTGCCTATTACAATATTTCGATTCGGCAGGCGTAGTCTTGGCATCTTTTAACTCGTCTACGTGTAATAGAAATGAGACATCATTGCGAGCATTGCAGATGTAAATAGCCATCACTACCCCAATCTTTTCCCCTAATTTCACGTGCATTCGCCAAAATCTGACCATTTCACACCGATTTCCAGCAATTGTCGCACAACGTGCCACAACGTGCGTTACATTTGTTTTAGGGTGCACTTGGGCAAGCTGTCCCATTCCAGGAACATTAACAAACATGGTCATTCAGCAACACTGTAAAACAAAAAAACCCACACAAACAAACAAACAAACAAACACGACATCTCACTTCAAAAAAGTAGTAGAACTCTAGTAAGAATTTACAGGTGCCAAAATTGTAAAGTATATTAGCTGTCGGGAATGGTTAAAAGATACTAGTGAATTAATTGTTCAAACATTACAACCGGTAGTTCAGTATTACAGTAGGTTTTATGACCACCAAACATCTTGAAGGACGATTGGAGTCAGAACTGAAAGTTGACGGGGTTTTTTTTTATCAGCAATGGGTGATACCGCCAAGATGTGTCAGACATTCATTCGGTCAACGAGGTATACTGCGTATCAGTCTCCCAATGGCTATTTAAGGGAGTCTGTTCCACTCCTCTTGCAGCGCCTAACCAAGTTCTGCTAACGTGGTCGCCGGTCTTTGACGTTGACGCACACGTCTCCCTATCATGCCCCAGACATGTTCAATGAGGGAAAGGTCTGGGCTCATTGCTGGTCATGGCATTCGATAGATGTGCTGCTGGAGGGGAGCATTGACGATTCGTGCACGGTGAGCACTGGCATTGACGTCCTGAAAAACAAAACGTCGACACACACGCCTAGCAAACGGGACGGCAAAGGGTGTCAGTATATTGTCCCGCTTGTACTGCCCAGTGACCCTTCGTAGCACAATATGGAGGGGGAGGGGTCTGTCACACCATAACCGATCCACAGCGAAATCACTCATGAAATCGCATCATGACGTAGGCACCACGTTCATTTCGTCGTCGCCAGACCCGACCACGCCTGTCAAGGAAGTCCAAAGTGAATAGTGTCTCATCTGAAAATATGACACGTGACCAGCGACGAATATCCCAGTTCTGACGCTCTCTACACCATTTACGTCTGTGGGCAATGTGACGATTTGTCAAGGTAGGCACAACCCGGGGCCGTCGAGCATGAAGATGGGCTGCATTAAGATGATTTCTAATCGTCTGTCCCGTAACTCGAACACCAGTAGCCTAATGAAGCTTTGCAACACATTGAATTGCCGTTTCAGCTCGATTTCTTAGAGCCTAGTTACGGATGAATCGATCCTGTACTCCTGTCGTTGCCCTCGGACATTGACTTCTGCCCGTTTGCAGCATGCCAATAGCCCGTAGACGTTCATCGCGTTGCATACCCCGCATAGCAAATTCAAACACTAAAAACAAAACAATAACAACTATGATCAACAGTATGAAAAGGATTGAGAAAAAATAATGTTCCACAGTGATTATCCGACCCCACGCACGTGTACGGGGCAACTGCGTGATGCACGTGCAAACTATGGAATGTGTTTCTGTGTGTTGATAAACATACCTGAATATTCATTACTAAGGATGTCTGTGGACAAAACACATATTCAGTCTAATAGTTGATATCAACATTAAAGGGACATTCCTGAGTGTGCTGCATTGTAAGATGTTTCCAACTAATAAACTACTTCTACGAATAAACTTACATATTAAATATATTTTCTTGTTTAGAATATCAACATCTGTATATTTAATGTGTTTCTAGTCGTCTTAATATTTGTAACAAGCCCAAACTGGATTTTGTCTTCAAATAATTTCGCACGTACGAAAATGTGTTTTTGTTTTTTTAGCAAATAAAATGATATTTACGCTAGTACAGATATTAGAACTATCAGAAACACGTTTGATATACAGCCACTAATATGCTATGCAGGAAAACATATTTGATATGTAATTACAATCGTTAAAAAGTCTCTGTTAGTTGAGGACATCTTGAAAATTGCAGCAAACTCAGGAATGCCCCTTTAATGTTTCAGGTTCCCCTACTTTTTGGAAGAGTATACACATAATATAACATATAATATAACATAATATAATATAATATAATACACACACCGGAGATAATTATACACTTTGTCAAAAAAAGTAACGCATAGGTGATAGGGAAATAAGAAAACTGTTTGATTTTACAAAATATAGTTTTTTGGTATAATGTTGCTGAATGACCATGTTTGTTGATGTTCCTGGAATGGGACAGCATGCCCAAATGTACCCTAAAACAAATGTAACACACGTTGTGCGACAATTACAGGAAATTGGCGTGAAATGGTCAGATTTTAGCGAATGCACGTGAAACTCGGGGAAAAGATTGGGGTGGTGATGAGTATTTAATGCTGCAAAGCTCGCAATGATGCCTCATTTTCATTTCGACGTAGACGAGTTAAAATATGCCGAATCGAAATGTTGCAATAGGCCGCCTCCACTTAGATGAATCGCAGTCAGCAGTCACATGAACGTCCATCAGAGCACCATTCCACGTCTCTGGGACAGAAGTGGAAGACATCGCATAACAACTGCAGCACAAGATCGCTACTTCCTGGATGCATACCTGGTTTGAGAAGGGTGTCTGCACAAACCATTCGGAACCGATTTCGAGAAGCTGGTTTACGGGTTAGGAGACCGTATGTTGGCTTCACAATGAACGTTTTCCCAACAACTGCGTCGACTAAGTTGACACATTCGGTGGAGGGAGTGACATGATGTGGGGAGCCATCTCATACACTGGTAGAAGTGAACTTTTGTTCGTACAAGGCAACCTGACAGCTGTACGCTACCGGGATGAAATTCTTCGCCGTCACATGCTTCCCATTTTGGATCGACAGAGAGAACATTTTCAGCAGGACAATGCCAACCGCATACGGCACGTGTAACAATGGATTTCATACAGAATGATAACAATAATGTGCTGCCATGATCATCAAGATCGCCAGACCTCAACCCATTTGAACATCTATGGGACGAACTGTACAGACGTGTACGCCAGCGCGACCCGGAGCCTCAGATGCTTCCGCAACTGTCACATGCACTGCAGGAAGAATGGGCTAGGATTCCACGTGCCCGGATTCAGAGACTCATCCAGTCTATGCCAAAGAGATGTCGCGCAGTGATTGCTGCTGCTAGTGGCCACACAAGGTACTGATTTCAGCGTCCTCTTGCGACGCTGTTTGCTGACGAAAACACATCCACTGTCGTCAGTCCATAGCAAGAACATTGTCGCATACTCATGTCACATTTGACTATGATACGATCATAAATAACGAAATTATGCCACTATGTATTAAAGAGATAATTTCATGAATATTTCGCCTTGAGTATAAAATGGATTAGTGTACTGAAAACCATTCAAGCATGTTTTATGGGTCGTGTCAGACTGTGACAAGAAAGACACTGCTTCCGTCACACGTGTCTCAGGGCTAGCTGGACTACTGATTCAATAATAATATTATATTGTATACCCAGAATTGTGTTTTATATACCGTTTAGGAATAATATAATATATAGGAAAGTCGGAAATAAATGCATCTGTAATTTATTACAAATGTGAATTGCATCGGCTCGCGTTGTGTTCGCATTAATATTATGATTGCATTAATTTTAGAATCCATTAATCGCACTGAGTCTGGCTTTAGGTCTCTTCCTGCTGACACCGATGATCTGCGCCTTGCAATTGTCCATTGGTGCCCTCGCGGCCTGAGGTTAGGCAAGTATATTTTCATCGTTTTCACAAATAAAGTTTAGCTCGGTATCACAGTTCAGTTTCGCCCAAGCAAAGTTCTTCTGCGGATTCGTCACCACACATCTTCCGTCAGGCATGGAACCGTCCCGTCCAGTTTCTGTCCATCGTCCCACACGGCATTGCCAACTCCATTCTCAGATAGTCCAATCCACAAGGGACGAGCATCTAAAATTGAAATATCATTTATAAATAACCCGAGGCGTGGAGTGCAGTTGTTGCTCATAAGTAAAGTCAACGATGGAACATTTTCATTATAATTATTTTTAATAATAAAAATACACAGCATTGTGTTGGCCATAACACTATCATACATGCAGGTAGTGATGTCCGATATTTTAATTCATCACAAGTTTAGTACATTTATAATCGTCTGTGAAGAAACGAAAAGGAAAAGCTTGTAAAGCGCATCAAGGGAAAATGACAAAGAATGGTCATTCAGGGACGAGATAAGAATTGTGCATGATATGTTTATCTAAAAGCGACACCATCACCAGATTTAAAAATAAATAATGATTACACGGAAATACAGAAAATACACATAGACACGCACACTCACACACACAAACGTACATGTGGGGTTAATCCATATTGGGGGCAAAACACACACCACGTGTACATGTATGTATGGTTTAGAAACTTTAATACATTAAGAAAAACAATGTTAGATTTGGAGCATGGCTCCCGTGTCCCCACCCACGCCACTGAAAATAATAGCATGTGCAATTATGCGTTACGAGAAGATTTACTATGAATTGACCGCACACTATGCGAGTACAAAAAAATACGACTCGATCGTGTGAGATACGACACAATGTGATCACCTATGCTACAAAACGTAACAGGACTGAAACATTTTGTACGCGTTCAAAACTCTGCGACACAAAATACAACACGAGGGCATCGTATTGTCTAAAATTGTATCGCAGGTATGATCACACGTTACGATTCCTTACTATCGTGACGTCGTATCGCAGGCAAGCCTAAATCAGATGTGGCCAGGGTGAAAAATTAACAGTCGCTCGGTCGCCCATGACGACTTTTATTGGCTAAGGATGAATACGAATTTTACAAAGGTAGTCCGTTTGGCGTCCATCGATTTCAAGGTCTGGCGAGTATGGTACCAGTTGAAAAAAAAAAAAACACTGAAACTGAATCCAATGGCTTTGGGCCAGGTCTTTCTAAACATAGAGCTCAAAGCGTATTGAAGACATTGCATGTATATATATATATATTTTTGTTTAAATCTGGAAGTCTTCGGCTTATTGGAATGGACTGGATACGCCATAATTATCTGGTAGAGCTACTATTTGACACTTGTTTTTTCAAAGCTACGGTAAAAAATAATGATATTTAATTAGCTTACATTAATCTGGAGCAAAATTAAAATCTCTTTTATAGTTTGTAGCATGCGGGAATATAAAAGTAACAATGAAATTTTACATTACTACAGGGCTTATTCCAAATGTCACTTAATTGACTGTCGTTGTCGGTATTGTTTTAAGTTTAAGGTATTAGCACAAAGAGGACTGCCACCTTCAGACAGATGCATATATATATATATATATATATACTACAGCACGCGCACCTTTATTTTCTTTCTAGTGCATTATTGTTTTACTTCAAAAAACAATGCAAATCAAGCTGCATGCATTGGCTGTATTACAAACGAGATTTAATTTGTATAATGTAATGGTAATCTGTAAAACAAACATTTATATTAGATTTCTGTATTTTTAATATGTTATTTGAGATGGCATGGGTATAAAACCAGCTTTTATATGAATTTTACTTTACTAATTATGAAGTTGCATGCCATCTCATCGCCTACCTTTTAAAGCAAACGGACTATCTACGGTGAACGCGTGGTCATTATTCAACAAAGAACATTCTAATTATTTTGATTTTGGCTGTATGGTTAAACTTCAATGTGATAATTGGAGGGCTAGTTGAATTTAAGAAGGGCCAGTATTTTGTTTTTGGAATCGAAAGATGGCGACCATGGTTCTTGTGTTAATTTTCAACCCTGGATAAGTCACGTTTTAATAGGATTTGTTTTATGTTAGACGGAATCGATATATATATGCCGGCTTTAGACTGCGTGTAATCATTATCATATGTGTAACAGTCGATGACTAATAAAGTAAAATGCGCTACTGGTGTCGTTAAACGAAACACAATTTACTTTAATACAGACAACATGGAGAGTAAAATATGCAGACAAAATGAAGATGCTAACATAAAGAAAGAATAAAATGGATAAATTAAAACTGTTAAAAATGCGTCGAGATAGCAGCAATTCAACTTTCGTAAGCACCGTAACGGGTTGAACCATCACCAGGTCCATCTGGCGGTCAGTGAAGGAACTACAACATCCAGGCGCATGCGTTGTTGGCTGCTATTCCCGAAAACAAAATGGTCTCCAGGGTTTTATAAACTTTTTCACAGAAAAAAAAAAAAAAACCCTCCCCCCTACCCTGATTTGTGTGATCAAAAGGACGATCGCCAATTATATTTTTTTATTATTTGGCCTAATGACGTAGTCTACTAACCTCCATAGTCTCTACTAATGCATTTCTTCATTGCCCGAACACGTTCCTTGTTGGGGAGGACTGCCAGTCTTCCGACTTGATATGAACATGCTTTGTGGGCTTCACGTCTAGTCATCTTAGTAGATATGACTATAGTAAACCAGGAACCATCGCTCGTCCACTCTACTATTGCTTTCCATCCGTCTTATAATTCAAGAAAATATTTAATATGCATGTATATCTATCTATGTATGTATCTATGTATTTATCTGTCTATCTATCCATGTGTGTGTGTATATATATATATATATATGTGTATGTGTGTGTGTGTGTTTGTGTGTGTGTGTTTGTGTGTGTGTGCGTGCGTGTGCCTGTCTGTCTGTCTGTCTACCTCTATCTATCTATCTATCTATCTATCTGTCTGTCTGTCTGTCTATATCTATATTTATCTATTTATCTATCTATATATATATATATATATATATATATATATTATGTATATAGATGTGTGTGTGTGTGTGTGTGTGTGTGTGTGTGCATATATATATCCACCTGTTGACATGACATTTCTCATACACAATACTCAGTCATGCGAGGTGTTGCACGTGCATGGTCTATTTTGTGAAAAGCATGAAATACACGTACGTAATGTCACGTGACCACAACACCTTTGCTAGAGTAAAACGGATGCATGCCAATTTTTCGTAGTATACGGAAAAACACGAAACTCACCGGGAAACAATTATTTGGAAATGCCTAGACTATCCAATACCGACAGAGAACGCGCCATGGGTAGGCTGCAAGTTGGACAGTCCGTACCAGAAGTTGCGCGAGCCTTTGGTTGTAGCCAAGAGACAATCCACAACCTAAGGACACGTGTTCAGTAGACCGGGTCAACTGCAGATCGCCCACGGTCAGGAGCACCTCGAGTGACATCACGTTTCGAAGACCAACACATAAAGTTACGTCATCTACGCAGTCGCTTTATGACTTCCGTTTCAACATCAAGGGAATTCTTCAGAGGGAGGGTGACACCACAGACCATTCGAAACCGGTTGCGCGCTGCAGGACTTCGTGGCAGACGTCCTTACGTTGGACCTATTTTGACGGCAAATCGTCGTTTTCAACGTTTACACTGGGCACGGAGACATGCGAGATCTACTCAAAAGACAGTGGAATAGGGTTGTATTCAGTGACGAGTCTCGTTTCTCGTTGAGATTTGCCGACGGGAGGGTACGAGTATGGCGTAAGCAACGAGAACGATTTGCTCGATGTTGTGTACGAGAGGTGGATAGATTTGGAGGCGGAAGCGTTATGGCTTGGGGTGCATTTACAAAAAACGGTCGATCTCGACTCCTTGCCATTAATGGCAACCTAACAGGACAGCAATATCGTGACCAAGTGTTGACGCCAGAGCTCCTTCCATTTCTTCGCGCACATGGACCAGGACTAACGTTTCAGCATGACAATGCTACGCCCCACACAGCACTCGTGACACGAAACTTCTTACGCAATGCCGGTGTGAATGTCATGGAGTGGCCGTCCCTCTCACCAGACTTAAATCCTATCGAGTACATTTGGGATGAACTTGGCAGACGACTGCGAAACATAAGGAACTCACACCAGAATCTCCGAGAGCTTGGTATGGCGCTTGTACAGCAATGGCGTCAACTTCCGGTGCGGTTGTTTACACAACTCCTACGGTCTATGAGAAGACGTTGCAGAGCTGTAGTGGAAGCTTGAGGGTTGGGGTGGGTATTCAGTGTGTGTATGTGTGCGTGTGCGTGTGTGTGTATGTGTGTGCGTCTCTCTCTCTCTCTCTCTCTGTGTTTGTCGGTGTGTGTGTGTGTGTCGGTTTGGCTGTGTATATGTGTGTCTGTTTCTCTCTCTCTCTCTCTCTCTCTCTCTCTCTCTCTCTCTCTCTCTCTCTCTCTCTCTATATATATATATATATATATATATATATATATATATGTGTGTGTGTGTATCTGTGTGCGTAGATGTGTGTCTGCATGTGTGTCTGTGTGTATTTTAGTGAGTGTGTGTGTGTGTGTTGTGTGAGTCTGTACCTTTGTTTTTCTTCTTTTCCTCTTTTCGCTGATGGGATTTCTGTTTGGGCGCACTACTCCAGTACTCATCATCATTGCTGGCTTCAGCTAGTTGTCCGTCCCTTTCTAATCTACACGTCTTGTACTTCTTGCTGTAGTAAAACCCAGTTTGTGGACAATGTGTGCCGAGCGCATTCAAGAATCCCTTTAACCTTAACACCAGAGGTAGGTTCCTTTTTCTTTGAAGATGTCGACTTGACTTTTTGAAGTAGACTGACCGTATGAACCCGCTGGAGTAGATAAGCAGATGTAGGAAAACCAGGATATTAATCATGTTCACCAAAGTTGATGTCTTAAGCTTTCCTTTTTCTGTCATCCTCACAAGTACAATTTATCCCGAGTACGCTGTCACTGTGACATGACTGTGACCAACAGTTAAAGTTTGTTTTGTTTAACGGCAACACTAGAACACCTTGGTTAAGTACGCATCCGCTATTAGATGTCAACAATTTTATAACTTTGTAGCGTGGTCTTCAGAGAAAAACCGTTACAGCATTTGTTTCGTATAGCTTTATTTCGTTTTCGGCTTGTTCACTCAGCGAGCGAGAACGTGCATCCAGAAAATGAATAAAAAACATTCAGTTTGTGTAAAAGGTCAATGTGAATCTAGATCTGTTTGAGGAAAAATAGTGATAATCAACGAGCAGGACATTTTTAACTATGCGTCTGTAGATGATTGGAGCAATATTCCAAGAATTCGGTTAGATAGTTCCTCCATTACATAGATAATATGATTAGTTCTATTTGTTTGTGTCTTGGTATGTTGTTGTGTTTGATTGTGTGTTTAATTTTGTTTGTTTGTATGTTTGTATTATTATAATGTTGTTCTTATTTGTTGTTGTGTTGCTGTTGTTTAGTTTTGTTTTGTGGGGTTTTTTTTGGGTGGGGGGGGGAGTTGGGTTTGTGTTTTTTTTTATACTTTTCTTTTTTCTTTCTTTATTATTTCATTTATTGTTGTTTTGTTTGTTTATCTTATTTTCATTTATTTAATTAATTAATTTAATCCCCCCCCCCCCCCCCCCCCCCCCCAAATATAATGTATTTCTACCTCTTTGTTTTCAAAAGGTGTTCCACCGGATGTTTATTAATAGAAAATACTTCCTTAACGACCGTTGACTTAAGTTTTTCATAGGTTATTGATGAGGGGAGGAAATGTTTTATTGAACAAAGCACTCAACACACTTTATTTACGGTCAAGGATAGTACATACAACGGCCTTTGTTACACCATTTGTGGAGCACTGGCTGGAACGAGAAATAGCCCAATGGGTCCACTGGCGGGGATCGATCCTAGACCGATTGCGCATCAAGCGAACGCTTTACCACTGGGCTACGTCCCGCTCTCCTCCCCCAAGATTCTGATGATCACCAACTTAAGTTTTTGTCTTAGATAAGTCAATTTCAAAAACGTAAGTTTAAACATCAGTCAAAACTTAAGTTAATTGATAAATACTGGCCCAGGACATTAATAGTGTTCAGCAAAGTTGATGTCTTAACCTTGCCTCGTTTGTTATCATCAGAAGAGTAAACTAATATGTGTGTTTCTGACGAGACTATCCCGAGTACGCCGTCACTGCAACATGACTGTGACCAACAGTTAAAGTTTGTTTTATTTAACACACCTTGATTAATTATTCTTCGGCTAGTGGATGTCAAATATTTGATAATCATTTAACGTAGTCTTCAGAGGAAAACTCTTACAGTGTGTCTATTAGCAGAAAAAGGTTTCCTTTGTATGCACTTCCCCACAACCAGAACAGCACATACCACAACATTTGATATAACAGTCGTGACGGAAAACATTCGATATTATGACCCAGTTTCCTTGGGCTTGCTAGAACATTAAAATGTCTTATTGGTCAACAAAGATATATTTGTCGAACACTGGCATACCTTTATTCGAATTCCACAAGACAAACAATTATTTCAAAAATAAAAACCATACAATTCAGTCAAGCAAATTGAAAAGCAATTATGATAAAAAAATGTTGTGTATACGGATAAGAATGCGGTGAAGAAAAAATATATATGAATATTTAATGACTAAGGATAGGAGAGGACGTGAAACTTCCAAACGAGAAACGAAATATTCAAATCTGTTTAAGAATGCGATTGTTTGACGACACCTTACAGAAGCGGATCCTGGGTATGAAAGGAAGAAGAAAATCAATGAAAGAAAGAAACAAAGTTTTTAAAACAAAGTTTGTTTATTTGTTTAACGGCACCACTAGAGCACATCGATGTATTAATCACCGGTTATTTGAAGTCAACATTTGATAATTTTGACATTGAAGGGAAACACTATACGTTTCTATTAGTAGCAAATTATATTTTATATGCACCATCCAATAGATAGGATAACACATACTATGGTCTCTGATAAACCGGTCGTGATGCACCAGGTGGAACGAGAAATAGCCAAATGGGCACATTGAAAAAAAATAACAATACTGTATGTTGAAGATACAAAAAAGTTAATGTTGCATATAATGTTTTTCACTCAAATCTAGCAACTGATTAGTTAGATACTTGGTAATTTAGTAATTATGACATATAGTCGTAGAGAGGAAACCGGCTACATGTTGTTTTTGTTTTCAATAGCAGTAAGGGATCGCCTATATGTCCCACCTCACAGAGAGGACAGGGCAGGGTCTAACTGATGATGCAACATCTCAGTTACAAAATATTGTTATAAATTATGTTCCACACACTTAAAACGTTACCACTAACATGAAACTATTGCCATAGTTAATGCAAAATCGGATAAATTACAATTTCCTTCTTCTGATTGATATTGTAGTGGCCATCTTGGAGTTAAATGATGCTGCAATGTCTTGGTTAGTTGAGCGTTGTTAAAAATTAATTACTTGTTTCCCTAAACGCCGGCTATAGACATGAACAGTTTATCATAGGTGATAACATGTCTGGTATATTGCCAGTTCTATTTTGACAGCCATCTTGGAGCTATCTTGAATCACTGGCGTAGGAAGCCTGGGGGGTGGGGTGGGGTGGGGGTTGCAGTGGGGATATGTGCACCCCATCACCTAAGCTATGTACGTACGTATGTACGTACATACATACATACATACATGCATACATACATACATACATACAGCATCGATAGCTCAGAGCGTATCGTGGTTAGTCTTGCAATTTGCGGGCGAATCGGTGCCACAGGTTCGAGTCCCAGCAACGGCATGGAACAATTTGTGAGGCCAGAAAGATTTAATTATTTCCTGCGCCAGTACGTTAATATCTATGTATGTAATAGTCAACCTCGACATACTAACAATATATAGATATTCATACATCAATACATATATACATACATATAACTCGTCAAAAAAGTAGGGGAACTCTAATAGGAATTTACAATTTCGAAAATTGTAAAGTATATTAACTGTGGGAAATGGTTATATGATAATAGTGAATTAATTGGGAAAACATTACAACCGTCAGTTCAGTATTACAGTAGGTTTGATGACCACAAAAAATCTTGAAGGACGATTGGGGTCAGAATAGAAATTTGAAAGTTGACGGGTTTTTTTTACCAGTAGTGGGCGATACCGCCACGATGTCTCAGACATTCATTCAGTCGACGAGGCATACTGCGTATGAGTCTCCTAATGGCCATTTGAGGGAGTCTGTTCCACTCCTCTTGTGGCGCCTGACCAAGTTCCGCTAACGTGGTCGGCGGTATTTGACGTTGACGCACACGTCTTTCTACCATGCCCCATACGTGTTTAATGGGGTCTGGGCTCATTGCTGACCATGGCATTCGATAGATGTTGTGCTGCTGGAGGTGCGCATTGACGATTCGTGCACGGTGAGCACGGGCATTGTCGTCCTGAGAAACAAAACGTCGACCCACACGCCTAGCAAACGGGACGACAAAGGGTGTCAGTATGTTGTCCCGGTAGTACTGCTCAGTGATCTTTCGTTGCACAGTATGGAGGGGGAGGGGGGTATGTCAGTCCTAGTGATACCAACCCACATCATAACCGATCCATCTGTCATGAATCGCATTGTGACGTTGGCGTGCCGTTCATTTCGTCATCGCCAGACCCGACCACGCCTGTTAAGGAAGTCCAAAGTGAATACTCATCATCTGAAAACATGACACGTGACCAGCGACGAATACCCCAGTTCTGACGCTCCCTACACCATTCACGTCTGTGGGCAATGTGACAATTTGTCAAGGTAGTCAAACCCGGGGCCGTCGAGCATGAAGATGGGCTGCATGAAGACGATTTCTAATCGTCTGACCCGTAACTCGGACACTAGTAGCCTGATGAAGGTTTGTAACAATTTGATTTGCCGTTTGAGCTCGATTTCTTAGAACCTGGTTACGGATGAATCGATCCTGTACTCCTGCCGTTGCCCTGGGACGACCTGAACGGGGTCGATCGTCAACAGTTTGGGTTTGTTGGTACCTGTTCCATAGTCTGCTAATCACTGACTTCGAAACATTGAAGGTGTTGGCCACTTCACGCTGACTTCTGCCCGCTTGCAGCATGCCAATAGACCGTAGACGCTCACCGCGTTGCATACGCCGCATCGCAAATTTAAAAAAATAAAAATGACTAAACACAAAGCAATAAAAACTGTATGATCAACAGAATGAAAAAGATTGACGGAAATAATGTTCCACATTGATTAGTTGACCTTCCTAGAAATTGTCAAAATCGAGCATGACACCCAACTCACGTATACGGGGCAACTGCGTGATGCACGTGCAAACTATGGAATGTGTTTCGGAGTGTTCATAAACAGATCTGAACGTTCTTTACTAGGATGTCTGTGGTCAAAACGTATGTTCGATCTGATAGTTGATATTAAAATTAATATTTCAGGTTCCCCTACATTTTTTGAATAGTATATATATATATATATATATATATATATATATATATATATATATATATATATATATATATATAAAATGGATTAGTGTACTGAAAACCATTCACGCATGTTTGATGGTTCGTGTCAGATTGTGACAAGGAAGACACTGCTACCGTCACACGTGTCTGTGAGCTAGCTGGACTACTGATTCAATAATTATATTATAATGTATACCCAGAATTGTGTTTCATCTACTGTTTAGGAATAATATAATACATAGGAAAGTCGGAAATAAATGCATCTATAATTTATTGGAAATGTGAATTGTATCGGCTCGCGTTGTTTTCTCATTAATATTATGATCGCATCAATTTTAGAATCCATTAAGCGCTCTGTGTGTTGCTGGCTTTATATATCGTCTTGCTGCCACCGATGATCTACGACTCGCCATTGTCCAATGGTGCCTTCTACGTCTGACGTTTGTCGCACATATTCTCGTCGAATTCACAAATAAAGTTTAGCTTGGTATCACAGTTCAGTTTCGCCCAAGCAAAGTTCTTCTGCGGCTTCGTGACCACGCATCTTCCGTCAAACACGGACCCGTCCCGAGCCCACTGGTTGATCGTCCCGTCCAGTTTCTGTCCATTGTCCCACATGGCATTGTCCTCCCCATTTTCAGATAGTCCAATCCACAAGGGACGAGCATCTAAAATTGAAATGTCATCTATAAATAACCCCAGGCGTGAAGTGCAGTTGTTGCTCATAAGTAAGGAAGAGCGCTCCACCATCGCAAAAGCAACGCTGGAACATTTTCATTATAATTATTTTTAATAATAAAAACACTCAGCATTGTGTTGGCCATAACACTATCATACATGCAGGTAGTGATGTCCAATATTTTAATTCATGACAAATTTAGTACATTTATAATCATCTGCGAAGAAACGAAAAAGCAAAGTTTGTAAAGCGCATCAAGGGAAAATGACAAAGAATGGTCATCCAGGGACGAGATAAGAATTGTGCATGGTATGTTTATCTAAAAGCATCACCATCTCCAGATTTAGAAATAAATAATGATTACTTGGAAATACAGAACACAACAGTAATCACTGGCGTTGCCAGGATTTTATATGGAGGGGGTTAACCCATATTGAGGGCCAAACCCACACTATGTCTGCATGTATGTATGATTTATAAACTTTAAAGGCATACTGTCACAGATGTAAGGACCTTATTTCTCTAAAATTGGATAATAAATAAATATTACATTAATTGTTAGAAACCAAATTTAGCTATCGCATCACCTTAACTGAACCATGATGGAGTGATATCCATGTCAACCCTCTCGTCAATTTTAGTTTTTGAATTATGGACCATTGCCATAAATTTGTTCTTTTTACAAAATATCATTAATAAATGGAGTATGGTGGTTATGAAGATGGTTGAATAAAGTACATTTAGGGACAAATCAAATTATTTTTGTTCAGGTACTATTTGTTAGACCATTAAATAGGTCAGTGGTCTGTGACAATATGCCTTTAATACAGTAAAAAAACAACACCAAACAATGTTATATTGGGGGCATGGCTTCCGTGTCCCCACCCACTATATGGTAGAGCTACTATTTGACACTTGTTGTTCAATGCTATGGGGAAAAAAGGAATGATGTTTAATTAGCTTACATTAATCTGGAACTAAATCAAAATCTCTTTTGTAGTTTGTATTATGCGCGCATATAAAAGTAACAATGACATTTTGCATTACTACAGGACTTATTTCAAAGGTCAGTTAACTGACTGTCGTTGTCGGTATTGTTTTAAGTTTAAGGTATTTCCATGTACTAAGAACATATCCGATCTAAAGTGACACCGAGACTTACAGGATGACATAACCGTCCATATATTATTGTAATAAACAATAAGTACGTTTTTGTGCTTTGTAATATGATAATTAAATACACAGAATATTTGGTAAAATGTTGGGTCTATTTTGTGTGTGTGTGTGTGGGGGGGGGGGGGGGGGGGGGGGGGGGGGGGGAGGGGGGTTACAGATAATTTTCCTTTCAATATTTATTTGTAGCATTTACAATATCCAAGTTAAACGCACACATGTGCTTGCTTCGTCTGTAGGACAGCCACTCCCGACGAAATCACATACTGGACATATTTCCTCCTCTTGCATCGCATCAAAGAGTATTTCATTCCCGTTACATCGCCACAACGAGGACTGTCACCTCCAGCCATGTATACACTACTGCATGCGCAGTTCTATCTTTATTCTCTTTGTAGTGCATTATTGTTTTACCTTCAAACACAAGGCTAATCAAGCTGTGTGCATTGGCTGTATTGAAAACGAGATTTAATCTGTATAATGTAATGGTAATTTGTAAAAAAAAACCGTTTATATTAGATTTCTGTTTTTGTAATATGTTATTGAGATGGCATGGGTTTAAAACTTAAGAACCAGTTTTTATATGAATTTTACTTTACTAATTATGAAGTTACATGCCAATTCATTGCTTTCCTTTTAAAGCAAACGGACTATCTACGGTGAACACGTGGTTATTATTCATCAAATAACATTATAATTATTTTGCTTTTGGCTGTGCGGTTAAATTTCAGTGTGATAATTAGAGGGCTAGTTGAATTTGATATGTTTCATCAACTCGCACTAACTGGCGACCATGGTTGTTGTGTTAATTTTCAACCCTGGATAAGGCACGTTTTAAAGGGACATTCCTGAGTTTACTGCATTGTAAGATGTTTCCGACTAATAAAATAGTTCTACGATTAAACTTACATATTAAATATTTTTTCTTGTTTAGAATATCAGTGTCTGTGTATTCAGTGTGTTTCTGGTCGTCTTAATATCTGTAAGAAGCCCAGACTGGATTTCGTCTTCAAATAATTTCGTACGTATGAAACAACAATATTTTAGGATATAAAATGAAATTTAACCTAGTACAAATATTAGAACAATCAGAAACATGTTTAATATACAGCCACTAATATTTTATGCAGAAACATATATTTGATATGTAATTACAATCGTTAAAAAGTCTCTGTTAGTCGATAACATCTTAAAAATTGCAGCAAACTCAGGAATGACTTTTACTTTACTAATTATGAAATTTCATGCCAATTCATCGGTTTCATTTTAAAGCAAACGGACTATCTACGGTGAACACGTGGTTATTATTCAACAAAGAACATTGTAATTAGTTTGCTTTTTGACTCTGCCGTTAAATTTCAATGTGATAATTGGAAGGCTAGTTGAATTTCAGAAGGGCCAGTAAAAGTTTTCATCAACTCGCACGGATGGCGGCCATTGTTATTTTGTTAATTTTCAAACCTGGATAAGGCACGTTTTAATAGGATTTTATTGTACGACGTAATCGATATATATGTGCCGGCTTCAGACTATGTGTAATGTTATCTTATGTTTGACAGCCGATGACTAATAAACTAACATGCGCTACTGGTGTCGTTAAACGAAACACAGTTTAGACAACATGGAGAGTAAAATATGCAGACTAAAGGAAGAATAAAATGAGTAAATTGTAAAAACAAAACAAAACAAACAAAAAAACACACCAAAAAAATGTACGTGTACATGAAATTACGTAGACTACTAACCTTCATAGTGTATATTAATGAATTTCGCCATCGCCCGAAAACGTTCCTTGTTGAAAAGAACTGCTAGCTTTCCTTTTAGTCTTGTACATGATGAGTCCGCGATACGTCTAGTCGTATTAACAGGTATGACTATAGTAAAACAGGAACCATCGCTCGTCCACTTTAATACTGCGCTCCGTCCGTCTTATAATTAAAGAAAATATATAATATACATGTATATCTATTTATGTATGTGTCTATGTGTGCGTATAGATGGATAGATAGATAGATAGACAGACAGACAGATATATAGATACATACATACATACATACATGTATGTGTGTGCGTCTGTCTGTGTGTGTGTGTGTGTGTATACACACACATATACATACACACACAGTGTGTGTGTGTGTGTGTGTGTGTGTGTGTGTGTGTCAGTGTATTACTATTTGAAAAAAGTAGTCGATCACGATTACGAATACATTTTCCAGTATTCATCATTTCAATCATGAATACATTTCAACAAATGTAATATATCCCCAAGTAGTGATTTCCTTGTTTATACACACACACGCGCGCGCACACACACACTGCGTGTGTGTATGTGCGTCTGTGTGTATGTATATATGTGTGTATGTATGTATGTATGTGTGTGTATGTATGCGTGTGTCTATGTATGTGTATGTGTGTATGTGTTTATGCGTGTGTATGTATGTGTATGTATATGTGTATGTGTTTATGCGTGTGTATGTATATGTGTGTGTTTGTGCGTGTATGTGTGTATGTTTGTGTGTATGTATGTATGAATGTGTGTATGTATGTGTGGGTGAATGTATGTATGTATGTCTGTGTCTGGGTGTATGTATGTATGTATGTGTGTGTGTCTCTGTGTGCGTATGTCTGTGTGCGTATGTGTGTATGTATGTATGTATGTATCTGTGTGTGAGTATCTCTGTGTGTGTATGTGTGTGTGTCTGTGTATGTGGCTGTGTGTGTATGTCCGCGTGTGTGTGTGTAGTTTATGCATGTGTGTGTGTGTGTGTGTTTGTGTGTGTGTGAGTGTGTGTGTGTTTTGTGTTGTGTTGAGGCTACAATAATTTTAAAAAGTTTCACTGACTTCTTTTTAGGTACTCCAGTATCAAATATATTTACTCACTAACTAAAACACTAGCAATGTTTCATTAAATTACACATTATAAAGTCTTAATAATTATTGAGCGATATCAGATAATTGACTCATTAGTACGGTAAGTTATAATTATATTGAATCCACTATGTTTTTAAGAAGCCCCTACTTCCTCTTACTGGCATGATACTAAATTTTTGTAATACATAGTTTTATTGATATCCATTACAACACTGTATTATTTCACTTTTTAAAAACCGGAAATAGAGTACATAGTCTCATTAACGACAATCCGTTCATTATATTTGCCACGAGTTACTTTCTTTTGGATGTCATAATAGACTTCGGAAATATTCGTCGGTATTAGTTTGGATCTAAAAGAGAAATCTGGAGATGTCAAGTTGAGTGCCAGAATCAAGTTATGGATCTCTCACTTTCAGCTGTTTTTATAGCAATACACAGAACAGTACGTAAAGTGTATTGGCCCACATATTTTCTATATACATAATCATGTATGGACATCGCAAATAAAAAGGTATTTTGGAGAGAAGATAAAAAGTGTTGAGGCAATAAATGCCACGTTAAGAAAATATTAATGATTAGCCGCATGTATTAAGTTGGAGAATGCGCTCGAAAGATTGTGGATTGACTAAACATAATTAAGCTTTTGTTTAATGACTCTTCCATCAATATACTTAACAACATTAATTAAAAGCCACTATATATTTTCGATATTTCGTTCTTTAAATATGGTAACAAAAAAAAAAAAAAACGACCCACCAAAATTTTCTTCTGTCGTAATGTTTTAAAATGCTGTAACAAGTTCTAAAATATGATTTAAACAATAATTTAGGGAGAGCAAAACGAAAAATATAGTTGCGAACCTAGAATCCGGAGTCTTCTACTGTTCACGAGTTAGACGGACATCTGGACGGTTATGATCGCTCGCTGCCGTCAGAGATAACTGTAAAGCGAAAATATGGAATGGCTGCCTACCACCAGATATTCCCGCTAAAATACAACAAAAATCCTATGTTTGACGCTAAATACCTTTACCTTGATCATTGCCATTGACCCGTATCGTTACACTTAAATTAACCACTGGAACATTGTAAATACATAATTGTGGTCTGGAGACAGAAACTGTAGAGATTACCATTGGTTTTCTTCTTTTCCTCCTGTTTGGGCGCACTGCTCCAGTACTCATCATCATTACTGGCTTCAGCTAGTTGTCCGTCCTTATCTAATCTACACGTCTTGTCCTTCTTGTCGTAGTAAAACCCAGTTTGTTGTGTGGACAATGTGTGTCGAGCGCACTCAAGAATCCCTTGAACCTTAACACCAGAGGTAGGTTCCTTGTTCTTTGAAGATGTCGACTTGAGTTCAGACTTTTTGAAGTAGGCTGACTGTATACACCCGCTGGAGTAGACAACCAGATGTAGGAAAACCAGGACATGAATCAAGTTAAGCTTTCCTTTTTGTGTCATCATCAGCAGAGTAAAAGTTATGTTATGTGTTTCTGACGAGAGTATCCCGAGTACACTGTCACTGTAACATGACTGTGACCAACAGTTAAAGTTTGTTTTGTTTCAGAGCAACACTAGAACACCGTGGCTAATTACTCATCGGCTATTGGGTGTGAGACACTTTATAAGTTTGTAGTGTGGTATTCAGAGAAAAACCGTTACAGCGTTTCCATTGGCAGAAAAGGGTTCTCTTGTATGTAAAAGATTCAGATTCGTTGGGCTTTTTAGAATACAAAACTGTATTTAATGCGCAGTCTTATTCATGTAACAAAATATGTTTGTCCAACAGTGTCATCTGACTTGGGTTTCAGTACCTTTGTCAGAATCCCACAAGACAACTATTCCAAAAATAAAAACTATAAAATTATATTAAGCAAATTCACAAGTAATTATAACAAAAATGTTGTGTATGTAGATAAGAGGGCGGTGAAGAAAAAAATAAAATGAATAATTAATGACTAAGAAAATGATAGCACGAAAACAAGTAATGAAATATTGGTTAATTACTCATTAGCTATTGGATGTCATTCATTTGACAACTCTGTAACGTGGTCTTCAGGGGAAAATTCTTAATGTGTTTGGGTTTTTTCCATTAGCAGAAAAGAGTTCTTTTGTATGCACTTCCCTACTACCAGAGGATGTTGGAACCTACGATCCAGGTTCGTTTTGCTATTTAGAAAATTTATTCGTGTAAAAAGATGTTTGTCTAACAGTGGCATCAGACTTGGGTTTCAGTACCTTTGTTCGAATTCCACAAAAAAAAAAAAAAAAATATTATTCCAAAAATAAAAACTATTATCAAGTAATTATGACAGAAATGGTATGTATATGGAAATGAGAGCGGTGAAGAAAAAAAAAAATGAATAATTAATGACTAAGAAAGTGACAGCGTGAAAACAAATATTCAAAGCGAGTGCTTCTTAAAGGGACTTTCCGGAGTTTGCTGCATTGTAAGATGTTTCCGACTAATAAAATATTTCTACGATTAAACTTACATATTAAATATATTTTCTTGTTTAGAATATCAGTGTCTGTATATTCAATGTGTTTCTGGTCGTCTTAATATTTGTAAGAAGCTGAAACTGAATTTTGTCTTCAAATAATTTCCTACGTACAAAAACCAAAATCAGCAACTAAAATGAAATTTAACCTAGATGAAATATTAGAACGATCAGAAACACGTTTAATATACAGCCACTAATATTGTATACATAAAAGATATATTGTATATGTAATTAGAGTCCTTTATAGGTATATTTTAGTGGATAACATCTTAAAAAGTGCAGCAAACTCAGGATTGTCCCATTAACGATAGTAAATAATAATCCATTAATTTGTAAAGACCACCTTGGAATATTCCTGTAGGATATTTAAGAATTGTCCAATTAAAACTTTATGAAACATATTTCGAGATTTGTGTTAAAAAAAGCATGGCCACTGTAGAGGAATTTTACTTGGCACATGTTAGTTTACATATCGATTTCTATTATTTGCGAATAGGGTTGTTCGAAAGTCTTTGTACATTTGATCTGATTCAGTTTTAAAAAAGTATACTATAACTATATGTTATTGTGTAGTACATAAATATCCAATACAAACTCTACTAGAAGATAGACTTTCAAATTTTGAAAGGTTTTTTTTTTTCATTTGTCTTTTAAATTTACAAGACAGACTTGGAAACTTTAAAGGGACATTCCTGGATTTGCTGCAATTTTAAGATCGATTAACAGATCCTTTTTAGCGATTGTAATTACATATCAAATGTATTATTAATGGCTGCATATTAAACGTGCTGCTGATTGTTCTAATATTTGTACTAGGTTAAGTTTCATTTTATTTCCTAAAATATGATTTAATTTTCGTTCGTACGAAATTATTTGAAGACAAATTCCAGTTTGGGCTTCATACAAATACAAAGACAACTAGAAACACATTGAATATACAGGCAGTGATATTCTAAACAAGAAAATATATTTAATATGTTAGTTTAATCGTAGATATATTGTATTAGTCGGAAACAGGAATGTCCCTTTAATAGGTCATTTTAAATTTTCAACACATCGCACTGTACGAACAATATTTGTCGGAGGGACCCGATGTGGGACGTAATATCAGTACCGTTTGGATCTTGATAAGAATTTGTTAATTTAAAAAAGTCATGTCTAAACATATTTATTTCAAAGGAATAATAGCCATTGTAACAATAAGAGCGTATGTCGCTTGAATCGCCGTTTTAATTATGGGAATAAGAAAACCGAATTCGATAACAAAACTTTTTTATTATTATTTCAGAATATACTATAAGCAGTTTGAACTTTAATTTATAAGAACGACTGATATAAGTTTCATAAAATATATACGCTACGTTTTCTCTTCATTAAGAGGACTTTTACTTGGCCACTAAATAAACATAGCCAGTTGCAAACAGAGGGCGGTGAACTGAACCGCTACATGTATATGACAACGGTAAGTGGTGGTCCTAATCGGAGGAGGAACTTAGCAAGAAACAAAAGATGCCCGGCAAAACTTAGAAAATGGGACTATTCCTAGATACATTTAGTATGTTCTTGGTTGTTAAGGACGACCTTCAAACTTGAATAATGTCAAACATATGGATCGCGAAATCACGCGATACGTTTTAGAATAGTGTCGCGATCTCTCTGAATCTCGTATAGCGATTCGCGACGCGATACTGAACACAATGTTCCCTGCATAATCTTAGAGAGGAAACCCGCTATAGTTTTCCATTAGTAGCAAGGAATCGTTTATATGCAGTGCACCATCCAATAAATGTGGTAGCACATATCTCGTGAAATAATTTTATTGGTCACTCGCTAAAACTCGTCACAACTGAATTTTTTTTCACTCGGGACATAAATTTGATATTAACTGGTAACTCGTTTATTATCCTCTATAGAGAGGAATCCCGCTACATGTTATTTTCATTAGCAGCAAGGGATCATTCATATGCCCTACCCCACAAAACATGATAGGACATACCACAGCCTTTGATATACCAGCCTTGGTGCACTGGATGAAACAATAAATTGTCAAATCTCGCCCGCTGCAGGCGAAGGTTCAGCGGTTAAATATTGTGCACATGAATACGTCTACGAGGTGGCTCCAGTAAATATTGTGAAACGTTGTTCCGAAGAACCAAATTTGGCAACATTGTACTTTAGGATCATACAGTTGTTTTTAGAGGAGGATACCCGATCGTAGAGGTCAGTGTCAGGATCAGGTCATGGTCAAATGTCAAATTTAGACAGTGTCAATAAATGCACGCTTCAAGCACCAAACTCGGCACA
Source organism: Gigantopelta aegis (assembly GCF_016097555.1). Lineage (NCBI taxonomy): Eukaryota > Metazoa > Mollusca > Gastropoda > Neomphalida > Peltospiridae > Gigantopelta > Gigantopelta aegis. The sequence goes on along the minus strand of NC_054710.1, from coordinate 32,101,511 downwards.
AGCATACTTTAAGATCATAAAGAATATCTGACATGGGGCTGCCCATTGTTAAATGTCAAGATAGTGCGAAGGTCAATGTCAAATTAAAATTATATCACATTGTCTGTCAAAACATATAAATTGCTATTTCTCACTTAAGCCCAATCGTATTAGGACTTTATTGGTAATATATTTCATCTACAGTAACGCCTTGCTAACTAGGACAGAGAACCATCATTTGAATCCAAGATGGCCACCACAATACACACACACATATGCAAGTACAGTTGTATAGCGTGACACAGTAGTTCACAATAACAACCTAGATGTAATAAATGTATAAATGCGTGCAAATCACAAGCGACTGATGTTTAATTTTCACCATTTTGTCAATTAACACAATTTGTCGCAGAAGCGGTGTAATTCATTTGAATCAGCATTTCTTACCGTAACGTGCACTACATTCACAGAAAAAAACGAAATGTTTTATTTAACAACGCACTCAACACATTTTATTTACGGTTATATGGCGTCAGACATATGGTTAAGGACCACACAGATATTGAGAGAGGAAACCCGCTGTCTGCACTTCATGAGCAATCTCTTTTCGTTTAGCAGCAAGGGATTTTTTTATATGTACCATCCCACAGACAGGATAGTACATACCACGGCCTTTGTTACACCAGTTGTGGAGCACTGGCTGGAACGAGAAATAGCCCAATGGGTTCGTCGACGGGTTTATGTAAGTGAATGGTCATCGCAACTTGCAGAGCATCGACACCTAACCAGATATTTCCAAGACACACCGTCGTGAAATCAGCACTTTGATTACGTCCATGGCAGGGATATGGATTGTTCGAGTTAACAACGTTATTTATGTAATTGCATGCCAAGGTTGCAAAGAACAATACATTAGTCATACCACTCAGCTGAGAGCCAGAGTACGCGTATACAAACAACAAATAAAACAACCAGAGACAGGATACATACCCTTGAGTTCACATTTAAATACATGTGCGGCACAAAACGAATTAAATTCACCATTTTCCCATTTTGTCACATAGATACCAATGATGAAATGAAAATAAAGACATAAGAAATGTATTTCATTAGAAAGTTGTGTCCACTTCTTAATGCTCTTCGTTAGATAAAAGCAACCATTAGGTAATTAAGTAATTCGGACCTACAGACCCGGTTGCCCTTTCAAATAAAACTAGATCTCTCCTTGAACAAAGTTTGTCGTTATGGCCGCTTTTTCAAGACCATATCTTTCGAAAACTATGCACTTTCATGCAAAGCCGAAAAGTTGTTCAAGGATGTTTTTCTGCCATATCGTGTCGAGAGATAACGAAGTCGTCGCATAATTTGCTTCTTAAACTTCCATCCTGAAAGTACAAAAAACCCAACGAAAACCAAAATAATACTATGATAATAATAATTCATCTACAGGAAGAAAGGACGGTGAGTTAGCTAGTAGAAACGTAATCGTACAGGTGGTGTTGTCATTGCTAAACTATATCTACAGAATATACAATATTGAACTATAAAGCGATTCTCTTTTGAATATTCTAAAACAATTATATGGTTTATATATACACACCAATAATTGTTTATTGGAACCACTGTGGTTTGTTTTCACCACCATATAGTCTTAGACGGTCATGGTGAATTGCTTTTGGTTTTTACCGTGGACCATATTGGATTCGACACGTCACATCATTTAACCTAGGAATAACAATAAATGGACCAGGTCATGGTCTATGTAATTTTGGACATACCCCAACTCTACAGTGGAGTACAGGTATTTCTCAATATTGTGATCATAACCCTTTGTTATTCTATCACTAGCCATTTTAGTGTTTCCCCTAGCTAACTGATGAATGTCTTCTAGTTAGTTGGACAGCTCATAAGCATAGTCAGACTGATACTGATTGTGATGGTTGATATCTGGGATATCAAAGAGCAAATCTATCGGCAACTGTATTTCACGCCATAATATCATCGCTCTTAGCGTCTGACCAATTGTTTCATTGATAGATGATTCATAGACCATCATTACAAATGGAACAAATGGAACAAATGTATCCCAATCACTCTGATGATCTGATCCAAATGCAGATAACATGTTCGTGATGGTCTTGTCAGTTTCCTAACAATCGACATACTCCTTAAAAACTGTTGATTCAAAATTGGTTACCTGATCAGAATGGATCATCTTCGGTACACCAAAAACAGATACGAATCTATCTAGTAATGCCTGTGCTATAGTAACAGCTTCTTGATCTGTGATGGGTATGGTCTCAAACCATTTGTTGAAATAATCACCAATCACTAGAAGGTAACGATTCCCGTTATCTGAACGAGATAAAGGGCCCATCACGTCAATAACAAGCCTTTCCATTGGTGTTCCCATATTATATTGCTTCATTGGTGCCTTAAGTTTGGGGCGGGAACCTTTGTTGGAACCAAAATATCACAAACCTTACACCAATGAATAACGTCTTTCTTTAAACAAAAAGTATCTCTGCCTAACACGTCCTGGTGTTTTTGTCACACCTAAATGCCCTGCAGTTGGTGCTCCGTGAAGTTCACATAGTACAAAATGTCTCAGTGATTTAGGCAACACCACCTCCAAATCAACATGACTTCCTTTGTATACTAGGTCGTGATGGCCACTGATCAACTGAAGATTTGTTCAGAATTGTGACATTTTCTCCTGTATCTACGAGCATAACTACAGGTTTATCACAAATTCACAAACATTCTGCATCACTACCCCATTCACGTCCAACTACTAAGTGGGCCGCTGGTATAGACGTCGAGGTCTGGCCCCTATCATCAGCTCTCGAAGTGGTTTGGCCATCTAGAATTCATATTTAAGTTCCAGCCAGACTTTCTCTTATTATGATAATTATTTGATGGTCTTCCATTTTGTGTTCTCTCTTCCCATAAATCATATTTGACAAAAAAATATGAAATTTTCTATTTACCTTTATTTTTAAAATGCCAGCAGCAAAATAGTTCTGGCTTTCTTACAGCGAAGATAACACTTTCTACAGTGATGATAACACATTTTGGAGTGAAATAGTGACATTTTCACTCTAAAATGTGTTATCATCTCCGAGTGATTTTAAGATATTTCAATGTTAATTTAAATGTCATATAATAAAATAAATAATCCTATATCACTATTACGAAATAACCTATTCAATTCATCTAAACGAAATTCCCTGTTTGACGTAGAAATAATTGTTGACGGTTATGAAATTACAATCTATTAGCGTATTGGCCTAGGCCTAACTAAACCTTATACAAGTTCTACCTATAAAAAACGACTTAAGCCCACAGAAGAAAAACACGATTATATCTTTTAATATATTATTAAACTAACTTTCTCCTGCAATCTCGACCGACTCATAGTTTTATTAAACTACTCTTCCAACCGAAAATGGCCACACGTCTTTCCGAGTCAGCGGACATTCAAGCAACTGCGCTTTAAAGATATTCAAAGAGCGTCCGCTGATAACGTCATCAATATGACGTCATTATGTTGAGGTAATACTAAAGACGTCATACTCGCACACTTTTAGACTCAACGTAAACAGAGTGTACTTCTATCCTGTGTTAGTTGGGCGTTTGCTTATGTATTGAAACTAAAACAAATCTTATATTTATCTTATTAACAAAACAATATTAGTTTCGTTATAAAGGCTTAAGTGGAATAATTATGTATTCGTTACAATATATATATACATACACACATACATACATATACAGAGAGAGAGAGAGAGAGAGAGAGAGAGAGAGAGAGAGAGAGAGAGAGAGAGAGAGAGAGAGAGAGAGAGAGAGAGAGAGAGAGAGAGAGATAGAAGGGGGGGGGGGAGGGAGTTGGCGATGTAAACGAGTTACCAGTTATTAACCAATTTATGTCCCGACTCATGACAATTCGATACAACGGCAATTTCGATATAACGACAAAGTCCGAACATGGTCGTTGTAACGAGGTCTGACTGTATGCATACATACATACATACATACATACATACATACATACATACATACATACATGCATGCATGCATATATGCATACATACATACATACATACATACATATGTCATTAAATCAAATCATTATTTATAACACCATTCAACTGTGGTGGGGGTGGTGGTATTCTCTGGCCCTTTTAACTTGAAAGTTGTCAAGAGGGGTGGTGACCATGCTCTTCCCGCTTCCGATGCCTATAGATACGTATCGTATTGCAACCCACCCATGGGATACGTGTCGTATTGCGACCTACCCCGTATCCTTACTCCTATAATAACCACTGAGACATACAAATTAAATAATTGCCTGTAAATTAAATCAAAATTAAATTATTAGAACCTGTAGAGATTACCTTTCTTTTTCTTATTTTCCCCCTTTCTCTGATCGACCTCCTGTTTGGGCGCACTACTCCAGTACTCTTCATCCATACTGTTTTCAGCTAATTGTCCTTCCGACTTAATTGCTCTACACGTTTTCTCTGTCTGGCTGTAATAAAAACCGGCTTGGTCTGTGGACATTGTGTGCAGGGCGCAGTCAAATATACCTCGGACCAAAAAACCAGTGTAAGGTCCCTTGTCTTTTAAAGATGGTGACTTACTTTCAGACTTGGTCAAGTAGCCTGACTGCGTAAAACCACTGGAGCAGACGATCAAATGTAGGAAAACCAGGACATGAATCATGTTTGGCAAAGTTGATGCTGTTCCACTGTCTGAAACTATCAGAAGAGTACAATTTAATATATGCGTGTGTCTTAAGAGACTACCTCGAGTACGCCGTCATTATAACCTGTCTGTGTACAACTGTCCAAGTGTTTGTTTAACGACACCACTAGAACACCTTGATTAATTAGTCACCGACTATTGGATGTCTGAAAATTCGGACTTGTAGTCTTAAGAGTTCAAAAAAGCACACGCCACGGCCTTTGATATAACAGATCTGTGGCACAGGTCGTCACGGGGAAAATTGAATCAGTGAAATGAGCTCACCATGAATGTTCAATCCTTCGACTCAAATTCCTCCAACTTTTTTAGAATACGAACATTAATTTAATACGCAGTCTTGTGTGTTTAGAAATAAATATTTATTTGTCTAACAGTGGCAGTACAAATTCAACAATACAACGAGACAAAAGTATTTTTAAAATAAAGATCATGTCATTCTGTTCAGAAAACATCAAAAGTAATTATGGCATTGTTTTGTGTGTTTAGAAATACATATTTATTTGTCTAACAGTGGCAGTACAAATTCAACAATACAACGAGACAAAAGTATTTTTAAAATAAAGATCATGTCATTCTGTTCAGAAAACATCAAAAGTAATTATGGCATTGTTTTGTAAGCAGGTGGGGTTGTTTGATGTCCGCTTAGAGAAAACACATATTGAAAAGGATTTAAATGTAACAATAGCAAACACTGTAGGTTGTAAATAATTAAACATGGTATGCAATCTATGTGATTGTTGAAGACTGGAACAATATTCCAAGAATTCGGTTATATACTAGTAGTTCTTTCATTGCATGGATGATATGCTTACAAAATTACAAATTGATCTCTTTGAGTTTGGTTTGCTTTGGCATATTGCTGTGTTACATTGATTGTCTTTTTGATTGTTTTTTGTTTTTTTGTTTGTTTTTTTCAATTTTTTTGAATGTTTGTCCAATTTATTTGTTTCTTTCTTTTTGTTGTTTTTATTAGTAGTACTACTACTACTGCTGCTGCTGCTACTACTACTACTACTACTACTACTACTACTACTACTACTACTACTACTACTACTACTACTACTACTACTACTACTACTACTACTACTACTAATAATAATAATGATCCTTTATTTAAATAAAACTATTTCTTTTTCTAAATTTATTTTTGTTAGTTTGGTGTATTTATTTATTTTCTTATTCAGTTTTATTCTTTTAATATATAGAGGAAATATATATATATATATGTGTGTGTGCGTGTGCGTGTGTGGGTTTGTGAGTGTGATCGTGTGTGTATATGCATGTACAGGCCCGTATGTAGGGGGGGGGGGGGTCGGGGGGTTCGTCCGAACCCTCCCGCAAAAACTGAGGTCCACTTTTTTCTTCTTTTTTCAATATTGCACTAATACTTAATTGTAACTTTTACAACTCTCCCATAAAACAATATTTGCTGGTCTTCGTTATTTAGCATTTCCTTTAACAAAGCTGCAGTGTACATCATTCAGAGTGTTTAACTAATCTGGCAAACTCAAAACAAAGGAACCTGCATGAAGCAAAATTGTTTCATTGTAGTTTCTACTATTGCATGATGATGCCAGCAGTTCACCTTCCATTGATTTATCAACCAAAGTAATAAATGAAAGGTTAACAACAGAAAAGAATCCTGTTCAGGCCGTGATCTTTATATAGAGATTCAAATCGACACTGGCTTCCAGATATATCATGCAATATTCTTCAATAATTTGGCATAGAAGTTGCTTTATAATGTCGGTTATTTCCTTGTATTTCAAAACGTTTTACGGTCAACATGTAGATGTCATTTTGACGCATCAGCTACACAAATGAAATGGGATACAATACCTTGTGCAATAGCTTTCATTAGAAACGTTTAAGGACTACTATACCTGTACTCTTAACAGGGTATGTATAATTATGTTGACGGTGATTCGTGATGGTACAATTTTTATGAAAGTAATGTGTTTCGTTTTCATAAATATGTTCATTATTAAAGGAACTGATCATACATGTAGTTCTGAGGCATAGGCGTATGTACGGGTTGCCATTTTTTGTGTGTTGTTTTTTTATGTTTATTTGTTTTTTGTTGTTGTTGTTGTTTTTTTTGTGTTTTTTTTGGGGGGTGGGGTGGGGGGTGGTGGCTGGTTATTATCCGCAATAAACGGAAATGCCCGAATCTGGATAACAATATTTATTCATATTACCATTACTACCAAATAGCTATATAGGGTTACAAAGGAATCACTGCGCATGTGTACATGGGTGACAACTAATTGTTCATGTGGAATGGAAATAAATGGTAAAAAAAAGTCTTAGGTTTGCATATTTTGCCCGAATATCTCCATAATGTTTCCGCAGATTTTAGGTTTTTCTCCAGTACTAGGGGACAGTTGCCCCACCGCCCCCTGTCTCGTACGCTTATGCACGTACCTTTTCTGTTACTAAAGTTATAATAAGCAATTGCCAATAGCCTTAACTCCTGTTGTGTGCTAGAATTTCATTATCTTAAAAACAAAATAAATAAATAACCGCAATAACAAAAATACAATCTACAAAATAGTTCAAAAGCATTGTTTTAAAATATCCACTTTTAATTTCCAGATGCCAGGAAAACGCGTTTTAGTCTTTCAGAGATTTCAAAATTTCCTGGGAGCATACCCTGGTACCCCCTCCATTCAAAACTTAGGCGCTTCACGCCTTCAGGCAACTTCATATCAAAAAGGTCCCAGCAAATACATAGTGGAACCACTCGAAATGCTGGCTACGGGCCTGATGTACGTGTTTAATATGCTTATGTAGATTAGGTGTTTGTATATGATGTGTGTGTGTGCGTGTGTGTGATTGCGTGCGCGCGTGTGTATGTGTGTGCGTGTATGCATGTATGTACGTGTTTAATATGCGCATGTAGATTCGGTGTTTTTATATGTTTTGTATTCAAGATTAAAGTATTATAATTATGTATGTATTTACTTAATTATTTTATTTTTTAATTATTATTTACCTACTTTATGTATAAATTCTTATACATCTACTTATTTTTATTTTATGATATATATTTTTCTTATATTATTTGTTTAGATCTTTTTCACTTATTTTCTCATTGTATTGAGTAATTGATTAAATAATTAAATTAGTTAACTACCTGATTAAATAATAGGTCTATTACTATTAACTATTTAGTATTAATAAAATTTATGAATATATTTATTTATATTTTACATTCCGTATTCAATGATAGCTTATATTCAATAGATTATGATTATTTCGCGTTTTTATTAAAACAAATTTAACTCTATTTCCGTTTTCAGTAACAACAACACATTAATATTCCAAGTGTTCTTATGTTTGTGACAGGGTTGAAAAGTAACACGAAAGCCATGGTCGCCAGTTGAAAAAAACATCTTACTGGCTCTTCTCAAATTCAACTAGCCCTCCAATTATCGCATTGCAACTTAACTTAACAGCCAAAATCAAAATAGTCTGCTTGCATCAAAAGGAAACCGATTAATTGACATGTAACTTTATAACGAATAAAATTGTAATTCACATAATTCACATATTAAGTTTTAAACCCATTCAAATAAAAACAATTTAAGACAAAATTCCTGTATAATTTTATAAAAAGGGTTTGCTTACAAATTACCATTAAAATATACAGATTAAATCTCATTTTGAATACAGGGGTGAAGTCAAAATATTAGAACAGCCACGGTATGAAGCTTCACTTGCATTGTCTCTGAAGTAATTGATAATGATAATAATTGAAGTACAAGGAGATTAAAGGTCGAACTGTGCGTGCTTTAGTAAAGAAAGAAAGAAAGAAATGTTTTATTTAACGACGCACTCAACACATTTTATTTATGGTTATATGGCGTCAGACATGTGGTTATGGGACACACATATTTTGAGAGGAAACCCGCTGTCGCCACTACATGGGCTACTCTTTCCGATTAGCAGAAAGGGATCTTTTATTTGCGCTTCCCACAGGCAGGATAGCACAAACCATGGCCTTTGTTGAACCAGTTATGGATCACTGGTCGGTGCAAATGGTTTACATCTACCCATTGAACCTTGGAGTCGGTATCTGGATTAAAAATCCCATGCCTCGACAGGAATCCGAACCCATTACCTACCAGCCTGTAGACCGATGGCCTAACCACGACGCCACCGAGTCCCGTGCTTTTGTAAAGAAGACTGGGAGTTGCAGTTCTCTTTGTGGCCTCCTACAGACGAGGCACTAGATACGAGACCCATGGAATCATCCACTATTTTAACAAATGCCCATTCGACTGCATTCTGCAGATATACGGCCCTGATAATTTTTACTGTGGATGTTACATGAATTTTTTTAAAACAGATATCATGAAAGAGGATTTAACCTATGCAGTTTGATGATAATTTCTAAATAATACCGGCCTCTGGGTGTCGTGGTTAAGCCATCGGAAATAAGACTGGTAGGTACATGGTTCGCAGCCCGGTATCGGCTCCCACCCAGTTTTAACGACTCAGTGGGTAGATGTAAGACCCACTACACCCTCTTCTCTCTCACTAATCACTAACCAACTAACAACTAACCCACTTTCCTGGACAGACATCCCAGGTAGCTGAGATGTGTCCAGAATAGCGTGTTTGAACCTTAATTTGATATAACCACGAAAATAAGTTGAATTAAAAATGTAAATAATGGGTGGGTTGGGTTTGTTTTGATTTTTTTACACTGAACTTTTTTTTCCAAAATAAAGTTATTTGAGATGATATGGGTTTAAACCTTAATAAATTAAAGGGACATTCCTGAATTTGCTGCATTGTAAGATGTTTCCGACTAATAAAATATTCCTACTATTAAACTTTCATATTAAATATATTTTCTCATTTAGGATATCAGTGTCTGTATATTCAATGTGTTTCTGGTTGTCTTAATATTTGTAAGAAGCCCAAACTGGATTTTGTCTTTAAATAATTTCGTACGTACGAACAAAAAATATTTTAGGAAATAAAGTGAAGTATAACCTAGTACGAATATTAGAACGACCAGAAACACGTTTAATATACAGCCACTAATATATTTGATATGTAATTACAATCGTTAAAAAGTCTCTGTTAGTCGATAACATCTTATAAAGGAATGTCCCTTTAATTAAGGCACCACAACATCATTTAATACAAGATGGCTGACAATGTATTACCTAGAACAAGGAAAATCGTAATTTATCGTATTTCATATCATCTAGGAAGATATTTTGTATGTTATTGAATTCATTTAATGGGCAAAGGAATTTATTTATAACGACCTCGTGCTAACTGAGATATTGCATAGTCATTTAAATCCATGATGGTCATGATACACACACACACACACACACACACACACACACACACACACACACATACCCTATATCTTTTATGCACTATATGACGTTTTAAAACATTCCCCAGATTCCATTACTTTCAACATGTTCTTTGAACTCGAGCTAAACAAAAATAGCTCGTCTTATTTAAAATAGTATATTTAGGTTCTTCTATACCACATGGAATCTCGTAGTCGATAATGTTAAAGAGCGTGGCTAAACGTATTATATGCAATATTGTATTTACCAAATCAGGACCTATAAATAGCAGTGCTACACCCCCCCCCCCCAAAAAAAAAAAAAAAAAAAAAAAAAAAAAAGAGAAAAAAAGAAGGTATTAACCAAATAAAGGGTAATGTTCCATAGCTCATTTTCGGTGTAATCCCTATTTTCGCACACACTCGTACTACTTAGTTTTATAGGTGCCCCATACGTGTTTCAGGGTTTAATTTTGTGCTGTGTTTAACGACACCACTACAACATATTGATTTATCAAATATTGACTATTTGATGTCAATGATTTGGTAATTTTGACGTGTAGTCTTAGTGGAAGCCCGCTACATTGTTCCAGTAATTAATTAATTAATGTGTAACGAAATCCCAGCACGAAAACGACATCGGTTATTATTATATATTATCATATGTTATTATTTCATCCTCCTGTAAACCATCTTGTCATGTTTATACTATTTATTATGTATGTTCCTCTAACGCCGTTGTGAAACGGCCTGAGTGTAATAAAGTTCAGTTTAGTTCAGTTATTGGGTGTCAAATTGAGGTAAATGCGCAGACGAATAGCCCAATGATCAGCATCAAAACGTACAAATAAGAACAAGCTTTTCATTTGTGTGTAAAAAAAAGTACGCTGACTTGAAAACATACTTTCTTTTATTAATACAAATTTATATGTATCTCCATGGATTATTTTTGTGAAGCTGGTGTCTTCTACAAACGATCTATATCATGGGACGTAGCCAGAGAGGAAAAAACGCCTAGGCAAACTCAGACCTGTAAAATAAATATCAGTGACAAAGGAAAATAAAATAAATCTGATGAAATTCCAGACGAGGCAAGCGCCTCGTCTGCCTCATGCTGGCTACGCCATTGATATCTAATGTTATTTAATTTATCAATGTTTTTTTTTATCATGCATCTGTAACAAGAAATGATGGTGTGCTATGATGTACCATACGCATACAAGTTATGTGTTATTAATTATATAGGTTCGTTCAGTGGCCTTAATACTGAATAAAGCTTGTTTTGTGCATTGTATTGTCAATATAAAAATTCAAATGTTATATTAAAAGGACATTCCTGAGTTTGCTGCAATTTTTAAGATGTTATCGACTAACAGAGACATTTTAACGATTGTAATTACATATCAAATATATTTGTCTGCATAAAATGTTAGTGGCTGTACGTGTGTATTAAACGTGTTTCTGGTCGTACTAATATTTGTACTAGGTTAAATTTCATTTTATTTCCTAAAATATACTCTTTTCGACGAAATTATTTAAAGACAAAATCCAGTTTGAGCTTCTTACAAATATTAAGACGACCAGAAACACATTGAATATACAGACACTGATATTCTAAACAAGAAAATATATCTAATAAAGTTTAATCGTAGAAATATGTTATTAGTCGGAAACATCTTACAATGCAGCAAACTCAGGACATAGGAAATAAAATGGAATTTAACCTAGTACAAATATTAGAACCATCAGAAACACGTTTAATATACAGCCACTAATATGTTATGCAGGAAAATATATTTGATATGTAATTATAATCGTTAAAAGTATCTGTTAGTCGATAGCATCTTAAAACTTGCAGCAAACTCAGGAATGTCCCTTTAAGACATAGTAAAAAAAACCGTAAAGTTTGTTTTATTTAACGACGCCACTTGAGCACATTTATTTTTTTATGTTATCATCGGCTATTGGACGTCAAACATATGGTCATTCTGACACTGTTTTTTTTAGAAGAAACCCGCTGTCGCCGCATAGGCTAGTCTTTTTACGACAGGCAGCAAGGTTTTCTTTTTATTGGCGCTTCCCACAGGCAGAATAGCACAAACCATGGCCTTTGTTGAACCAGTTATGGATCACTGGTCGGTGCAAGAGATTTACACCTACCCATTGAGCCTTAACATATTAGTGGCTGTATATTAAACGTGTTTCTGATGGTTCTAATATTTGTAAAGGCCATGGTGTGTGATATTCTGCCTGTGGGAAGCGCAAATAAAATATCCCTTGCTGCCTGTCGTAAAAAAGTAGCCTATGTGGCGACAGCGGGTTTCATCTAAAAACCTAGGCTAAGCATATAAACTCGTCTCTGGAGTTCAGGGGCATAGAATGGGGGTGTGGGGGAGGGGGGATAAAGTTAGGTATTAATCGGAAATCGTGCGCTTAGACACCAAAATGCAGTAGGAATGGGACAGCATATCCTGAATAAATTGCCACTGAACATCGGTAGGTGTATGCTGGGCATTAGGGTATAGTTGTTATAATCTCTCATGAACATTTATTACTCACAATACCATTAGACCTAATGTGTCGGGGGGGGGGGGGGGGGGGGGGGGGGGGTGGTGGGGGGGCGTTGGGGGTGTTGGGGTTGGTGAGTTCTTGAATAGTTGACATGCTTAGTCCTGAAAATTGTGTATCTCTGGAAACCTCATTAAGGCAGACCCTAATTTTAACAGCACTCTCCTTTTTACTTTTTCTTATTATTTTTCTTTTTTCTACTTTTTTTTTATTTTTATTTTTTTTATTATTATTTTTTGTTTAAGCATAGAAAAATTCATCACATTGTTATATCAGTTTTATCTTGTTTACATATATGTTTTTAGCGTCTGCATAATATAGCCTACTCTTTATTTTGAATGTATGCTTAACAAACAAACACGATCAAAAAAAACAACCCAGAAAAGATAAAACAAAAATTTAAAAACCCAACAAAAATATCTGAAACAAGGAAACAAAACAATTACAAAAAAAAAAAAAAAAAAAAAAAAAAAACGAAGCCAAAAAAACCTCACCGAATTCTTGAAATATTGCTCCAATCTTCTACAAAAGCATAGTTTACATATCCTGAATTCTGTGTCTTTGCTATTGTTACATTTAATTCCTATTCACTATTTGTTTTCTTTAAACGCGCATAAAAATAAACGCATTCCAAAAACATATTTCATATATACTAATCACAAATAGTAATCATACACATTATAACATTACATGTATATCACAATCCGCAAGGCCTTTGTAACGGTTTTTGATCCTTCTGATTATTTCCCCATAAGCGTACGAAACAGGGGGATGGGGGACAAGACATAGGCGCACGGGCTCAAATTTATGTACGGGGGGGGGGGGGGGGGGGGGGTGAATTAAACGAAAATGCCCGAATCTGGACAACAACATTTATTCATATTAGTATCACTACCAAACAGCTATATAGGGCTGTAAACGAATCCCTACGCATTGTTACATAGATTACAGCTAATTTTGAGGGTAGAATGATGGAAATACATGGCTAAAATGTCTCTGCAGTACTAGGGGGGGGGGGGGGGGGGGGGGGGGGGGGGGGGGGGGGGGGGGGGTGGGGGGGGGGGGGTGATCCCCCCCCGTCCCCTGGTCTCGTACGCTTATGAGGCAGGGAGAGGGGTAACTGCCCCCATAATGCTGGAGCCAAACCTCAGATTCGGGGGGAAATGATACAGATATACAGGGGAAATGTGCTAACCTGAGACCTTTTTACCATGTGTTTCCATCATTCTACCTTCATTAGTTGTAATCCCCGTACAAATGCGTAGTGATTCGTTTGCAACCCTGTATAGCTTTTTGATAGTAGAGCTAATATGAATAAATGTTGTTATGCAGATTCGGGCATTTTTCGTTTCTTTCCGGCAAAAGCCTGTCAACATTAAATTCCTTCTTTTTTTTGGATGGACTGTCATACCTCCGGGCGAGCAGTGGCTCTGAAAATGAGATTGGTGATAGATTCTTTCTTTTAACTTATGTCTGTCCAAAAGAGGTTCAGGCACGAGCCAGTCTGCTCCCTACAAAAATGGGAGCTCGTGCTCTTATGCATTTTCACCGGCCTCGATGGCGTTGTTGTTAGGCATCGGTCTACAGGCTGGTAGGTACTGGGTTCGGATCCCAGTCGAGGCATGCGATATTTAATCCAGATACCGACTCCAAACCCTGAGTGAGTGTTCCGCAAGGCTCAATGTGTAGGTGTAAACTACAGGCACCGACCAGTGATCCATAACTGGTTCAACAAAGGCCATGGTTTGTGCTATCCCAATTGTGGGAAGCGCAAATAAAATATCCCTTGCTGCCTGTCGTAAAAAAGTAGCCTATGTGGCGACAGCGGGTTTCCTATACAAACAGTGTCATAATGACCATATGTTTGACGTCCAATAGCCGATGATAAGATAAAAAGATCAATGTGCTCTAGTGGCGTCGTTAAATAAAACAAACTTTACTTATGCATTTTCCTCTTTTGATGACTAAATACACGGCGACCGTATATAATGCATCAGCTAACGAGGACTGGCTATCTGCACGGCTGTTGGGGTTTTGTGTGTGTGTGTGTGTGTGTGTGTGTGTGTGTGTGTGTGTGTTTCTTTAAAGGGGGGGGGGGGTAGGAGAAAGTCCCGTGTAAGGCCATCACTCCCCATCTCCACGTCCCATGCATATCGCGGGTTACATCTAGTTTCTACAGTTTCGCTCTAGAACATGTTATATAGCATATGCCCCGCTACAGTTAGTACTAAACCTGCTGGGTCAAAAAGTGAGGTGCACCCAACTTTTGATAGAAAAGTTAATACAACAAGTCCTGTGATTGGTGATAAATGTGAGTGTGTTGGTCGGAAAAGAAAAGTTTTATATGGGTCAAAAATGTATGCAATTGTATTTCATATAGTACCACTGTGTCAAGTAGCCTTCTGCTTGAAACATGTATGGGGTACCTGTAAAAACAAGTACTCAAATTGTGTGCGGAACTAGGGAAGTTATAGACGATACCCGTTATCTCTGAAATGAGCAACTTGACCCCCATTTTTTTCTGATTCATTTTAAGGATGAGGGGTGGTAGTATTTATATCCGTGGCGTGTATGTCGATTGATACGCTGCATGAAGGAGCTTTAGCCACATGTTTCTATTGTCGTGTATGGAATTTAATTTGGTAGTAAACACCTTACAACAGATATTGCACGTGCTAGCTGTAGGTAGGAGCTATAGCCACATGTTTCTATATTGTCCTCTATGGAATTTAATTTCGTAGTAAACACCTTACAACAGATATTGCACGTGCTAGCTGTAACTGAATGACGTTGGTGACATCACGGACTCACGAAAGGGGCAAATGTACGATTTCCAAATACTGGGACTATTTTTTTCCTTTATAGTTGCGTGCGTATGTGAAATATCCAATTAAGGTCGATGCACGCTGTCCTGGATGAAGATATCAGATAGCTGAGATGTCTGCAGGGAGAGAGGGTTAGTGGTTGGCAGGCGCTTGTCCAGGGGAGGGTTTCGGATGTCAAAGTCCTCTCTTTATCAAAGCGATTGTTTGTTCAATATGTTTTCAAGGCGAGCATGACTAGATCGCTCCACCCACCCACCCAATAATTTCTCCCGCCACAGTCTAGATACCATCTGATAAAGTTCCTGCACACGCGTCTGTTTTCGTTTCTGTTTGTTTTGTTGTTGTTTGGGGGAGTTGGGTTTTGTTTTTAAAATCGGAAACATGTTTTATTGCATATATATATATATATATATATATATATATATATATATATATATATATATATATATATATATATATATACAAAAGGAAATTATATGTTCTCCAGCTTACGACACAACAGGTGTAACAAAGACTGTGGTATGTACTATCCTGTCTGTGGGATGATGCATACAAAAGACCCCTTGCTGCTAATCCAAAAGATGTTAGGTTCATATTTAACCCCCATCCCTACCCCACCCCGATCCTGACATCAATTATTGTTTTCTCATTATAATAATTATTATTATTATTATCACACTGACAGCATTTTTTAAATATATTCTTCAAAACAAAGTAGGGGAACCTGAAATATTAATGTTAATATCAACTATTAGACCGAACATACGTTTTGAGAACAGACATCCTAGTAAAGAACGTTCAAGTCTGTTTATTAACACACCTAAATAGTTTGCACATGCATGACGCATTTGTCCCGTACACGTGCGTGGGGCGTCATTCTCAATTGACAATTTCCAGGAAGGTTCATTAATCACTGTGGAACATTATTTCTGTCAATCGTTTTCATTCTGTTGATCATACAGTTGTTATTGTTGTTTTTTTAGTCATTTGTATTGTTTGAATTTGCGATTTACTGATAAAAAAACATCAGCTTTCAAATTTCACTTCTGACCCCCAATTGTCCTTCAAGATTTGTGGTGGTCATAAAACCTACTGTATTACTGAACTACCGGTTGTAATGTTTGCCCATTTAATTCACTATTATCATATAGCCATTCTCCACAGCTAATATCCCTTAAGGTTTGCAATTGTAAATTCTTATTAGAGTTCCCCTACCTTTTTGCCCCAAACGGCACTTTTCTACGCCCGTGTTATTATTATTACTGTTTTTAGCTGAATAATGACAACACCTCGACTCAGGCGTAAACACAGCAGTTTTCGCTAGTACAACTGAAGAAAGACATCTATTGCTTCATTTTACTATAACAAAACAACTACAACAACAAATCAATTATTAAAAGTTATGAATAAATGTAGCTTTAGAAATTGTTGGGTGGGTGTTGATTTTTGTTCTTCGTTTTGTTTTGTTTATCCACAAAGTATGATGTTTTAAAAATATGTTCATGGAATATTCAACGTGGTGCAGTCGACAAAATTAAGAATGCTGGTTAAATATTAATACCAAACTAAGCCTTGGAGGCTATAACAGTGTAGAAGTGCCAAGGAAGAGATGTAGAGGTGGCGGATTGGTATTACTATATAAAGAATATTTAAATGATAAAATAAAAAAATTGAACATAGAACATGATAGTATAATTTGGATAAGATGTGATAAATCTCTGTTTGTTGACAATGTAGGCACTTATATCTGTTTTGTATATTTACCCCCAGATCGAAGTGAATTTTATTCAGTGTATGGTTGTTACTTATTCCAAGTGATGGAAGAAAATGTTGAATATTTTAAAGATCAGGGGCACGTTATACTAATGGGTGATTTTAACGGTCGTGTCGGCCACGAGAGTGATTTTATAGAAAATGATAACACACGTTTTGATGATATCGGCTGTGTACCAAAGCATTTTGATTACGAAAGCGATATATATTATAAAAGAAACTCCGAAGACATGAAAGTAAACACCTTAGGAAGATCTATCTTAAAATTGTGCATAGCGTCTGGTGTTAGAATATTAAATGGCCGGTCAGCTAGTGATTGCACTGGGAAAATCACATTCTATAACAAAAACGGCACTAGTGTAATAGACTACTGTATTGTAGATAAATATTCTTTAGATGTTACACACGATTTTTATGTTGGAGATTTTAATATTCACTCTGATCACGCACCTATATTCATGTTATTAAGAAAACCGTATGGTATAAATGAATGACATGTACTTGTAAAATGGCAAGCAGAACATATGTATATGAGTGGAATGATGATAAAAAAGAAACAAAACTTAACAATGCTATGTCTAAACAAGAAGAACTAAGTGCTTGTATTAACGACCTTATTCTTAAAAAGACTTCTGTTAATGAGTGTGTAAATAATCTAACAGGGGTGTTACATGATATATTTGACGAGACATGTAAGCGCGAAACTCGAATAGGTAACAACTGTCTGGTGCGCATGCGTTGAAAATGGTGGCCAGAAAATCCAGAGCTCCGAAAAATATATAAAAAACTATGTAAAGATACACACTGGAAGTGAGCAGATTGCTTAAAACTCTATGAAACAGACTGCCGAGAAACAGAAAAGAGACATGTAAGTCAATAATGCGAAATATCAATTAATATCAATTAATTATGACAATTAATTCTGTGAATCCGATACACGGCTTACATTCGGAGCACAATTTTCAAGTTCGAAATTGCGTTGTTGGATAAGATGTCAGACTGTGATGCAGAATAGAAATTTATACTGTTTCTAAATTTACTAGAACATGAACTATAACTTCCAGATACAAATAAACTACCTGGTATAATATAAAAGAAGCGTTTGTAGCGAACTGTGAGAACTACTCACTAGAAAGAAACATGGCGACAAGCGATGAACTGTCTACAGTTCTCCATAACACACGAGAGGTGATATATGGAAGTAGCGCCAAGACTGAGACACTACCACTAGATCTGTTGATAGATTTAATGTCATAAATGAACACCAGACTTTCTAACATTGAAACGTATGCGAAAAAAAATTGAAGATGTTGAAACGTATGCTAAAAAAATTGAAGATGTCCAGTCGTCTATCTTGTCACTTGCTAACAAAGTTTATTCGTTGGAAGCTGACGTTAGAACGTTATCACCGATAAACGAAACATGGAATCCAATTTCCAAGGTCTGAATAATTTGTACGATTGTGTGAAGGAAACAGGTGACAAAAATAAAGCGGAAATAGAAGCGATAAAGCGGACAATTAAAAACACTGGTAATGACAACGCGGAATACAAAAAAAGAAATAGAGTCGCTGAAAAAGGACAATTATGAAATGAGAGATTTGATAACCGATCTACAATGCCGATCTATGAAATGTAACCTCATCTTCACCGGTCTTGCCGAAAACCCTAACGAAATTACAGAGTACGTAATAAGAGAAATTTCTTGGAAATGAACTTGGCTTGGATTACGATTTTGAGTTTGGTAATGTACATCGTTTTGGCAAAAGACGACTTGGTTCATCTCGCCCCATTGTTGCTCGCTTTCTGTACCACAAGGATATCGTACTGATAAAGTCGAACGCGTACCAGCTCAAGGGAAAACCTTACGGTATCAGTGAGCAGTTCCCCCCGGCGATCGAGGAACGCCGTAAGAAACTGTATCCCATAGCCAAACGCCTGAGACAAGCTGGACACAGGACGAAAACTGTTACGGGACAAGTTATTTGTAGATGGGAAACCTTACGAGGAGGCAAATTACACCGATTATCGGTCGTTCCGAGATGTAGTACAAAACAAGCCAAGCCAACAGCGACCAAGTCCTACACACGTGAGGGATACCAGACCGGCACAGAAAAGACCGCGCGTTTGTTCATCGCCAACGGTAACAACCGACCCCCCTCACCCATCTGGCGCAGACCCCCATCACTTATCTGGCGCAGACCCCCCTCACGTATTCGCCGCAGACCCCAATCACCCATCCGCCGCAAACGGAGCGATGTCGGCTACATAGGACGGGCTGGAGGGTGAACATGTGACCAAAATTATGACATGGAATGTTCAAAGGAGACTAGCTTTTAAACTTTGGCGACAGCGAATTTGTTAATATTATTTCAGGATGTGATTTGCTCTTTTTAAAATGAATGTTGGATTGATAACACTGATGATCTCTCAATGTAAAACGAATTTATCTTAGCCGCCCGCATAGTACGATCGAAGTGTAAGGGTGGTGGCTGTGTTTTGTATTACAAAAATTGGTTACATAAATATATATCTATTGTCAAGATATGTGCCGATACATACTGCTGGGTTAAACTTGACAAATCCCTGTTTGTAAATAAATTTCACGTATTTATTTTATGTGTGTACATACCTCCTGAAAATAATGTGTTTTAGTTAAATATGACTGTGACATTTTTGATATGATATACAATGACATTTTGAACTTTCAAACCCAGGGCGAGGTATTGTGTGTAGGTGACTTTAACGCGCGCACTGGAGCGGAACCGGATTATATCCCACTGGATCGGCTTGATGATCAAGTGTTGCGTAACATCGGTGAACTGTTTGACTATGTCTCTGACGAGTGTTCAACGCCAAGAGTGTCTCAAGACAAAACTGTAAATAACTTTGGTCGTAACTTGTTACGCTTGTGTAAAGCTACTGGTATCCGTATTGTGAATGGCAGATCACCTGGTGATAATATTGGTCGTTTTACTTTTTATCATAGAAATGGATCAAGCTGTATTGACTACGCTATATGCTCCAACGACATACTTCATATCGTTAGCGACTTTACAGTGTGCGATTTTAATATGTTTTCTGACCACGCGCCCTGTTTGATCGAGGTTGTTTGCTCATTGAAATTTTTTAAACAAAGTTGTAGTTAATAAAGGTAATCCTTTATATATGACTTTAACTATCTGGAATGAGGAATGCAAGGTTGATATTTTAAACAGTTTAAGCGGAAAGTCCGAACAATTACAGATTCTCTTTCAAAATATTTGTCCCACCAAAGAAAGTATTGATAAATCAGTTACTGATTTAACTCATCTGATAAATGACTCGACCAAACAATACTGTTCCCACACTGTTAAATGTAAAAACTGTTGGAGGTCATTGTCTAAAATCAGTCCGTGACAAACCATGGTTTGATGATAAGTGCCGTGAGTTATATCGCAGTTACAAGGAGGCTCTATATTGTTTAACAAGCATTCTTCATTCGAGAACAGGTATAATTAGCTGTAAAAAAGAAAACATATAAACAGCATATAGGTAAAGCAAAACGAATGTATTTATATCAGGAAGGTAACCTGTTGCATTATTTGAAAAAACATAACCCAAAGCAATTCTTCAAGCGTTTTAAGAACAAACGTAAGCAAGTTAATACGTCATTAACAATCAACGATTTTTTTATACATTTTAAAAATTTAACAAACACCGATCATGTTGAACAGGTTAATATTACCCAAATGATAGACGAATGTGACGATACCTCAGTTAATACCCATAATGAAAGTGTTTTTGAAGAATTGGATAAAATAATAACACCTGCTGAGATTGAACATGTTATTTCAAATCTTAAACGAGACAAAACCCCTGGCCATGATCTTCTGTTAACTGAATATTTCATAGAATTTAAAGACATTTTATTACCCGTTTTAAGCAAGCTATTCAATAGCATTATTGATTGTGGTTATTTCCCCAATTCTTGGTCAAACGGGATCATCCTACCCTTATACAAAAAGAACGACCCTAACGATGTAGGCAACTATAGAGGTATAACTTTATTAAGTGTTATATCCAAAATATTTACTTCTCTTATTAACAATAGACTTCTACAATGGAGCAGTAATCACAATATTATATCTGATGCCCAGTTCGGATTTAAGCCTGGCTATGGAACTTGTGATGCAATTTTTTCCATACATAGTCTGCTATCATCCACTTTAGCGCATAAAAAACGTTTATATTGTTGTTTCATTGATTACAAAAAGGCCTTTGATAGTATTAATAGAAATAGTCTTTGGTATAAACTAATCGGATACGGTGTCACAGGAAAACTATTAACTATAATTAGATCAATGTATAATGATGTTAAATCATGTGTTAAACACCACGGGTCCTTCTCTGATTCTTTTTCAACTAGTGTGGGTTTAATGCAGGGAGACGCACTATCGCCTATGCTCTTTTCTCTTTTTGTCAACGATATTGAACTTGACCTGTTAAACCACTGCAATAACTCTTACGAATTGAAATATTTGAACTTATTATTGCTAATGTATGCTGATGACACAGTTATTTTTTCAGAAAGTATAGAAGGCTTGCAAGAAATGTTAAATTGTCTAAATATATATTGTTATAAGTGGAATTTATGTATTAATACCGATAAGACCAAGGTTCTTATATTTCGTAACGGAGGTATTATACGAGATAATGAAAAGTGGTATCTAGGGGATAACGAATTGGAAATAGTAAATGAATTCAATTATCTGGGATTGGTATTAAAATTCAATGGAAAGTTTGTTGAGACACAAAAATGCATTGCTAATCAAGGTCGCAAAGCTTTATTTGGTTTGCTGAGAAAATTTAATGATTGTAACCTTAATGTAGAAACTAAGTTATATTTGTTTGATACTTATGTTAGCAGCATATTAAGCTATTGCTGCGAGATTTGGGGATACCATAGCGCTACAGATATTGAAAAGGTACACATCGATTTCTGCAAAAGAATACTTGGTGTAAGTAAAAAATGTACTAATATGATGGTATTCGCAGAACTTGGTCGCTTTCCTTTAACCACTTCTCGAAAATTCAGAATTATTAAATATTGGCTGAAAATATTAAATACTAACAACTGTATTTTAAAGAGCTGCTACGAATTATTATTAGATGATATCAATCTCCCTAGATTTAATTGGGCAAATTCTGTGAAAAATATTCTACTAGAAGTAGGCCTTCCTCACATATGGGATAGCCAACAGGTCGAAAATAAAACTTCTTTCTTATTCACAGTTAAACAACGTTTAGAGGATCACTTCATCCAGGATTGTAACAGAATAATTGATTCGTCATCTAAAGGATTCTTATATCAACATCTAAATCCTACTCATAATGTCAAGAACTATCTAAAAAAACGCCTTGAATTTGTATACAGCAAACTGATTACCAAAATACGATTATCTGACCATTGCCTTTGTATTGAAGTCGGGAGACGCCAAAATACCCCAAGAGAAAACAGATTATGTACACTATGTGATAATGAAACAATCGAAGACGAATTCCATTTTATTCTGAGTTGCCCTTTTTACCATGATCTAAGAATAAATTACATAAAGAAATACTTCTACGTCAGACCTTCCGTGTTTAAGTTAATCAAACTATTGAACTCGGAAAATATAAAAACTTTAAACAATCTTGGAAAATATTTATACAAGGCTTTTCTAAGAAGGGAAATGTTCATTAAAAATTAATATATTATGTTTACCCTCCTATTGACATTTTATATACTCTATTCATGTAATTTTGATTGTTAAATATCACACTATGTATATATGCACAACTGTTACTATGATAATAATATTGATGTTTATGTCGCGCCTATAGCCAGGATGGCTTTGGATAATAAAGATATAAAGATATCTGTTCAGTACACACTAACAAACGCGGTATCGTCCGTGAATACAAGCCTTGGTTCAATGAGGAATGCACAAAGCTATTCAACAGATATATGTGCGCTCTCCGGCAATTCAATTACAACCGTAGCCATTTAAATAGATTCAAACTATCAGATGCTAAAAATAAGTACAAAGTGTTACAAAAGAAACTGCGTTCATCTTACCTAATGCAGGAAGGAAATATGATTGGTACTCTTAGGAAAAATAACCCTAAAGCATTTTACAAAAAAATGTAGTAAATCTAAAAAAAGACCATAACTGTGATATAACAATAGACACATTTATGAATCACTTTAAAAACCTAGCTTGTTCTACACAAAACGATGATACACAAGGGACTAACGATTGCACTAATCAAGATAACCAAGCCTTATACGAAGAATTAGATAAGCGTATTACCGAACATGAGATCATATATGTGTTAATCAAAGCTAAGCGTAACAAAAGCCCCGGCATTGATGGCCTATTATATAAGTTTTTCACTGAATGTAAAGATATAATACTATGTAAACTTTTTAATGTTATTTTAGACTCTAGCATCTTTCCAGAAAATTGGTGCAATGGCACAATTATTCATGTGTTTAAAATGGGTGATAAAAACGATGTAACTCATTATAGAGGTATCACGCTCATGAGCCACTTATCAAAATTGTTCACAACAATTTTAAACAATAGATTACTGAATGTGAGTTCAACCTACAATATTATATCCGATGCTCAGTTTGGGTTTAAACCCGGTTTTAGCACAGTTGACGCTATTTTTGCTCTGCAGAGTCTTATAACTATTACACTTGGCAGTAAGAAAAGACTATTGTGCTTTCATTGACTTTAGTAAAGCATTTGATACAGTTGAGCATAAGGCATTGTGGCTAAATATTTATAAATTAGGATTAAATAGTAAGCTTGTCTTACAAATGACAATGGAAATTCCAAACAACGATACACCACTCACACACCACCTCCAGGATCGGGTTCTGTAAGGTATAGTTAACAACGACATACCACTCACACACCACCCCCCAGGATCGAGTTATGTGAGGTATAGTTAACAACGACACACCACTCACACACCACCCCCAGGATCGAGTTCTGTGAGGTATAGTTAACAACGACACACCACTCACACACCACCCCCAGGATCGAGGTATCTGAGGTATAGTTAACAACGACACACCACTCACACACCACCCCCAGGATCGAGTTCTGTGAGGTATAGTTAACAAGGGCACACCACTCACACACCACCCCCAGGATCGAGTTCTGTGAGGTATAGTTAACAACGACACACCACTCACGCACCCACCACCCCCAGGATCGAGTTCTGTGAGGTATAGTTAACAAGGACACACCACTCACACACCGCCCCCAGGATCGAGTTCTGTGAGGTATAGTTAACAACGACACACCACTCACGCACCCCACCCCCCTCCCCCAGGATCGAGTTCTGTGAAGTATAGTTAACAACGACACACCACTCACGCCCCCCCCCCCCCCCAGGATCGAGTTCTGTGAGGTATAGTTAACAACGACACACCACTCACACACCACCCCCAGGATCGAGTTCTGTGTGGTATAGTTAACAACGACACACCACCCCCAGGATCGAGTTCTGTGTGGTATCGTTGAGCTCTCGCATTCCTCCCCCAGGTTTGAATATCTCATTATTTGTTTTCACCAGTTCCACGCTATCACTTTCTTAGTCATTAATTATTCATTATGTTTCTTCTTATTCGCCATCATATCAATGTACACATTTTTGTCATAATTACCTTTCAGGTTTGCTTGACCGAATGTTTTATTCTTTTTATAAATGTGTTCTGTGGAATTCGAATACATAGACTGAAACCCATATCTGATCACACTGTTTGACAAATGTTATATTTTTTAAACGAATAAAGGTTGGGTTTTTTTAACGACACCACTAGACATTAATCATCGTCTATTGGGTGTCAAACATTTGGTAATTTTGACATATAGTCTTAGAGAGGTAACCCGATAAAAATTTTCATTAGTAGCATAGGATCTGTTATATGCACTATCCCAAAGACAAAATAGCACATACCACGACCTTTGATATACCAGTCGTGGTACACTGGCTGGAATGAGTTTTAAAAGAATAAGACTTTATATTTAAAACATTTTCGTGTTCTAAATAGCCTGAGGAACCTGGATCGTAGGACCGAACCTCCACGGTGGACCCATGTTTCTGATTGAATATTTCCCGTCTCGACCAGTACCACACAACTGTTATTTCAAAGGCCGTGGTATGTGCTATTCTGGTTATAAGAAAGTGCATACAAAATACCCTTTTCTCTTAATAGAAAAACTAACGGTTTTCCTCTGAAGACTAAGTGTCAGAATAATCAGGTGCTTGACATCCAATAGACAATGATGGCATACTCGGAATAGTCTCGTCAGAAACAGATAAATATAAAATTTTACTTTTCTGATGATGACAGAAAAAGGAAAGCCTAAGACATCAACTTTGCTGAACATGATTCATGTCCTGGTTCTTCTTCATCTGGTCGTCTGCTCCAACGGAATTACAACGTCAGCCTACTTCACCAAGTCTGAACTCAAGTCGACATCTTTGAAGAACAAGGGACCTAACTCTGGTGTTAAGGTTCAAGGGATTCTTGAATGCGCTCGGCACACATTGTCCACACAACAGACTGGGTTTTACTACAGCAAGAAGGACAAGACGTGTAGATTAGATAAGGACGGACAACTAGCTGAAGTCAGTAATGATGATGAGTACTGGAGTAGTGCGCCCAAACAGGAGAAAAAGAAGAACAACAAAGGTAAGTTCTACAGACCACAGTTATTTATTTACAATGTTTCAATGGCTACTTTAGGTGTAACGATACGGGTCAATGGCAGTGATCATTGTAAAGGTATTTAACGTCAAAAAACAACAACAACACCGTTTGTTGTATTTGAGCAGGAATCTTTGCCTACCGTGTGGTAGGCAGCCATTCCGTATTTCGCTATACAGTTATCTGCTGGAAGAGGGCGATCATAACCGTCCGGATTCCCGTCTAGCTCTCAAACAGCAGAGTACCCGGGCTAATAGGTTCGTACATATATTTATAATTTTGTTTAAATCATGTTTTAGAACTTGTCACAACATTTTTACACCTTACATTTTTTTTTTGTCGGGGTTTGTTTTCTGTTTGTTTCCTGTTGTGCACAAAAACATATGATCCAATCATTAGTCAGCAAAGATATACCTGCTAATTAAATAATGCTACTTTCTGTACACAAAAGCATTCAGTCAATAATTTCATATTCGCATATTACAAATGAACAGCGCCAGGGCACTTAGCAAAGTTCTTACGAATTCAACACCAATATCGAAAGAAATTGCATCATACTCGGTACCACCAATAGCTGCGTCAAACGTGACAATGTCTGTGATATTGCACTCACGAGAGACGTTCCACACACTTGAGGTATCCAATGTGGTACACAGTCTGTTTTCAGCTCCCGTCTATGGTGGTGTTTTCAACATTACCATCAACGCAAAAAGCAACGATGACAACAATCATGGACATCAAAACACTTCCAAAAATCCAGCTAAACGGCGTCGAATACTCCAGTTATCCATATGGAGTCCGATTAAAGTGTACACGTGCAACAAACTGGCTCAAACTAGGACCTGTCAGTGGTCACTCAATGTTCTGTTATTTCCGAGCTGTTTATGTGTTTTTTCTTGCGACCAACACCTGTCTAACTTCAATCGTTCCTTTGTTGTTAACACAGTTTATGTACTCCTTTTTATAATGTTTATAACGCCGACTATTTCTTTTATAATAACAATTTGAAAAGAACTAATGTGGATGTTTTAAAATCAAAATAATTTTGCACTGTGTGCCCTTCTTACGACTGAAGGTTTCTGGGTTAACGTCACAAACTGACTGTTTTTTAGGGTGGAGGTTGTGTGTTTTATTTAACGACGCACTCAACACATTTTGTTTACGGTTATATGGCATCAGACATACGGTTAAGAACCACACATATATTGAGTAAGGAAACCCACAGTCGACACTTCATGGGCTAATATTTTTCGATTAGCAGCAAGGGATCTTTTGTGTGCACTATTCTACAGACAGGATAGCACATACCAATGTCTTTGATATACCAGTCGTGAACACCAGGAATTACGGATTATCTGTCCCCAGTAAACTAATGTTAATTCACTCGGGACATATAATCCGTAATTCCTCGTAGGTCGTTAGTTCTTCCCTAAATAACTTAGCCTACTAATTAGTCAATCATCAGATTTAATGAAAGATTGCTAGCGTTTTAGTTAGTGAGTAAATGTATTTAATTCTGGAATACATGGACAGAAGATCAGTGGCATTTTGTAAAATTAGTGTAGCCTTAATAAACTATATATATATATATATATATATATATATATATATATATATATATATATATGTATATATATATGTATATATATATGTCGCGTATATAGGCGTCGTATATATGTATATATGTATATATATATATATATATATATATATATATCACATATATATGACCTGGTCTTAAAAAAATGTAGGGGAACCTGGAATACTAAAACATATGTTTTGACCACAGACATCCTAGTAAAGAACGTTCACGTCTGTTTATCAACACACCGAAACACATTCCATAGTTTGCACATGCATCACGCCGTTGCCCCGTACACGTGCGTGGGGTCTCATTCTCGATTTTGACAATTTGCAGGAAGGTCGATTAATCACTGTGGAACATTATTTCTGTGAATCATTTTCATTCTGTGGATCACACAGTTGTTATTGTTTTGTTTTTATTCATTTGTTATAGTTTCATTTTGCGATTTACTGATACAAAAACGTCAACTTTCTACCCCAATCGTCCTTCAAGATTATTGGTGGTCATACAACTCACTGTAATACTGAACTACTGGTTGTAATGTTTGTCCAATTAATTCACTATTATCATATAACCATTCCCCACAGCTAATATAAATTCTTATTACAGTTCCTCTACTTTCTTTGAAGAGTACTCGGGAGTCGAACAAAACTATACCTATATATGAAGAGTGTATAAATAAACCCACAAAGAAAATATGGTTTGCACTTATCATTCGTTTACAACAATAGTGTGAAAACATGAAATAGTGTGTGTGTGCGTGTCTAACTGTCTGCGTGGATAGACAGACAGACAGACAGACATACAGACAGACATATAGATAGTGTGTCTGTATGTGTGTGTGTGTGTGTGTGTGGTAGATATATATATATATATATATATATATTGCCCAATTAGAGATTAGAGAGAGAGAGAGATTTTGGCAATTGTGAGAGATTATTAGAGAAGAGAGAGAGAGAGAGAGAGAGAGAGAGAGAGAAGAGAGAGAGAGAGACAGAGACAGAGACAGAGACAGAGACAGAGACAGAGACACAGAGACACAGAGACAGAGACTGATAGATAGACAGAGACTGATATAGAGGAGAGAGACAGAAAGACAAGCATACAGATATATAGACAGACAGACATACAGAAGAAAGACAGATAGACAGATATATAGATATATATATATATATATATATATATATATATATTATATATTTTCATGAACGAATTCTAAGACATCTGCTTTTGTGTTGAGACAGAGAGGGCCGACGCATTATGTGGACGAGCGATGGTTCCTGTTTGTGTGTTGAGAAAGTTGAGAAGATTTATTACAAGTACCACCAGACTTTACCATTCGGCGGCTCAATCTGTTCAGATCGTCAAGGGAGGTTGTCAATCTTAATATATATATATAAGAACGTATTCAGGCATGGCACAATGCACACACACACATTACATACATACATACATAATACATGGAATTTCGATAGTCAGAGCGTATCGTGGTTAGCCTTTTTGCGGGCGAATCGGTGCCACAGGTTTGAGTCCCAGCAACGGCATGGGACAATTTGTGAGGCCAGAAAGGATTTAATTATCCCCTGCGCCAGTGCGTTAATATCTATGTATGTAATAGTCAATCTCGACATACATACAATATATAGATATTCATACATCAGTACATACATACATAAAATGATAGATAGATAGAATGATAGATAGATAGATAGATAGATAGATAGACAGAATGATAGATAGATAGAATGATAGAAAGATAGATAGAATGATAAATAGCTAGATAGCTAGCTAGATAGATAGAATGATAGATAGATAGATAGATAGATGGATAGATAGATAGATAGAATGATAGATAGATGGATAGATACACAGATAGATAGATGATTCTGTCCTACGATAAAATCCTATTAAAACGTGCCGTATCTCAATTAGGGGCGAGACGTAGCCAAATGGTAAAGCGCTCGCTTGATGCGCAGTCGGTTTGGGATCGATTCCCTTCGGTGGGCCCATTGGGTTATTTCTCGTTCCAGCCAGTGCACTACGGCTGGCATATCAAAGGTCGTGATATATGCAATCCTGTAGCTAGGGTTCTTTTATATGCACCATATCACAGCCAGGGTAGCATATACCACTGCCTTTTATATCGTGTAGGATCGCATATTTGCACATGATATTCTTTTTGTGTTATGTATTTCCAAGTTATTATTATTTTATTTATAAGTGTGGTGGTGGTGCCGATGCTTTTAGATAAACTTACAATGCACAATTTTTATCTCACCAATGGATAGCCACATACTGTTTGTTTTCTCCATAAAACAAATAACGAAAATGTTTCATCGTTGCTTTATTTTTATTTTATTTTTTTATTATTATTATTTTTTTTTTTCGGGGGGACGCTCTACCCTACTTATGAGCAAAAGGAGTACTTCACGTGTGAGTTATTTATAGACGATATTTCATTATAGATGCTAGTCCCTTCTGGATTGGACTGTCTGAGAAAGAAGTGGGCAGTGCCGTGTGGGACACTGGACAGACACTGGACGGGACGATCGACCAGTGGGTTCGGGACGTTTCCGTGCCTGACGAAAGATGCGTGGTGACAAATCCGCAGAAGAAATTTGCTTGGGCAAAACAGAACTGTGATGACCAGCTAAACTTTATTTGTGAATACGATGAGAGTCTGTGTGGCAAACCTCAGATCGCGAAGGTATCACTGGACAATGACAAGTCGTAGATCATCGGTGGCAAGAGCAATCTAAAGCCGGCCTTACACGGTGCGTTCTCTGGATTCTGAAATTAATGCGATCATAACATTAATGTGAAAACAATGCGAACTGATGTAATTCACATTTGTAATAAATTGCAGATGCATTTATTTCTTAATTTCCTCTGTATTATTATTCTGAAACATTTTTATAAAATACAAATCTGGGTATATAATATAGTATAATTATTGAATCAGTAGTTCAGCTAGCTCCCAGTCACGTGTGACGGTTGCAGTGTCATTCTTGTCACAACCTGACACGAGCCATCACACATGCGTGAATGATTTTCTGTTTTTAGGGGCTCAATGGGTAGGTGTAAGGCAACTACACTCTTTGCTCTCTCACTAACCACTAGCCAACTAACAACTAACCCATTGTCCTGGACAGACAGCCCAGACAGCTGAGGTGTGTGTCCAGCACAACGTGCTTGAATCTTAATTGGATATAAGCACGAAAATAAGTTGAAATGAAATGAAATCAGTACACTAATCTGTTTTAAAAGCATGTATATGTCATAATTATCTCCATTGTGTGTATTATAGTACAGTGAAACTCCCATAAACCGGACATCCTCGCCACCAAGTTAAATGTCCGGTATAAAGGGGTATCCGGTTTAATGAGGTTATCTGATATTTATAATGGGACCGTGAAAAAACGTTCGGTTTTCAGATAATTCTGGTTTACAGAGAGTCCGGTTTTGAGAGGTTTCACTGGATATGCATCACGACTAGAGAACACTACTGTCTTTAAAATTATTCTTATATAATAAGTACACCCATTATTTCTACCTAAACTACCTTAATTAGATATTTTATTATTAATTCATTGCAACAATGTTCTCTGGTCACCATGCTTAAAACGTAATGTACCTGTGAACCCTCTACACAACATTTCTCTGCTTATTTTACTGGCTTTTCACAGTGAAACAATTGTCACAGTTACCTCAGGTTTTTGTGGGTGACATCAATTAAAGGGACATTCCCGAGTTTGCTGCATTGCAAGATGTTTCCGACTAATAAAATATTTCTCCGACTAAACTTACATATTAAATATAGTTTCTTGTTTAGAATATCAGTGTATGTATATTCAATGTGTTTCTGGTCGTCTTAATATTTGTAAGAAACCAAACTGGATTTTGTCTTCAAATAATTTCGTACGTACGATAAAATATATTTTAGGATCAAAACTGAAATTTAACTTAGTACAAATATTAGAACGATCAGAAACACGTTTAATATACAGCCTGTAATATTTTATGCAGAAAAATATATTTGATATGTTATTACAATCGTTAAAACGTCTCTGTCAGTTAATAACATCTTAAAAATCGCAGCAAACTCAGGAATGTCCCTTTAATGTCCAAGGCTAATTATGTCACTGTTATTTCACGCAATTCCTTCTATGTGGGACTCAGAACTTACCAGTTGCGCAGGTTAGGTATATACGAACCCAAACTTCCCGAAACCGGTTTCATCCACCCACCAGAATTGTCCTTTCCATCAGTTGCAAATCACCACGCAAACTGTAAGAAACCACTGAGAGGATACAAGATTAGGACACAACTGTCTTTCTTCCATATATTGCACAACATCTGTATGAAGGAAAGAGCATATTGATTTATTAATTATCGGCATTTGGATCTCAAACACATTTGTTAATTTGACATATAGTCTTAGAGAGGAAGCTCACTACATGTTTCCATTAGTAGCGAGGGATTCCTTTTATATGCATTATCGCACACAGGATAACACATACCACAGCTTTTGATATACCAGGCGTGGTGGACTGGCTGAATCGAAACATATCCCAATGGGCCCTCCGACGGGAATCGATCCTGGTGAATGGTCGTGACTTCCTGGTCCAAAGCACCAAAAGTGCCATAGTTGTAGTTTGGGACAGTATAATTTTAGAGGTCAAGGTCAGATCAAGGTCAAAGGTCAAATTTAGACTATATTTGGAAACTTTTTTCAAAGTACTAGATTAGGCATATATTTAACCTAAACAAGTACAACATTAATACGAAGCAAATCCTCCAATTTAGACGTCAAGGTCAGGTCATGGTCAAAGTTCAAACTAAAATGGTATTCACGAAAATTAGAAAATAGCACTAACTTTCGAATAATTCAACTAGTACTTTGATTGCCAAACCCTCAGTCGTTTTCTGTTTTGCATCTTACAAAGGTGTTAACTGAGGATCCTGACAATACAAATGGGGGTGGGGCACACATATCTATCAATAAATATAAATATATATAAACCATCGATCCTGCCACAGGATCAAGCTTCCTACGCCAGTAGTTCAAGCTGGCCTCCAAGATGGCGTCGAAACAGAACTGGCAATATGCTAGATATGTTCTCACCTATGACAAACTGTTGATGACCGGAATTTAGGGTAACAGGTAATTAATGATGAACAACTCTCAACTATCCATGACATTGCAACATCATTTAACTCCAAGATGGCCACCACAATATCAGTCAGAACAAGGACATGATAATGTGTCGCATTTTACATTAACTAGGGCAGTATTTTTGATGTTAGTGATGAATATTTTGTAACTGAGATATTTCATAATCATTTGAATGAAAAAATGCCAGTGAAAAAAAGACATGTAGCGGGTTTCCTCTCTAAGACTGTATGTCGTAATTACTAAATTACCAAGTGTCGAAATAATCAGTTGTCAGAGTAGAGTGGAAAACATTGTATGCAACATTAACTTTTATGTTTTCAACATACAGTAGTGTTATTTTTTCCAATGGTCCAACTGGGCCATTTCTTGTTCCGGTCAGTGCACCACGACTAGTTTATCAAAGACCGTGGCATGTGCTATCCTATCTATTGGATGGTGCATATAAAAGATCCCTTGCTACTAATGGAAAAATATAGCGTGTTTCGTCTCTAAGACTATGTCAAAATTACCAAATGTTTGACATCTAATAGCCAATGATTAATACATCAATGTGCTCTAGTAGTGTCGTTAAACAAACTAAACTGTCTTCAACTTTCTGTTTCTTTCTGTAATGTATTGTTAAGCACTCACATTCCTAACTAGGTTTGAATATCTCATTACTTGTTTGGAACAGTTTCACGCTCTCCCCTATCCGTAGTCATTATTTATTCATTTATGTTCTTCTTTGCCCACTCTTATGCATATGCACAACATTTTTGTCATAATTGCTATTGTACTTGCTAGACAGAAATGTATGGTTTTTATTTTTGAAATAATTGTTTGTCTTGTGGAATTCGACTAAACGTATGCAACTGTTGGACAAATATATCTATGTTAACAAAAAAGACTGCATATTAAATCATTGTCGTGTTCTATAAAGCCCAAGGAAACTGGGTCAGAGCATCGAACCACCACGAATGTTTTCCATCACAACTCTATAATAAAGGTCGTGGTATGTGCTGTTCTGGTTGTGGGGAAGTGCATACAAAAGAACTAATTTCTGCTGATGGAAAAATTGTAACAGTTTTCCTCTGAAGACTACGTGAAATAAGTATCAAATGTTTGACATCTAATAGCCGATGATTAATTAAGCAAGGTGCTCTAGTGCTGTCGTTAAACAAAACAAACTTTAACTGTTGTTCGCAAACGTGTTACAATGACGGCGAGCTCGGAGTAGTATGTTTAGAAACACACATATATTCAGGTTCACTCTTCTGATGATGGCAGAAAAAGGAAAGCTTAAGACATCACCTTTGGTGAACATGATCCATGTCCTGGTTCTCTTACATCTGGTCATCTGCTCCAGCGGTTTAATACGGTCAGCCTACTTCAAAAAGTATGAACTCAAGTCGACATCTTCAAAGAACAAGGAACCTACCTCTGGTGTTAAGGTTCAAGGGATTCTTGAATGCGCTCGACACACATTGTCCACACAACAAACTGGGTTTTACTACAGCAAGAAGGACAAGACGTGTAGATTAGATATGGACGGACAACTAGCTGAAGTCAGTAATAATGAAGAATACTGGAGTAGTGCGCCCAAACAGAATGAAAATAAGACAAACAAAGGTAATCTCTAGATGGACAGTCTATAAAAGGCAAATTACTTACTTGTTATGTTTCAGAAAGAAAAGGAAAGAAATGTTTTATTTAACGACGCACTCAACACATTTTATTTACGGTTATATGGCGTCAGACATATGGTCAAGGACTACACAGATTTTAGAGAAAACCCGCTGTCGCCACTACATGGGATACTCTTTCCGATTAGCAGCAAGGGATATTTTATTTGCGCTCCCCACAGGCAGGATAGCACAAACCATGGCCTTTGTTGAACCAGTTATGGATCACTGGTCGGTGAAAGTGGTTTACATCTACCCACTGAGCCTTGCGGAGCACTCACTCAGGGTTTGGAGTCGGTATCTGGGTTAAAAATCCCATGCCTCGACTGGGATCCGAACCCAGTACCTACCAGCCTGTAGACCGATGGCCTAACCACGACGCCACCGAGGCCGGTGTTATGTTTCAGTGTCTATTACAGGTGCGACAATAACTTGCTTATTTATTTTTAAATTATTATTATTATTGAAAGTTAAAATATGAAATTTGCTTTAAAGAAATACCGTACAAATATCAATCGAAGTGCGAGGGTGGTGCGCACCCCAAGTACCCATCCACACCTATAATAATATTAAAGGGACATACCCTAGTTTTTAAACACTAAGGCATATTGTTTTACTATTAGAACCGTTTTTGATAACTGAAATCATACTTTACTTACATTTTATGGTTTAGATTATTCGTTTCCGCACATTTGAAGTGTTTTTGGTCATCCTGATGTTTTTAATATCACAAAATGTATTTCTCATATATTTAAAACCGCACGTGCGTTTGAGAGGTAACAGTTATGGAGTCGAGTTTTAGTCTATTTTTAGAGGGTATTTCAGCATTTCAAAGTCACATACTCACGTTTCACTCAGTTGTAACTTTATCTAGATGTGTTACAGGTTTGTAGATTAACTAAACTTAGTGTTAATTTTCACGGGTTGAAACTAGGGTCTGTCCCTTTAAAGTAAATGCAGATAAGCGTTCCTATCATTTGGGGTTTGCGCTTTTTTGTCCAGGTGCTTGCCAATTCTTGAAAATATGGTTTTCAAACATCATTTGTTCACAAAAATCGTGAATGGATCAAAGGACTTTTATCATCGGATGATATGTGGCAAATATTCACCAAAATATTATTTTCAGATTTTGGTGATAATAATATTAATTTCGCATACAACAGAAGTCAACTTATTAAAAATAGTAACACATATCCCAAATTAGTTTTGGACAGACGTAATTTCAAATTATGCACTCATTAGGCGAAATAATAGCGAATCCAAGTCTGAATTCTTAAATGACTCTCTTTTAAACTATATTCCTCCTAACGATATTAAACTATTTTTTGCATTGGTACAATCACGGACTCGAGGAAGTTAAAGATTTAATTACCCCAAATGGTAAACTGAATAATTTTAGAACGTTGAGTCATAATTTCCATCTAAGTGGACACTATTTATTATATTTGAAACTAATCAGTTACCTCAATAAAACTGGTTAAGTAGAACCAGAAACCAAAATATAGAACATATTGACAGTAATGTAATATTATTATAGAGACTATACATTTATATATAAACTATTTCTTGAACTAATCACGTGTCCATTGGCAAATATTTCTAACAAATGGACAGCAAAACTTGATATTATAATAACAGAAGAAATGCTATTACGTCGACCTGAACTTATTATGAAAATAACTACTAATTTAAAATCACAGAACTTTCAGTATATAGTTATGCATCGAATTGTAACTACAAATTCGTATTTATATAAATGCGGTATACAACTAGATAATCTCTGTATATTTTGTACTCAAGAAGCTGAAACGATAGAACATTTATTTTTGAATTGCTGTTATACAAAACAATTGTGGTAGGATTTTAAAATATGGTTTGACTTCAAAATAGTGTCCACTACACATATTGAATCAGATGATATCCTACTAGGGAGTCCAAAACATAGTGTCCTGCTTAATACTTATAATAAAACAATGCATTTATAACTGTAGATATAATAAGAAAATACGAACTTGTTGCGAAATTGTAAGTATTATAAAATAGCATGTAGCTTATGATCTTGAGCTCTCTATTTATTATCTCAAGCTATCAATGTATTATGTCAAGCGCTCAAAAAAAAGAAGGTCGATAGATGTTTACTTGTGGCTTGAAAGTACTTTGATGGCGTCAAATATCGACAGTGTAGATATGAAAATGCACGTTTCCGAGCGCAGATTACCTTAACTGTCGAATGCTACTTATCTCTTGTCAATGCGCATGTACCTTCAGTGGTTATATAGTCGTAATAACAGGTCAAGAGCTTGGCATTAATTTAAAATCTTGAGATAATATGCCGACATTTCAAAATAATAAGTTAAGCATTCGACAAAGCAAATCCAGATTTCGAGATATAAGTCGAAGTTCAGTATATTTAAAAGTAAGAAAACAAATGTGTACCGGTATGTCCTAAATATACCACCATATTATTTATTTTATGGGCGTTTCTTTTAGATTGTATGAAAAGAAAGTTTGAGGCCTTAGTACATTTTAAATTGCTAGTGTATTTAACATAATGACACTATGGCCAAACGTTGATTCATTTCTATCGCAACGGGATTAAATATTAATCATAACCATTTTGCATTAAGTTTACATACGCAGTCCTCGGCTGTTACGGCCCTGGCTCATATAGGCGAACTCCAATTCAATTAGATTGCCGCTTAAGCAATAGGCGAACTTGTTGGCCTATTTCATAATTTAATAACGGGGGGAAAAGTGCAGTAATAAACTCTGAATTGTGTACTAGAATAAATGTATTTTATGGCTATAATATCACGTTTTTCCCGTCTTGAAAAGAACGTTTAACATTAAAAATTAATATTGAAATTAGTTTCCAGTATACTTTGTAAGTCACCCGCATCATTTCGTATACATGTACCCTCGGCATAATTCTAAAAGTTTTCACATTCTGTTCACGTAACTGGCATGATTCTGGAAGTAACGTTTTGATTGGTCGAATGAAATGTCAACTGGACATGAGCTCCAACGGGCTGCTGTTAGATCCACAGGTAATAGTTATTAACCAGTGGAACTAATTTTAATTAGATTGATACAGAAGATAGATAGATAGATAGATAAGATAGATATATAGATACATAGATGTTTGAAGATCGATAGATAGATACATACATACACACATACGTACATACGTACATACATAGATACATACATATATAGACATACTTATATATGAATATATTATATATTTTCATGAATTCTAAGACATCTGCTACAGAGAGGACCAATGCATAAAGTGGACGAGTGATGGTTCCTGATTTCTGATAACCAAATATGTCAAGACCAGCAGACGAGCTGGCAGCTTAGTCTGTTCAGAGCGCAAAGGAACGACGGCAAGCCTATTCAACCAGGAACGTATTCAGGCGATGATGAAATGCATCAATACACACTATGAAGGTTAGCAGATTAAGTAATTTCATGTGCACATACATTGTGGTATTTTTTTTTACAATTTATCCATTTTACTACTTCTGTATCTGTATGTGTGGGTCTCCGTCTTGTCTGTATTAAAGGAGCAGAACTTAGTTTCAACACGTGAAAATGGACATTACGTTTAGTTAATCTACAAACCAGGGCCCATATTTTCGAAGCCATCTTAGCCACGATATGTCGTAAATCCGTCGTAAGTGACTGTGGCAAAAGTCGTAGCGTATTTTCGAAATGTGCCAAAATATCGTAAATACATCGTAAATACATCAGACTAGAAACTAATATGGTGCCTTACTTCTTATGTCATGATAACAACGAAGATACAGCTCCCCAGTATGGTACACTCGAAATACTTTGCCGTCAAAACTGTAAAACAGTGTATTGCATCTGTGACCTTTGATTGTTACGCTACCAATTTTAGAAAATTTACCAATCGATACAATGGGGCCTGATCGGGGTTGTTGAAGAAGGCACAGGTGTGAACTGTGATATGCACATACATAATGTATCGGAAAGCTCAAATAAAAGAAATATTACTGAAGTTAACCCAAATGACAATTTTTCTCTATTCAAAGTAATAAAAAATAGACATGAAACTTTTCCAAAAATTAATATTTGAAATGTCTTACTGGTACATAAAACATGTAAAGATTTATATATGATGTATTATTAAATAATATTTATACTGCATTATTAAGATAGTGAAAATGTTGTGTGACAACCTTAGGGCCATTGAAATATTACGTAACGCTTGAGGGGGTGGGTGGATGTATGTACAAACGTTATGTAGCGTTACATGGGATGAGTGTACTGAACAACATTCCGTAACGCACTTTTTATTACTAAACTATTTTGTTTGTATTTAATGTGTTTTTTTACCTTCACATAAACACTGTCACGGCAACAGTGTTTAACTTGGGTAGTTACAGCTATAGTTCTTCCCACAGAGAACGCGTTTTTCATACTATAAAATTTACTACAAATTATGTATTTCTAAGCGATTGTTTTCTAAACTGCAACCAAAAATAGTAAAACAAGAATTTCTTTCTAAAACACTTTTACTTTTCTTGTTAAGTAAAACCAAAACTGAAATTGTTTACAAAAAAAAAAATTATTGTAGGAGGAAGGAACACACTATATATAGATGTAAACACACAATGATGAAGGAGGGTGTCTAATTTTGACAGAAATATTTGAACGGCCTTCTTGAATTTGTGATTTTTTTGTTATTAAAGTATAAAATTAAAGTTTGTTGTGCTTAACGACACCACTAGAGCACATTGATTTATTAATCATCAGCTATTGGATGTCAAACATTTGGTAATTTCGACATATAGTCTTAATGAGGAAACCCGCTATATTTTTCCATTAGTAACTAGGGATCTTTTATATGCACCACCCATAGACAGGATAACACATACCACGGCCAGTCGTGGTGCACTGGCTGGGACTAGAAATAGCCCAATG
This sequence comes from Gigantopelta aegis, assembly GCF_016097555.1. Lineage (NCBI taxonomy): Eukaryota > Metazoa > Mollusca > Gastropoda > Neomphalida > Peltospiridae > Gigantopelta > Gigantopelta aegis. The sequence goes on along the minus strand of NC_054710.1, from coordinate 32,062,153 downwards.
GACCCACCGACGGAGGTCGATCCCAAACCGACCGCGCATAAAGCGAGGGCTTTAGCACATGACATAATTTTAAAAGTTGAATTATGTGTATAGTACTTTGTGTTTTAGGTCTAATGTAGCCTAATCACTGTTAACCAACCAAAAGAAGAGAAAATAATATTGGTCGTCTTCCCCACATCCGAAATTAAAATTTCCAATTCTGTGGAACCCAGGTTTCCCTTACGGGACCTCTTTGTCGGTTGCACAATATCCATTCTGGAAAGTCAGCTGCACCGAGATGACGTTTAGAGGGAATTTCCTTGATGACGTCACCGAGAAATACTCCATCTTTTCTATCTCCATTTAAAGAGCGTTCTCATTTAAAAAAAAAAAAAACAAATTGTTTATGACAAATATCGTAAATCATGACACACTAAGGGCACTTTACGATACTTTCGAAAATCTGCTATACCTTAAATCTACGACATTCGTATTTTGCTCGTAACTAGCTACGATATGTCGTAGCCAAGATGGCTTTGAAAATACGGTCCATGCAACACATGTGGATAAGGTTATAAAAGAGAGAAGCTAAATTACTTGATGTTCAAACAAGGAAATACGGTCTTAAAAATAACCATAGCTGGTCTCGATGGCCTTTACTTCTCAGATGAACATGCGTTTTTAGAATTTAAAAAAATGCATTTTGGGGTATTGCAAAATCTTGGATGACTACAACCACTGCAGGTGTACTAAAAATAATATTCTAAATAATAAAATATAAGTACTTCTAATTTAAATTATCAAAAACAGCTAAAATATTGCAAAATATGTTGCAGTGTTTTAAAAACTAGGGTCTGCCACTGTAAAGTAACGTATGTTTCACTTAATTATACCACGAGAGAACTTTGCTTTGTCAGTCATTGGCTGATGTCAAACATTTCATAATGCGTCCATAGTCTAAAGTCGGGACGATATATATATATATATATATATATATATATATCTGCGATTCCGTCTTACGAAAACAATCCGATTAAAGAGTGCCTTATCTACCGTGTGATGATACCTGCGATACGATTTTAGACGATACGATTCCCTCGTGTTATATCTTGTGTTATAGAGTTTTGAACGTGTTAAATATGTTTCATTCGTGTTACGTTTCGTATCATATCTGATCGCGCACTGAGAGTTAAGGTTTGCTTTGTTTAACCACTGAACCACATTGATACATTAATTAAACAATATATATATATATATATATATATATATATATATATATATATATATATATATATATATATATAAACTGACGATCAAAAGAAAGTATACCAATTATTTTTTCAAAGTATTAAAAACAACACAAAACACAAGTTGATACAAATGTTATATTTTGAAAGTATAATAATTTGGCGATAAGTAAACACTAGTATACTCAATAAAACCTATAAAATAATAATATCACAGTGCACAACAGCACTAGGTGTGAAATGTGCGATTTCATAAAGGACCACTCATAACGAAGGTGAATACATTTGACCACAAAGGACATGTTTCAATAGCGTGTATGTCCACCATGTGCAAGTATGCAAGCATGGACCCGACGTCGGACAGAGTTTGTTAAGCGCCTAATGACGACATCAGGTATTGCCCTCCACTCCTGCCTCAGTGCCTGTACCATCTGATCCCTGTTCATTGGAGGGTTAGGACAACGTCGAATTCGCTGACCAAGATGATCCCACAAATGTTCTATCGGTGACAGGTTAGGTGAACGGGCTGGCCATGGCAAAACATTGACGTTGTTTGCGGCGAAGAAATGACAATAAGTTCTGTACGCTGTTGGCCACAGATACCGCCCCAAACCATCACAGATCCACCACCAAACGTTCAGTCTCCTGAACACAGCACGGAGTTGTTCTCTCTCCTGCACGTCGGTATATCCGAGTCCTGCCATCAGCTCTGAATAACTGGAACCTGCTCTCATCAGAATAGAGTACACGTTGCCAGTTCCGATGTTGCCAACGTTGAAACTGACATGCCAACGTAAACGTCGAAGTCGATGTTGCCTCGTCAATGTCATCCCTCGATAGGCCCTGATACCATGCTGTCGTAGTCGACGACGTACAGTGTGACGATTGACGACATGTCCAAGGCCAGTCGCTGCAGATGACGTCACAGTGAGGAATCTGTTACGTAAGTGTAAGATGCGGAGATGGCGGTCCTCGTTGGCTGTTGTGACGCGGGGTCTTCCACTGTCTGTCTGCAGTCCTGCCAGTCACCCTGTAACGCTGTATTAACCTGGTGATCATCAATGTTGTGCAATACAGGATTCTTGCCACATGGGCATAACTCGCACCCACCTGCACCATACCAATAGCTCACTCTCTTCAGCAGTTAGCCTTGCCATGTTCTCTGGTGTTTTACTGTTGACTGAGGCATGTTCTAAGCAATGGCACCCTTTTTTTATACCCTTATGTGCACGAGTATCATGTTTCTCGTGCAGTATAAATTTGATGAATAAACTCATTTTGCACGTGCGGCATCGCCCAAATGCATCAATGTGCGACTATTCGTCATTGATTGCATTATAACGAACAATACTGGAACCTATCTAACCTTCCATGAACGTGTATTGTGTTTATTTATAATACAAATAATTGGTATACTTTCTTTTGATCGTCAGTTTATATATAATTAAATTTCCTTTGCGTCTATACACTGTACGGCAATCTGATTGGTCCAGAG
>NC_054710.1:32043111-32059232 GCF_016097555.1 Gigantopelta aegis | reverse complement strand
TATATAAAACCATTGCTACATTCGTGTTCCAAAATATATAGCTATTTGGTTGACGAGAACTGTATTTTGTAATTCTAACATAGTCTATCGACAAGTAATTGTGCTATTGGAAAACATTTAAATAATTAATGATTACACAAACTGTTCTGACGTTATCCTACACAATATGTAACGTTTCTACGCAAATTCAACTCTTAAGCGCGATCCTGGAGTTCGAGAGGTAGAAACTCATAAGAACCAAGGAGAGTTAGCAGCAAGCTGTGCACATCCCCAGTACCCCCAGAATGTCGTTTTCATTTGTTATTATGTTGTTTTTGTTTTATTTTTTATTGTTGTATGTTTGTTAGTTTTCTTTTGGTTTTGTTTTAGAGTTGGTTTGGGGTGGGTCGTGAATGTGTGTGGCCGGGTGGGGTGGGGGGGGGGGGGGGGATGGGATGTAATGGTAGGATGGGCGTTTTCGGAGGAATATTGTCTTTATTATTACTGTGTTTTAAGATAAAATACAATGTGTACATATATAGGTACCTAGGTATGTATGTATGTATGTATGTATGTATATATATATATATATATATATATATATATATATATAATTGAATTTTCTTAGCGTCTATACACTTTACGGCAATCTGATTGGTCCAGAGGTGCTTACTTTTTTTCGTTCATATCTCGATGAACCAAAACATCTAAGCCACGCCTACTACCCCCCCCCCCCCCCCCCCCCACTGATTCGCACTAGTTTTGTGCAACAAGCCGGATTATTCTGGCAATCATATTTAGATATTTTGAAGAAAACACGTGAAAGCTACAAAAAATGTATACGATAAATTAATGGAAAATGCTATAGCAGAGTAGACATGTAGATATATACGGATTGATTTAAAAAAAAAAAAAAACCCACACCCAAAAGCCCCAACCTCTTCGCTAATCATGACATGAGACTCGGTCGGTGGCCAAAGAAATCATGTAGGAAACTTACTTGTAAGCGATGTTCTACAGTTGTTTGCGAAAATTAAACGGTTCCACCAACAGCATAAATGTTAGACACGTTCTCTTCGTTCTCTTTCATCAAATATAAACTAAACACGAATAGGACAGTTCCTTCCAATATAACTAAACGATCCGTAAAAATGCACAGCAGCTAGAGGAAATGACGTCATTTACAAACAAAATCACCTGATTCAAATGATAGTGAATGAACGTTCGCATTCTTACGCGACATAAGTATCAATGAAGTTTACACAAACAATACTACAGGCGTATTTAAAGCTAAACAAAATAAATTCAGTTATATATTGTTAAAGTATGCATATAAATTTAATTATAAGATTTGACCGCAATTATTTTTTGGTTCATGTGCACATTGGATTTTGCACGAACCAAAAAATAATTGCGGTCAATTCTTAAATATAGGCGGAGAGTGGGGTTAGTTGGAACGGTAGGTTAGTTGAAACATTGCAAATATCCCCCTCAAGATGAGGAAATATAATGCGGTGCTTTTATAGGGAGGAAGATACATGCAACATTGTTCAGCCATTTTGTTTAGAAGCGCGACCAATTTGAACTGTGCACACAAGTAAGGTTTGTATATTTTTCTATGTTTGGAGTAAAATTTTCCATACCTAATTTTTGTTTATTATCACAAAACTCGTAATGGATCAAAGCCATCCCATTACAGGTATTTATTGTACTATCAATTAACCATACTGTGAGCTGCATTATATTGTTGGCATCGAGTCACGTTATTTATAGACAGGATATAATGTCGTAGTACCAGCTTGGGGTTAGTTGGAACATGACAATAGGTATTAGTTGGAACATGTTCCAAATAACCCCTATCATAGTAAAGTTAAATTTTAATATTCTATTTTCTTTTGAATAGACATTTAGTGCTATCTCTGTCTTTTATTTCCCTATTTTCAGCCATGCCACGGGTTTATAAGCGGAAAACAGATCGTGAAAAGACATTGCCGGACATCATGGAACGAGCTGTCAAAGAAATAATATCTAACGGTAGACCCTGTCGTGGGGTGGCAGAGCAGTTTAGCATACCACATGTCACTTTGCGAAGATATTGTTTAAAGACACGTGCCAGTGGTACAATGCCGCATGTTGGGTATTTTAATAATCGAGCTGTCTTTACTCCACAACAAGAAACATTTCTCGTGAATTACCTGCAGAAGGCAGCTTCATTATATTATGGTCTATCTACAAATGAAGCAAGGACTTTAGCTTTTGAATATGCACAAAAACTTGGGCAAAAAATGCCTACACAGTGGTATGAAAATCAGAGGGCTGGCAGGGATTGGCTTCTTGGGTTTCTTAAAAGAAACAGTAACATTACTTTAAGGACCCCTGAAGCAACCTCTCTGGGCCGTGCTACTAGCTTTAATAGGCACAATGTTAATGCATTTTTCAATAATTTGCAGTTGGTTATTGAGAGAGATGGAATTACACCTAGTAACATCTGGAACGTTGACGAAACTGGGTGTACAACAGTTCAGAAACCTGATAAGATAATTGCAAAAACTGGTGTTAAACAGATGGGTGCCATCGTGTCAGCTGAGCGAGGTCAACTAGTAACAGTGTGTTGTGCTGTTAGTGCTGTGGGGAACACTGTTCCGCCAATGTTAATTTTTCCACGTGTCAACTATAGGGATCACTTTATCAATGGAGCCCCTCCTGGATCTGTAGGTGCAGCCCATAAGTCGGGTTGGATGACATCAGAATTTTTTTTGGCTTTTATGAAACATTTTATAAAGCATGTTCGGTGTTCGGTTATTTTTGTTATTGAAGTCTGAGGTGTAGATGTTTGGTATAACATCACATACAGGTCAGACTTAAGAATAGTTTAACCTGTTTACACGTAATGTTTCAAATTACCCTATTACCCGTTTCAACAAAGACTCATTTGGGGTTTATTGGAACACTAAAACTTAACTCAGTAATTTCACAATAACTTTGTAATGACCAGATATTCTTAGTTTTGTTTGTGCTACTTTTGTTTCAGGAATGTGTGTCATAACTTTGACCCAACTTTAGTTTTTTGAAATAAAATAAGTTTAGTGATATGATGCATATTGTGATATATGTTCCAACCCACCCCACTCTCCCCTATCTATCTATATATATATATTATTGTTATTACTATTATTATTATTATTATTATTATTATTATTATTATTATTATTATTATTTTTATTATTATTATTAAAACCTGACCTTCTGTAAAACGGAATTCCCTTAAAAACGGACATTTTTCAAAGTCCAGGTTAAGTAATATATGGTTTAACTTAATTTTCAAGGGAATAAAAACATCTATCGCATACTGTACCAGACTTCCTATGACCTGAGAATCGACTTGGAAGACTTTGCAGGCAACTCAAGATACGCCGTATACAAAGACTTCTATTTGGAAAGAGAAGTAAATGACTTTCGGTTGTCCATAGGCCAGTACAGCGGAACTGCAGGTCTTTTTTTATAATAATAATAATAATAATAATAATAATAATAGGCACACACAAAAACACACACACACACACACGCACACACGCACGCACACACACACACACACATTCATACAGGTTTACCGAGGCCCTTCGAAAAATATTTTGTCTATGCGGTGATTGATTATTTTTCTTGCCACAGTAAATAACTATTTTTGCCATGGGCGATGGCTAGTGAAAAAAGAGAGTCAAATGGTGCAATTAAGTATATATTGTAATATAAATATCGTGACCCCAACCCCCAATGTTTTTAGTGTTTTTAATCGCTATCTCCCTCTTTAGGTGACATATCTGATTATAACTATTATTTAGTAAAATTATATTAACTTAATATAAAGTAGGGTTAGTTCATTTTTAATCGTGGGTAGTAAATAAATAAAAAATCACTGATCTCATGGCTAGTGGATTAAAACAAAATTCTAGAAGCCCAGATATATATATATATATATATATATATATATATATATATATATATATATATATATGTATATATATATACTCAAAAATAAAACCCACACAAAAACCACCCCGGCCCTGAAACAAACAAACAAACAAACAAAACAAAGAAACATCCAGACATAAAAACGCACACAATAATGTTTGCAATAAAGAAGTGTCAACGTTTTTGTCAAACGGCTCTGACACCCGATTAATTCTGTAAACGTCTGACCAAGAACAACTGCCATACATATTAATTGAAAGTCTGTCTGTGTGTCTTTCCATCTTTGCATACATTTTCCTCTATGCCAACCTGTCTAGTAATTTGTTTTCGTCTCTGCCGGTCTTTTTGCCCGATAGCCTTCCCACTAGCTGCACATCGTTTTCTTTAACCGCCTGTCTACATAGCAGTTTGTGTATGTCTGCTAACTGCTTGCATAGTATCCTGGCTGCTACCTGTCTGGTATCCTGGTTATCTACATGTCTGATATCCTGCCTGTGTATGTCTGGCTAGCTAACTGGTATCCCGCATGTCGGCCTGACTGTCTGGTATCCCGTTTGCCTGCCTGTGTCTCTGCCTAACTTTCTGATATCCTGCCTGTGTATGTCTGCCTAGCTAACTGGTATCCCGCATGTCGGCCTGACTGTCTGGTATCCTGTTTGCCTGACTGTGTCTCTCTGCCTAACTTTCTGATATCCTGCCTGTGTATTTCTGCCTAGCTAACTGGTATCCCGCATGTCGGCCTGACTGTCTGGTATCCTCTTTGCTTGCCTGCGTCTATCTGCCTAACTTTCTGATATCCTGCCTGTATATGTCTGCCTACCTATCTGGTACCCCGCATGTCAGCCTAGCTGTCTGGTATCATGTCAGCGTATGCCTGCTAGCTACCTACATGTTATCCTGGTTGTTTGTTTCTCTGATATATACTATCTGTGTCTCTCTGCCTAACTGTCTGGTATGCTGACTTTGGTGTCTGCCTACCTGTCTGATATAATGCATGTCTTCGTGTCTGGTATTATGTCTGTCTATGCCTGCTAACTGCCCGCGTGGTACCCTGCCTTTGTATGTCTGCCTACCTGACTGGTATCAATCATGTCTGGTGTGCTGACAGTCGTCTTAACTGTCTGATATTCTGCCTGTGTCTCTCTGCCTATTTGGCTGATATCCCGCCGTCTGCCTATCAGCTGTATCTCGAGGGGAAGGCTAGAGAAAACTTTAAGTAATACTTGGGGCGGGACGTAGCCCAGTGGTAAAGCGCTCGCTTGATGCACGGTCAGTTTGGGATCGATCCCCATCGGTGGACCCATTGCGCTATTTCTCGCTCCAGCCAGTGCACCACGTCTGTTACATCAACGGCCGTGGTATGTGCTATCCTGTCTACGAGATGTTGCATACAAAAGATCCCTAGCTACTAATGGAAATAGAGTAGCCCATGAAGTGGCAACAGCGGGTTTCCTCTCTCAGTATCTGTGTGGTCCTTAACCATATGTCCGACGTCATATAACCGTAAATAAAATGTGTTGTGTGCATCGTTAAACAAAACATTTCCTTCCTTCCTGTGTAATATTTTGGCAGTCGTCGAAAACCAAATGCTGCAAGTTACTGTATCTATAGTCACATGTGTTTCCTTAATATGATAACACAGAGCTTTAGTTTGATTAATCTGGAGTCGAGTCCTGATATTAAACTTACATGTTACCAGTACCAACGTTACAAGAAGAAACCCGATGCCCCTAAGCAAAACGAACCTGCGCTGTCCTTTCTTGTGATGACGTATATGGGGCGTCGAGTTTCTTCGTGTAGCGTTGGTATTGGTTAACAATATGTAAGTTTAACGTCATGACTTTACTCCCGGGAATAATCTAACTAAATCTCTGTGGCATATCATTTAGAACAAAACGTGTATTTTAGACAGAGTATCTTGCGACCATTTGGTTGTCGACGATTGCCAAAACATTAGATAAGAGTTTCCTTTAGCCTTCCTCTACATATCTATATCAATAAGGGGAGGGCTGGAGGTGACTCGCCCTAATCAGCAACTGATTAAACAAGCATCCATCCCCCTTTTCTCGCAGCCGATGGACTCAGCAGTCACTACGGCCAACCCTATCCGACGTGGGATAGAGATCTGGACTCGGCTAGCGGGAACTGTGCCCAGTCGTTTCACGGCGTGTGGTGGTACTTCGACTGCTACAGATCTAATCTGAACGGCGGCTACCTGCACGGCAACCACTCCGCCAACCCAAGCGGAGTAAGCTGGTACCCCTGGCGGGGCATGTACTACTCCCTCAAGTCCACCGTCATGAAGATCAGACCAAGTCCAGTGATGGCGTATTCGAACTGGGACGTACGCCGTTGACTCTATAGGTTGCGTTAAACCAAAACAGAGACTTCCGTGTCAAAGGTCGAGATGCATATATATATTTCGTGCAATTAATATATTAGTACTCTGTTGTTATTTTGCAGTATACAATGTAAAGTGCAAGAAACTGTGATTTCCAGTGGAAAAAAAACCTAAATAAATAATAATAATAAAAAATAATGTGTGCCCTGGACAAAGTGCTTAAACCTTAATTGGAAATAAGGATGAACATAATTATTAATGAATTAATGAATGCATAAATATAAATACATACCAATAAATAAATAAAAACATAAACAAAACAAACAATCAGATGATTGGGAATAAAAGTCCAACTCACAGGGCCCTCTCCATATAGTCTGGGACCCAAAACTGAAACATTTGGTCAAGGTGAACCCATCTGCTATATTTTTAAATCATTTTCTATTGCAAGTTTATCATCTTAGGTGTTGAAAAAAGCTGGTCTGCTCTGCGAATTCCTTTGCGAATTTTATTAAACACATATTATATACTATGGGGACCCAACAACTGTTCTAAGATGAGCTGTTTTAACACTTTCAATTATTAGATTATAGAATTCCATCTAAATTGAATGCACAAATGAAAAACATAGGTTTTTCACTTCTAGGAACATATATAATTAAGAAAAAATAATGTTTTAATTTTTTTGGTTAAAATCTTCCTGTAAAAATCCAAGATGGCCGCCATAATAGCCATATGTTAAGAACTGGCCATAATTGTGGTTCTAAATCACTGAGGATGAATATTTTGGGATTTAAACCTTTATTTTAAGGGGTAAGGAATATTATGATAATATGTAGAACAGTGTCAGATGCATAAATTCAAGATGGCCACCACAATTATCATGGAACAAATGACTGACCATAACTTTGATTTCAAATCACTTACATGTCATTTTTGTAGGACAACTATTTTTAGGTCTATGTCATGTTTTTATGGGTATGAAATAATGTAATCATATCTAGAACACTGATAAAATGTAAAAATCCAAGACGGCTGCCATAATGATTATGAAAGAAAGAAATTACCATAACTTTGCTTGTAAATGACTTACGATCAATAGTTTTTGGATCTGCATATAGGTTTGAAAATGGAAGGAATACCATGATCATACCAGGAACATTGTCATTTTCTAGGATTAACATCCAGGAGAATAGTTTCCTTTCTCGTGCTATAAATACACTGTTACTTGTGAAACTAACATTTGTTTTTACAGATTATGTGTTCATGTCACTCATCATCACTAGAGTCATCACTGATAGCAGTCAAAGCTGCAGTTCGTTCACATTTCTCTGGTTTTGCACCACAAAGACATGAAATGACACATTTTAGATTTTGTTTTGCACAGGTACACAGATGAAGACATTTCCCTTTGTGCACTTACAAAATGTAGGCTTTATTAAGATGTCTGGTCTTGCAGCTTTGTTCATCATTACTGGTACCAGCTTTCCGCCAACCAAGTGTCAACCAAAATGTGTTGGGTCAGGTAGTACTGGTGCAGATGAGTGCGCACGCTTGCTCACCACTATTTGGTTTAAAGCACGGAGAATATGAAGCCGAAATGCATTGTCAGTTGGAGGTAGATGCCGAAGATCCCCCTTGGTAATTGCGAATAAATGTGCACGAAGTTCGTCAGCAGTGCCGTTGAAATTGGGCCTACCATAGAGAGCTGCAAAGAGCAGTCTGCATGATTCATACACCTCATCAGTGAGAATAATACTCATTCCTTCTTCGCCAAATTGTCCTAGGGCAGTTAGCTGTTCAAGGTTGCTTAGTGTCACTTTCAATGCTCTGTTTCTTTCCTTTTTTAAATGGATAGCTGACTGTATCACAACCGGTGATAATGTAGGTACTAAGCAAAATACCAGTCAAAGTTTCAACATCCACACCACACTTTCTTGACATGCATGCAACAATCGTGTGTACAGGAATGTATTTATCAATTGTTTTAACCAAAGTTCTTTGAGGCCTGGAATTCGTACACTATAATATATACTGAGAACTAGGACATCTGTGTCAGTAGCCTGGACTATTACACTATTACATCAAAGTTTCTTGACGCAGTAACTGATGTGAGCAAAAATCCGCGTGTCTGCTTCTTCATGTGCATCACATGCCAGTTCAGGTAAGTCAGTGCAACCCATACTGGAAATTTTGACTGTGTGACTTGGATCCTTCATCAACCCACCGACTATGAGTTTTAGATTATCTGGGAGGTGTTCGCAGCATCCTATCCAAGATTTCCCTAAGTAGTTTAAGAGGTTTGCTTTGTTCTGCATACTCTGTGTCATAAGCTTCCAGTCTGGAATTTGTAGTGTGTCATGAGGGTGATACTCTTTTTTAAGGCTTGCACTTGTTTTTTCTCTCTTATCTCTTTCTTCTTGTTTCAAGCTTTTTTCTGGTCCAAAGTCATAGCGGTCCCCAACAAAATTCATTATTTCACATTTCACTGCGTTATAGTGTAGAATCTTGTCTAAGTACATCTTCTGAAGTTCTGCAAATGTATTGCATCCAAAACGGTAGTGCCTTTGGATAAATGCCATTGCATCAATTAGCAGTGCAACCTGTCCTCCATCTGATGGTGTATTATCTCTCTCTAACCAGAGATCCCCAAGATAGTCTTTGAGAGCCATAGCATAAACAGATTTGTTCCCCTTTCTCATCCTATAGCCTTAATCCAAGATGTCATCTGGTTCAAACAGAGATGAAGGGTACTTTGTCCATTCATGACTGAGAGCTTCTTTCTTTTTGTCATCAGTTAGTTCATGGATAAAGAACAAACTTCTGACTATTGTTGATTCTTCTTCATAAACCTTTTGAATTCTCAATGCAGTTTGATACTTCTTCTTTTTACACTCAAATGTCTTCAGATGTACAATTTTTACCTTGTTGGACCCGCTCTGTCCTGTCTCTTTCAAGATCTGGAGACCTGTTTCTTTTGCATGTATCAGTTCTAAAGTAGAAGCCTTTTCCCCAGTGCTGATGTTTAGCAAATCTGTAGTGTTGTCACACACAAATGGGTTGATCATTGTCTCTTTCACAAGTGTTTTGATTCGACTGACTGCATAACTTTCTAGGAGAATCCTCATGACATTTGTATGGTTCATTCATGTGAACCATTCTCTTTGTGTCTTCTGATATTGATGTTAACTCTGGGACTACTCTTAGGTACTTCTCCATTGTCGCAGGTTTTTGAGTAATACCGTGAAAGAGGACTGTTTTAGCATCACAATTATAAGTCTGCTCAAGACACATATCAATCCAGACACCATTGAATCTACCAGTTGTTCTTCTAACCACAAATTTCCCGTTCTCAAATTCTCTGTTCACTTCAGGTGCTGAAATCGGCAACGTCCGCATCTCTTGAAGATACTGAGGAAGGCAAGAGACATATTTACTATGTCCAGCTGCAACCAGGTATGGTAACATGTTTTCCGTTTCTGTTAGATGTTGCTGCCACATACCAGCTCTCTCAGAGTGGATGAACATCTTTAGAATGGTAACCATTTCCATGTACATAAGCCAAAACTTTGCTGTGGGGTTGTTACAGCATATATCTTTGAATTCTGATAGGAGTCTTCTTACTCTTGTTTACCGGCCTCGGTGGCGTTGTGGGATGCCATCGGTCTACAGGCTGGTAGGTACTGGGTTCGGATTCCAGTCGAGGCATGGGATTTTTAATCCAGATACTGACTCCAAACCCTGAGTGAGTGCTCCGCAAGGCTCAATGGGTAGGTGTAAACCAGTTGCACCGACCAGTGATCCATAACTGGTTCAACAAAGGCCATGGTTTGTGCTATCCTGCCTGTGGGAAGCGCAAATAAAAGATCCCTTGCTGCTAATCGGCAGAGTAGCCCATGTACTGGCAACAGCGGGTTTCCTCTTAGAATCTGTGTGGTCCTTGACCATATGTCTGACGCCATGTAACCGTAAATAAAATGTTTTGAGTGCGTCGTTAAATAAAACATTTCTTTCTTTCTTTCTTACTCTTGTTAGGGAAGACGTAGCCTGTTCACTTTGCAATACATCAGCAATCTTTTCGTTGCGTTTGCTCAGGAGAATGTCAATAACATTATTGACAGTTTCATCAAGATTTGAAAACATGTCCAGATCAGATAATTGTTGCAATAACCAGCTTTCAAAAGATTCCCAAAATAGCTGAAATTGTGCAGTGTACACCAAGCTGTGTGCTCTGAGCATTATGTAATAATCTTTTCCAGACAGTATCTTTCTAACTGTTCCTATAAGACAAACCTCAGCTTGAGCAAGGATATCTTCTATACCACTTGATCGCATGGAGAATCCTATAGCACCTAGAAAATTGGAAGCAATGTGAAAACCGCCCATTCGAAGAATAAGACTACTAAACTTTTCAGAAAGCTTCTTTCGAAGTGCTAATGCTATTTCATAAATAGCTTGGTCACAGGTGACAATAGCTTTGTCTTGCCCAACTTTCTGAGAAACCTTTAGGCAATAATCCAGTGATGCATTAACAACGGCAGGATCTGTAGGAGATTGAGGGAATATTGGCCCATATGCTATTTGAGTTGCTTTTGACTTTTCTTTAATCAAAATGTTATGGAAAGTAGTCCATGTTGGTGGTGAAAATTCCAAGTCAGGGTCACCTATAAGCTATGTGGGAGCCATTTGAATCAATTGCCAAAACATATTCATGTTTTGGGCATTCATCACATCTTCATGGTCGGTAACATTTGTGGTACTAGGCTGCAGTTTTACAGCAGATAGCGAACGACCTCTTAATCGGTCTTTAGATGAAAGATGAACATCAGAGGGTGTGAACAGTTGAGTGAACTGTATTGTAGTGTATCGGTTCTTGGCAAGTGGAACAGCACCCATTTCAATGCCCACTGCTTTGTCAGACTGGTCATCAGCATACTGGTATATAGTGTGTGTTGTGGCATGAAGCGTTTTGCCATCTTTTGTATTCTCATGAAAGTCTAAACTGTCAATAGCAAATTGGGTTAACTTTCCATCTTGTACATTAGGTGGCAAGAAAAATCCATGTGTCTGAATTTGCTGATCAGTGGATGCAGCAATAGTGTTTATATACCTCTGTGCTTCAGTGTAGCTAATACAGTTTCCAAACCTATTTAGTAAAGCCACCAGGTTCTTACTTCGTGTTTCTTTTATTATGTGTAGAGCAATCCCAACATGTTTAGGTGTGGGTGTTTTGGAAACAGCGGCAGTGATATCTTGTGAAAGGTTTAACACCTGGTCACACTGAGTTTCAGCATCAGGAACTCTTCCCATCAAGACCTATATCAGGACCAGCATTGTGCACATCCAAGCAACAAAATTGTACACACTATTAATTGTTCGTTTTAAAGCATCTTTATATGAAAATCCCATATTTAAATGATCATTTTCACCTTCAGTTTCAACATCTCTGCTTGAATCTGTTGACTTATCAAGTGCTTCCTTTATCTTCAATTTTCCAAGTCGAGCATTTTCTTTGAGTTCACACGATATCCTAATCATTTCTGCTTTCCTGTCAACATTATCATCGTCACAATCTAAAGGGTTAGTTTCTTCTATAGTGTTTTTAAGCTTATTTATTGCCTTCAACAGATCACCTACATTCAATTCTGACGAGCACAGGATATTTATTGCCTTCAACAGATCACCTACATTCAATTCTGACGAGCACAGGATATTTATTGCCTTCAACAGATCACCTACATTCAATTCTGACGAGCACAGGATATTTATTGCCTTCAACAGATCACCTACATTCAATTCTGACGAGCACAGGATATTTATTGCCTTCAACAGATCACCTACATTCAATTCTGACGAGCACAGGATATTTATTGCCTTCAACAGATCATCTACATTCAATTCTGACGAGCAGAGGATATTTATTGCCTTCAACAGATCACCTACATTCAATTCTGACGAGCACAGGATATTTATTGCCTTCAACAGATCACCTACATTCAATTCTGACGAGCACAGGATATTTATTGCCTTCAAAAGATCACCTACATTCAATTCTGATGAGCACAGGATATTTGAGGAACCTTTTTGAGGAACTATGGTTATACGACATCCGTCTTGATAAGCATAATAGGTTTTTAGACGCTGTACTAACTTTGAGTTTGTATAGGACGCACTCCTAGTTCTAACAGCAAATGGATGTACTAACTTTGAGTTTGTATAGGACCGGGCATCTGTCACTCCTAGTTCTAACAGCAAATGGATGTACTAACTTTGAGTTTGTATAGGACCGGGCATCTGTCACTCCTAGTTCTAACAGCAAATGGATGTACTTGTTACGTTAAGTAGTTACATAGTAAACAGCTTTATTGATAAATAGTTCAGTGTCAATTTCACAGATGAGTTTCCCAAATGCGTCATTATAAGATGGTTTTTCTGGTTGCTCATTGATTCGTGTTCTTCTATTCAAATATTGATTTATACAACCTCAGCTGTATCTGAAGTCTTTGGCTATCATGTCTATACACTGCCCTCCAAAACCCTCTATCTTATGAAGCATTGCTTATGACATTTTGGTTCTAGTTAAAAACATTCATCTGCAACTTTAATATTATTTTCAAGGCGATAACCAATTTCATAATTTCTGTTTTCCACCGCAAACACAAGTGAATCATACCCTTGTTTAGTCAAATTGTATAGAGGACCTTTGCCTGTCTCTTCTTGACAGATAATACACTTTGAGAAATCTGTACTGTAGCGAACCTTCTTTGGTGGAATTGAGAATACAGGCTCATTGATAGACATCTAAATGTACATCATACCTGCAATTAAGAGAGAATACATTAACAGGCAGCTATAAATCATAAAATAACATCCATATTGACAATACCTAACATCGTAGATCTGAGTTTGATGAACTAACAACATACCTTATTAGAAAGCAGTATATCTAAAAAAAAGTCACTTATTATAAATGAAAATTGTTAGTTTATTTTTTCTTTCTAAAATAGTCTAATGTTGGTAGAAAATGTATTTAATATTTGTCATATCAAATAAAATTGTTTTTATTTAAATGGAATGTGTGTAACACATACCACAACAATAACTTGAAATGCACGAAGAAAACATTAATTTAATGAAAATACACAACACTATTCAACAATAATGCTCATTAATAACTGAAACACTATCAGTGAATACGTTGCAGGAAAAAATAGTATATTACCCACCTGTATGGTGTGAAATTTCTTCTTTTTATTTTTGACAACAGCTGCCATTTTAGCAATTGCTATTACGTTTTCAATACTGCTAGTTAGACCACTGTTTCCACATTCAAAAGTAAAAATAATACCTTAAATGGAAAATTGGTAAGGCATTTAAAATGTAAATGTTTTTCAATCAATCTTATTATTATTATGTATATAAAAGCCTTGATGTTAATATAATAAACACATGCATGTAGTAATTAAAGTTAGGGTGGGTTGGGTTGCCATTTTAATTTATTTTACTATTAAATACTCAAACAAGTGTAGCCTAAAACAAGTGTAGCCTAAAACAACACATTTGACTAAAAATAATAAACAATTTACCATACATTATTGTAATATGAAAATAATCTTTGTTTCAAAAATAGAAAGAACTAAAGCGTGATGTTTTAAGATTTTAGACGTAAAATTAAATATATGTAAAATTTTACGAAAGGTGGCCATATTGGAATTACATGGCCCGTACGGATTATAGAAGGTGATGCTATATGATATTTTATTTGGTATATAATGCACAAACAGCATGAATATTGGTCATGATGTTTAATATGACATTCATAGTATTTTTCTAAAACAAACAGCTTAATATTAAGGAAAATCAATGCCGCCATCTTGGAAAATGGCCGCCATTGCTGATGCAGGAAATACTTCGAGTTATTTTCATTTTTAAAATGTTCTCTATGACTTTTTCTATGGGTGTGCAAAGTTCCAGGCTATTATTTTAAGAAATAACAATTTGGTGAAAAAAGGAAAAAATTTTAAATGCACAATTTTATCCTTTTTGAGGCCTACCAACCTCCACTCAACATAGGATATTTATTTTTCGCATTAGAAATTGACTTGCAGACTAGTTGAACATTGATTCTGAATATTTAAGCTATTTAAAAATATTAATAAGAAAGTATAGCAGATGGGTTCACATTGAACCTATTTTATGGCCTTTTTCCAATTCTGGGTTCCCGACTAATAATATATAATATCAGTTACATTTTCTAATTTAAACGAGAATGATAATTGCATGTTTCAATAAGCTTAGCTAAAATATAATGCAAACAACCCACAAATCGTCGTAAATCTTATTCTTACCAAGCATTATGCTTTTTTTCAACCGGAAATTCATTATTCGTTACAAAATATTAGGTAATTTCAAAAATAATTTGACACATGAAAATTGATTAAAATAAGGAACAGATAGGGAGCACTCATTTTTAACAAAAGTAAGAATACAAAAAACAAAGAAACCAGTATATATAAATTATAAGTTTTATTACAAATACAATATAAACAATACACTCGAATCAACAAATAAATATAACAATATATGGGCAAAGCAAAATACTATATTTTATCAACAGAGTTTGTTCAAACATGGTCAGTATACGCCATTTCAATTCAGTGTACGTCAATTTAGTATACGTCAGTTCAATTCAGAACAGTATCGTGTTTTGACGCACGCTTTGCGATACGCATTGCATTGCAGCCCATCCATATCGACACAACTGTAGTGCATTGATGTATTTAAGGGATATACGCTAGTTTTTAAACACTAAAATATATTTTTGACTATTACAGCCGTTTTTGATAACATAAATCATATTTTAGTTAGATTTTTAAAAAAAATTAATTTCCGTATATTTGAAGTGTTGTTGGTCATCCTGTTGTTTTTAATATCACAAAATGCAATTCTCATATTTTTAAAAACGCATGTGCGCCTGAGAAGTAACAGTTATGGAGTCGAGTTTTAGTCTATTTTTAGAGGGTATTTCAGCATTTCAAAGTCACAGACTCATTTTTTATTCAATTGTAACTTTATCCAAATGTGGTTTTTTACATTAACTAAACATTGTGTTAATTTTCATGGGCTGAAACAAGGGTCTGTTCCTTTAAAAATCAGTTACCGGGAGTGGAATTTTTGGTAATTCTCACATAATCTTAGAGCAATCCCGTCATTTCTTCCCATTAGCAGCAATTGATTTCTATATACACTTTTCTATTGACAATGTTTGAACCTACTGTATTAACGAGTGTCTTTACAGACCAAAATATAGTTTTGATATATTGTTTTGCACAAATGTTTCTCTCTTTGTTGTTTGTTTATTTTATGTTTATTAATTTGTCTTGTTAAATTTGTTTAATCAATTAATGTATTTATTTATTTAGTAAAGATTTACGAGGAAAGTGTTACATATTTTTACTTTAAAGGGACATACCTGATTTAGCTGCAATTTTAAAGATGTTATCGAATAACAGATTTTTAACGATTGTAATCACATATGAAATATATTTTGTCTGCAGAAAATATTAGTGGTTGTATATTAAACGTGTTTCTGGACGTTCTAATATTTGTCTTAGGTTAAGTTTCATTTTATTTTCTAAAATATTTTTGTTTTGTTTCGTACGTTTGGGCTTCTTAAAACTATTAAGACGACCAGAAACACATCGAATATAGAGACAATGATATTATAAACAATGAAATATATTGAATATGTAATTTTAATCGTAGAACTATGTTATTAGTCGGAAATATCTCACAATGCAGCAAACTCAGGAATGTCCCTTTTTAATGTAAC
>NC_054710.1:32038006-32042911 GCF_016097555.1 Gigantopelta aegis | reverse complement strand
CCCTTAGGCCCGCACATTTATTACGCCATCCCCTGAGATGTATCCGTTTACTTTAACTACGCCCTTCATCTGAGGAAGATTTCCTCATTTACACCCCCTCGAGAAATCTAGTTACATTTTAACAGCCCACCCTGAGAAGTCAGCTAATTAAACCCCATTCATGGAGAATTTCTGTCTAATTTAACTACGCCCATTCATTGAGAAGACAGTCTACATTTAAACAGCCCCAAACTGGGACAGTTAACAATTTTCACGCCCACCCGAGAAGTACAGAACAAACTACGCCCACATCTGAGAAGTATCTAGTCTACATTTAACTACGCCCATTCCTCTGAGAAGTATCTAGTCTACATTTAACTACGCCCATTCATCTGAGATGTATCTCGTCTACATTTATCTACGCCCATTCCTCTGAGAAGTATCTAGTCTACATTTAACTAATATATCCGCATTTCAACATCACAAACTCTTGTTTCACTTTATTTTAACTTTATCCAAATGTGTAACCTGTTTGTATATTAACCAAAATTAGTGTCCATTTTCACGGGTTTGTACTAGGGTCTGGTACTTTAATATGAACTATATTTCAGCTGGAAACATTGTAACCGAGGGTACGTCAACAAGCCAGTTCACGACTACGCCTACCACGTTGCCAACGTCTCCGTCTAGTACAACAGTGTCGACGACGACTACCAGCACAACGACACTAACTACACCGACTAGCATAGCGTCTGTAACTACCCCGACTACTACCGCAACTACGCCGACTTCACCCACTTCAACTAGCACAGTTCCAACGGCAACCACTGCAGCAACCTCAACAACATCAAGTAGCAAGACTACAGCCGGTTCAACACATAAACCTCCAACCGTTTTAACAAATAAACCTCCAACCGGTTTAACAAATAAACCCACGACGGGATCAAGCAACACACCTACAACCGGTTCAACAAATAAGCCTCCAACCGGTTTAACAAATAAACCTTCAACCGATTTAACAAATAAACCCTTGACAGGATCAAGCGGCATATCTACAACCGGTTCAACAAATAAACCTCCAACCGGTTTAACAAATAAACCCCCGACGGGATCAAGCGGCACACCTACAACCGGTTCAACAAAGAAACCTCCAACCGGTTTAACAAATAAACCCCCGACGGGATCAAGCGGGATATCTACAACCGGTTCAACAAATAAACCTCCAACCGGTTTAACAAATAAACCCCCAACGGGATCAAGCGGCACACCTACAACCGGTTCAACAAAGAAACCTCCAACCGTTTTAAACAAATAAACCCCGACGGGATCAAGCGGGATATCTACAAACCGGTCACACAATAAACCTCCAACCGGTTTAAACAAATAAAACCCACGACGGGATCAAGTGCATATCTACAACCCGGTTCAACAAAATAAACCTCCAACCGGTTTAACAAATAAACCCCCGACGGGATCAAGCGGCACACCTACAACCGGTTCAACAAGTAAAACCTCCAACCGGTTCAACAAAGAAACCTCCAACCGGTTTAACAAATAAACCCCCGACGGGATCAAGCGGCACACCTTCAACCGGTTCAACAAGTAAACCTCCAACCGGTTTAACAAATAAACCTCCAACGGGATCAAGCAGCAAACCTACAACAGGTTCAACAAATAAACCTCCAACCGGTTTAACAAATACACCTCCAACCGGTTTAACAAACAAACCCCCGACGGAATCAAGCAGCATACCTACAACCGGTTCAACAAATAAACCTCCAACCGGTTTAACAAATAAACCCCCGACGGGATCAAGCGGGATATCTACAACCGGTTCAACAAATAAACCTCCAACCGGTTTAACAAATAAACCCCCGACGGGATCAAGTGGCATATCTACAACCGGTTCAACAAATAAACCTCCAACCGGTTTAACAAATAAACCCCCGACGGGATCAAGCGGCACACCTACAACCGGTTCAACAAGTAAACCTCCAACCGGTTCAACAAAGAAACCTCCAACCGGTTTAACAAATAAACCCCCGACGGGATCAAGCGGCACACCTTCAACCGGTTCAACAAGTAAACCTCCAACCGGTTTAACAAATAAACCTCCAACGGGATCAAGCAGCAAACCTACAACAGGTTCAACAAATAAACCTCCAACCGGTTTAACAAATACACCTCCAACCGGTTTAACAAACAAACCCCCGACGGAATCAAGCAGCATACCTACAACCGGTTCAACAAATAAACCTCCAACCGGTTTAACAAATAAACCCCCGACGGGAACAAGCGGCACACCTACAACCGGTTCAACAAATAAACCTCCAACCGGTTTAACAAATAAACCCCCGACGGGATCAAGCGGCATATCTACAACCGGTTCAACAAATAAACCTCCAACCGGTTTAACAAATAAACTTCCAACCGGTTTAACAAATAAACCCCCGACGGGAACAAGCAGCACACATACAACCGGTTCAACAAATAAGCTCCCATCCGGTTCAACAAATAAACCTCCAACCGGTTTAACAAATAAACCCCCGACGGGAACAAGCAGCACACATATAACCGGTTCAACAAATAAGCCTCCAACCGGTTCAACAAATAAACCTCCAACTGGTTTAACAAATAAACCCCCGACGGGATCAAGCGGCACACCTACAAGAGGTTCAACAAATAAACCTCCAACCGGTTCAACAAATAAACCTCCAACCGGTTTAACAAATAAACCCGTGACGGGATCAAGCGGCATATCTACAACCCGTTCAACAAATAAGCCTCCAACCGGTTTAACAAGTAAACCCCCGACAGGATCAAGCAGCATATCTACAACCGGTTCAACAAATAAACCTCCAACCGGTTTAACAAGTAAACCCCCGACGGGATCAAGCAGCACACCTACAACCGGTTCAACAAATAAACCTCCAACCGGTTTAACAAATAAACCCCTGACGGGATCAAGCAGCAAATCTACAACCGGTTCAACAAATAAACCTCCGACCGGTTTAACAAATAAACCCCCGACGGGATCAGGCAACACACCTACAGCCGGTTCAACAAATAAACCTCCAACCGGTTTAACAAATAAATTTACAACCGTTTTAACAAATATACCTCCAACGGGATCCAGCAGCACACTTACAACCGGTTCAACATATAAGCCTCCGAGAGGTTCAACAAATAAACTTCCAACGGGATCAAGCAACACACCTATAACCAGTTCAACAAATAAACCTCCAACAAGATCAAGTAGCACACTTACAACCGGTTCAACAAATAAACCTTCAACTGGATCAAGCAAGACAAATCCACCTGGTTCAACAAATACACCTTCAACGGGATCAAGCAGCAAACCTTCAACCGGTTCAACAAATAAACCTCTAACCGGTTTAACAAACAAACCTCCAACAGGATCAAACAGCTCACCTCCAACCGGCTTAACAAATAAACCTATTGCCGGTTCAACAAATAAACCCCTAACAGGGTCAAGCAGTAAACCTCGAACCGGTTCAACAAATAAACCCCCAACTGGATCCAGCAGCAAACCTTCAACCGATTTAACAAATAAACCTCCATCGTCATTATCATCGAGCAGCAAACCTTCAACCGGTTCACCAAATAAACCTACAACCGGATCAAGTAGTAAATCTTCAACCGATTCTAACAGCAAACCTCCAACAGGGTCAAACAGTAAACCTACAACTGAATCGGTTAGCAAAACCCCAGCGATATCAAACACCACCAACCCCGCTAATACAACCAATACAAGGACAGGAGCTGTCTATGCAGCTGGTAAGATTTAGTTTTCTTTCCATTTTCTTAAATGTTCACGACACACGAAAGAAAGAAAGAAAGAAAGAAATGTTTTATTTAACGACGCACTCAACACATTTTATTTACAGTTATATGGCGTTTGACATATGATTACGGACCACACAGATTTTGAGAGGAAACCCGCTGTCGCCACTTCATGGGCTACTCTTCCGATTAGCAGCAAGAGATCTTTTATTTGCGCTTCCCACAGGCAGGATAGCACAAACCATGGCCTTTGTTGAACCAGTTATGGATCACTGGTCGGTGCAAGTGGTTTACACCTACCCGTTGAGCCTTGCGGAGCACTCACTCAGGGTTAGGAGTCGGTATCTGGATTACAAATCCCATGCCTCGACTGGGATCCGAACCCAGTACCTACCAGCCTGTTGACCGATGGCCTAACCTATTTTCAAAGTCAGATACTTTAGTTTAACTCTATTTGTAACTTGGGGGCTGGACTTAGCCCAGTGATAAAGCGCTCGTTTGGTACTCGGTCGGTCAAGGATCGATCCCCGCCAATGCACCCACTGGTATATCAAATACCGTGGTATATGCTACCATGCCTGTGAGATGGTGCATATAATGGTTTCATTGCTACTAATGGGAAATAGTAGGGGGATCCATTCTAAGACTGTCATTTACCAAATATTTGACATGTTCTCTCTCTCTGTGTCTCTGTCTCTGTCTCTGTCTCTGCCTCTGTCTCTCTCTCTCTCTCTGTCTGTCTGTATGTCATTCTCTTCTCTCTCTCTCTCTCTCTCTCTCTCTCTCTCTCTCTCTCTCTCTCTCTCTCTCTCTCTCTCTCTCTCTCTCTCTCTCTCTCTCTCTCTCTCTCTCTCTCTCTCTCTCTCTGTCTGTCTGTCTGTCTCGATTGGTGGGCCCACTGGGCTACTTCTCGTTCCAGCCAGTGCACCAAGACTGGTATATCAAAGGCCGTGGAATGAGCTATCCTATCTGTGGGATGGTGCATATAAAAGACCCCTTGTTGTATTAGGAAACATGTAACGGGTTTCCTCTACGTGTCAGAATTCTCTCTCTCTCTCTCTCTCTCTCTCTCTCTCTCTCTCTCTCTCTCTCTCTCTCTCTCTCTCTCTCTCTCTCTCTCTC
>NC_054710.1:32018006-32035506 GCF_016097555.1 Gigantopelta aegis | reverse complement strand
CTACTGTTACTACTACTACTACTACTACTATCACTACTACTACTAAAACTACTACTATCACTACTACTACTACTAATACAGCTACTAATACTATCACTACTACTACTAATACTAATACTAATACTACTACTACTACTACTACTACTACTATCCCTATTATTATCACTACTACTACTACTGGTACTACTAATACTACTACCTCCACACCAGCAACTACTACTACGACTACCACCGCCACCAACACTACTGCTACTACTACTACTACTACTACTACTACTACTACTAGTACTACTACTATTGCTACTACTACTACTGCCACCACCACCACCACTATTACTAGTACTACTACTACTACTACTACTGCCACCACCACCACCACCACCACCACTACTACTACTACTACTACTACTACTACTACTACTACTACTACTACTACTACTATCACTACTACTATCAATACTACTAATCAATACTACACTACTATACTACTACTACTACTAACTAATACATACTAGTACTACTACTACTACTCTACTACTGCTACTAGGTACTACTACTTCTACTACTACTACTACACTATACTACTACTACTACTGCTACTACTACTACTGCTACTACAATACTACTACACTACTACTACTGCTGCTACTAATACTTCTGCTACAACTACTACTACTGCGACTGATGCTGCTGCTACTACTGCTACTACTACTACTACTACTAGTGCTGCTGTTGCTGCTGCTCCTACTGCCAGTACTACTACTACTACTACTACTACTACTACTACTACTACTACTACTAGTAGTACTACTACTACTACTAGTACTACTACTACTACTACTAGTACTACTACTACTACTAGTACTACTACTACTACTACTACTAGTACTACTACTACTACTATTAGTACTATTTCTACTACTACTTAGCGTATTGCATAACTAGTTTCGCCTGATATTTTTTCTTATAATTTGTATGCTCCCGAAAAACGCTATAATTAGGGAAGTGTAATTGGTCGATATTATAATTGTTATTTATAGATGAAATGTCACCTGGACATGGGATTCCACGCAATGCTGTTATATCTACTGATCGAATGATCTTCATCACCATAGTTACTATCTAAGACAGCAGGAACACACTTCTATTTGCTATATCACCTTCTTATCATTACCATTGCAACCGGAGTTGACTATTAGTTTCATCTCCATTCTTTTGACTGACTGTGTGTCAGTTTATCTGTCTGTTCGTTCGTCTATCCCACTTATTGTTTACCGGATGTTTTGTTGACAATGCCTTGATATCTTGATATATTGCGCTGGAAATTTGTGTACAACTTTGTCATGTACAGGTCAAGTTTGTTATTTATGACGATTTTTTTGTTTTAAAATTATTATTATGAATAAAAAAAAAAAAAAAAATATTTTATTTTATTTTATTTTTTTATTTATTATTATTATTATTTTTTTTATCTATTCATGTATTCATTTATTTCTCTCTTTTTTTTCTTTTCCTTGTTTTAGGAAAACGAGCGAAAGTGATACCCACAGCCGTAACGAGCTCTTCCCCGATTTGGTATGTTGGTGCATCTCCTGATACTGACGTAACCACGAAGCGCGGGGGCGTCATAATCAGCACCCTGAACGGCCCTTACTTCGCCTACGACGAACACCAGGATTACATAGACGTGACGACAGTGCACGATGGGCGCAGAGGGAAAAGGAAGAAGCGTAAGACACGGAAAGGATCAGAGAAGGCGAAATCGGATGAGTTTGAGAGAGAGTGGTACCGGTACAAAACCTCAGCGCACTACGTCACGATGAAACCGCTGGAGACAAATGATTATGTTAAGAATGAAACCGATGGAAAAGCGAAGGTTAAAACAGAGTTGCAAAATGGACATGTGTGAGTTAGGAGATTGTTGCAGGACTTAAAGTTTTTTTACAATTTCAATTTGTTTCCCTTTGGAAGCCATTTGCTATAACAAATATAAAATGTTTGCAGGCAGTAGAAAACGGGACGTATGTTTATACTGTATTGTACGGTGACACAATTTTCCTCTCTTTGGAAACCGTCTGCTATTGTACTATAAAAAATGGAAGAGAAGGATATATATATATATATATATATATATATATATATATATATATATATATATATATATATATGTGTGTGTGTGTGTGTGTGTGTGTGTGTGTGTGTGTGTGAATATATATGTATATATATATATATATATGTGTGTGTGTGTGTGTGTATATATATATATGTGTGTGTGTGTATGTGTGTGCGTGCGTGTGTGTGTGTGTGTGTGTGTGTGCGTGCATGTGTTATTCTTTTCATGCTATTATGTTATCAACATATGTTTACAATATGTATAATTGTATTGTTCACTGAAGAATGTTCTGGTGTCTGGTACGGTGATTTTGTCAAAAATACTTTTTTGTATAGCTAAAGCCTATTAGAAAACACATTGCATTGCTATATATCTAGTATGAAATGCGTCGGCTAAACCAGTACTAATAGATCCAAAAGCATTAATTAGTGTGTATTTTTACCCCAAATAAAATACATTAAAAATGTAAAAGGTAACTCTGGACAGCGTTTTTCTGTCCCCATCATCTTCCTTTCCTGGGATCATTTCCAGGTGAGCGCAGGACAGACGTACTTGATCCTTCTGCAGAAAAAAAAAGCAATTGTTAATTGAAAAACGTGTCAAGCCGTTGATTTATCAAATAAAAAATGTCTTATGTTTCAGCTGTATGGTTTGTTGTGTTTTGAAAGAAAGAAAGAAATGTTTTATTTAACGACGGACTCAACACATTTTATTTACGGTTATATGGCGTCAGACATATGGTTAAGGACCACACAGATTTTGAGAGAAACCCGCTGTCGCCACTTCATGGGCTACTCTTTCCGATTAGCAGCAAGGGATCTTTTATTTGCGCTTCCCACAGCCAGGATAGCACAAACCATGGCCTTTGTTGAACCAGTTATGGATCACTGGTCGGTACAAGTGGTTTACACCTACCCATTGAGCCTTGCGGAGCACTCACTCAGGGTTTGGAGTCGGTATCTGGATTAAAAATCCCATGCCTCGACTGGGATCCGAACCCAGTACCTACCAGCCTGTTGACCGATGGCCTAACCACGACGCCACCGAGGCCGGTTTGTTTTTTGAAGGAGATGAACTTTCAGTTAGTTTTCTTTATTACGCGATTCGTTTGATGTTAGGTGGGTTTTTGATTTTATTCCCGGGGCCAGTTTTACGGAGCGATCGTACGTACATTGGTAGCTTGTGCACTACGACCGTGGTTGTGGGACATAGCCAAGTGGTAAAGCGCTCCCTTGATGCGCGGTCGGTCTATAATCGATCCTCGTCGGTGGGCACACTGGGCTATTTCTCGTTCCAGCCAGTGCACCACGACTGGTATATCAAAGGCCGTCGTATGTCCTACCTTGTTTGTGGGATGGTGCATATAAAAGATCCCTTGCTACGATTGAAAAAAAAAGGAAAAATATACAGGGTTTCCTCTCTAACACTATATGTTAAACCAAATGTTTGTTATTCAATAGCCGATGATTACAAAAGCAATGTGTTCTAGAGATGTCGTTAAACAAAGCATTTGTTTTTAATGCGTTAATATCGCTTAGTAAATCAGGGCCCAGGATTCTTATTATATTATAATTTTGTTTACTGTTAATTTAATGGTAATGGATTCCAATATAATACAATATATGAGTATAGTAGAGATGCTTTTGTGTTGTCTTCCTTAGTATATACTATTATGGATACCCACTTGTTTCTCATGGGAAGTGGAACGTAGCCCAGTGGTAATACGCTCGATTGATGCGCGGTTTGTCTAGGATCCATCCTCGTCAGTGGGCCCATTGGGCTATTTTTCGTTCCAGCCAGTACACCACGATTGGTATATGAAAGGTCGTGGAATGTGCTATCCTTCTTGTGGGATGGTGTATATAAAATATCCCCGGCTACTAATAAAAAACAAATATGGCGGGTTTTCCCTCTAAGACTAGATGTTAAAATTACCAAATGTTTGACATCCAATAGCCGATTATTAATAAGAACAAACATGGCGGGCTTCCTCTTTAAGATTAGATGTTAAAATTACCAAATGTTTGACATCCAATAGCAGATTATTAATAAATCAATATCTTCTAGTGGTGTCGTTAAAAAAACAAACAAACTTTTGTTTCTCATGCGGTAGACAGCAACTACAGCACGGCTACTGAGAGAGACAACTATCCAGGCGAAATATAGACAGAAGGGTCTGGTAGCTTCCTATTCCACCCACTCCCCACATCCACGAAATTTAGACCACACTACGCCCATAGATTCTGGGATCCACAAGAACCCACAAACAACCCAGGGAGTAATGCTAGACGCATGGGAAAAAACGCCCCTGAACATGAATTGGATAGTGTATATCGTTAATGGTATTCAAGGAAACCATCAAGTTTTTTCATGCAATTAATAGTCATTCGTAATTTTAACAGAGGCGTAATCTAGCTCAGTCTTGCTTGGTCAGTGGACACCATTTTCTGATTTTTTTTTATTTTTTTTTAATTTTTTTATTTTTTTGGTATCATCCCACGACTGGTATAGCAAAGGTCGTGGTATGTATTGTCCTATATGTGCGAAAGTACATATAAAAGATCTCTTGTTGCTAATGAACAATTTTTTTTTAACGGCTTTCTCTAAGATTTTGTGTGAAACATTTCCCAACAGCCGATGATTAATAAATCAATGTGGCCTAGTGTCTGGTGTCATTAAACCAAACAAAGTTAAAGTTAAATTTCGTTTTGTTTAACGATACCACCAGAATACATTGATTTATTAATCATCGGATACTGAATGTGAAACATTTGTAATTTTGACATATAATTTTAGAGAGGAAACCCGCTACATATTCCCATTAGTGGAAAAGGGATCTTTGTTATGCACCATCCCACAGACAGGATAGCACAGGATCACAGACTTCTTGTAAACAAAATAATTGGTATCAATAAACAAAACAAGCAATGTTTTAAGACTAATAAAACATTTCTACGATTAAACTTACATATTAAATATATTTTCTAGTTTAGAATATTAGTGGCTGTATATTAAACGTGTTTCTGATCGTTCTAATATTTGTACTAGGTTAATATTCATTTTATTTCCTAAAAATAATTTGTTTTCGTACGTACGAAATTATTTGAAGACGAAATCCAGTTTAGGCTTCTTACAAATATTAAGACGATCAGAAACACATTGAATATACAGAAACTGATATGCTAAACAAGAAAATATATTTAATATGTAAGTTTAATCGCAGAAATATTTTATTAGTAGGAAACATCTTACAATGCAGCAAACTCAGGAATGTCCCTTTAAACTTTTGTAGCCATAACATTATTCTCCATCCTTGCTTGTTGTTTCGGGATTCCTGTGATGGGATCGACACCTGATTCCGGCTCCCATATTATAGTGACTGTTTACAAATTATATCTCTCGAAGCATGGACAGTGCAGACAGCTGAAGTGTGTGTCCATGACAGCGTGATTAAACCACAAGTTCGAATGTAAAGTTAAAATGAAAACGTAAAGCCGTATTACAGCAAGATCCATCGGCATTAACGGAATGAAGGAATGCTTTAATTAACGACACACCTAACACATTAATTACGGTCATATGGATAAGGATCACACAGTTAAAGGAAGGAAGGAAGAAAATGTTTTATTTAACGACGCACTCAACACATTTTATTTACGGTTATATGGCGTCAGACATATGGTTAAGGACCACACAGATACTGAGAGAGGAAACCCGCTGTCGCCAATTCATGGGCTACTCTTTTCGATTAGCAGCAAGGGATCTCTTATATATGCACCATCCCATAGACAGGATAGCACATACCATAGCATTTGATGTACCAGTCGTTGTGCACTGGCTGGAGCGAGCAATAGCGCAACGGGCCCACTGACAGGGATCGATCCCAAACCGACCGCGCATCAAGTGAGCGCTGTACCACTGGAGGAAACCCGAAGCCACCTCGCTATGGGCTACTCTTTCCGATTAACAGCAAGGGATCTTTTATACGCAGCATCCCATACACAGGATAATACATACCACGGCATTTGGTATACCAGTTAAGCCCCACCGACGGGGATCATAGTCCGCTCTCGTATTAGGTAAGTGTTTTACCACTGGACTACTTATACTATGTAGTAAATCCGATTCAACAAAATGAATCTTCACCACTGAATCGATTCAATGCTATATTTGCATTTACGATATTCACCGCCGTTAGAAAGCAAAACGTTTTGATTTTTGTTTTGTCAGTTATAAATAGCGCAGTCATATTATTCACAAAACGTCTTTCTCCATACAAAAGAGTTTGTTACAGAAATGCATAACGGCCGTTATGTTAAACCATTGCAATAAACGGCTCGTCTATGTCACATATTTAATGTGACAATATATCATGGGAAAGGTCACATAAGTTTATTTCAATCAATAGAACTGTCTGGAGTTTGTAGTCGTTAAAATATAACATTAATCTGTCGAAGCGCCCCGAATGGTATGTATAATAAGACCTGCTACCAGATAGACGTGCAAAACATCAACTGATAACATATATGTGGTGAGCGATGGTGGTGGAGAGTGGGGCGGGGGTGGCAGAGGGAACTTCCTCTCAAAAACAGAAAATAATGCATTGACCCCTGCCCCGTTTGAACATTATATTGGTATATTAACCCCAACCTCGTCGCTGGCATCACCCAAGGCTTATCGATAGTTATATTTGATACTCTCTCTCTCTCTCTCTCTCTCTCTCTCTCTCTCTCTCTCTCTCTCTCTCTCTCTCTCTCTCTCTCTCTCTCTGTCTGTTATTTGTTTTCACTTCATTTGAGGCAAGCAATGTAAAGTAAAAAAAAAAAAAAAATTAAATTAAAAAAAAAAATATATATATATAATAAAAAAAAAAAAAAAAAAAAAAAAAAATATATATATATATATATATATATATATATATATATATCTTGTTGAACCTGTTGTGGCCTCACGACAAACATTTTAAAACTATTTTTTAACGGCACCACTAGAGCACAGTGCTTTACTAATCAAAAATGTCGTTATTCTGACATATTTGTCCCGTCTGCGTCGCCGCCCCCACCACGACCAGACCGAAAGGATCGACCCGAGCCAACCGTACAGACGCGGCAAGTGGAGCAGCCAACCAATGTACCGTGGCCAGCATCGACCGTTCCTGCCCTTCGTTCGTCTGCTTCGAGACCCCCCCCCCCCCCCCCCCACGAGGGACTCCGCGACGGCGACTTTGGATGTTGGAGTTGCCAAGCGGAAGGTCGTGACCCCCCCCCCCCCCCCGGGGGGACCAACCAGCCAAGACGCGGCCTTCTGCTTCCGCCAGGGATGACTGGCAGCTCGCGGCAGGAAAGATCAAGGGCCAGTACTCCAAGTACTTGGTGGGTGACGTCGCCGATCCCAACAGACTGCCAGGCGGGATCGCGGAGGTGAACTTTAAGACGTTCCTGGACGGCAACCAGATCGCTATCCACACGACGGATCTACGGGGAGTGGGGCAAGCCCAAGTGGTCACTTCGCACCGGGATGGACTTTACAGACAGGGAATCCTCTACAAGCACATGGACAATTACACCGTCCACAGGATTATCAAGATCATCGCCGGCGCCCAGTACCTCCAGCTAGTGACCTGCTTGCGGACCCACAGCTACAAGAAGCTGGCGCCTCAGTTCAACGAGGAGTACATCATCGCCTCCCCGTAGACGCCAACCTTACCTAGGACAGGTAATCTCCTTTTTTGGGCTTAGTTGGACTTTAAATTTGTTTGGCCGTGGCTCAAAATTCTTATGTTTATTTTTTTATAAATAGTCCAACACACTTTATTTTGGCGCCTGTTCAGTTGCTCAAATCACCTTAAAACCTTTTAGGCCGAGCAGTCAAATATATTTTTGGATTTAATTTCTTAGTCCGGACATGATTGGGGTGCAGGTTATTCTCCGTAGACTTTACTAAATGTTATATTCCAAATTCCGCTCACTTCAAACTTACTCCCCTCCCCCTGTCCCGCACTTAGTCACTGGCGAAAGTCATAGATTAAGCCTGTGATAGGCGTGCGTGAAGCTCTCGTGGCACATATGCACGCTAAAACTTTACCCGAACCCGAACTGGAACACGAATGTTATGAGTCGCTTGGGCCGCAGTATACCAGGTGTTACTGAGGAGACATTTGATAAAGTTCTCATAGAAATAGGGTGCAGTTGGTTTTCTTCTCTGGAGCGACTTCAGATAATATTTTACACAATGCCTTCTACTACTTTCCGGGAACACAACCTTATCTGAAAAAAGCGCCTGACGGTATATTTGTTTTTCAATATAATTTGTTTTTCTTTTCTTTTCTCAAAATAAAATATAAATAAATAAATAAAATAAAATGGAGTTGAAAAAAGGGGTGAAAAACAATTTAATAAAAATGCCGACCTAATGTACTTAACGTTTTCCGGCACGTTGCCAAAAAACGCACACATATTTTATTTTATTTCTTTCAGACGCAAGGACATGAGCACTATTTGTTTGTCTAGTCCTACCCTATGCTCAGAACACCTTTTCAATGGCAGTTTTCACCTGTGAATAAACCAATAGCTAGTAAAGTACCATGCTCTATTCAGGGTGTGCTTATTTTACATGTTGGCAGGGGCAACTGTGTTCAATAATGGCGTAGAACAAGATTACAATGTTAAGGCGTACTGTTTGAATGGTTGAAAAAAAAAATCATGCATGTGCCAGAACCTGTGTTATTTGAAAATATCGCGATGTTTCAGAACGTGTTATTTCATAACAATTGGACATTTTAGAGAGTGCGTGCGTTCTTTGAAAATAGCTGGACACACAAGAACGTGTTGTTTGATAATATTTTATATTCCGGAACTTGTGTTATTTGAAAACATTCGGATATTCTACAGCGTGCTGTTTGTTCATTCTTGGATGTAATAAGATGGACGTTGTATGAAAATATAAGGACACACCAGAAAGTTTGTTGTTTGAAAATACATGGGTTTATTTTTATTTTTATTTGAACACACGTGAATTTTTTAAGTATGGCGTTGTTTGTTTGTCTATATTTATCTTTGGGCTTATATCGAATTAAGGTTCAAGCACGATATCCTGGCCATACACTCCAGATATATGCACTGTTAGTGTTTAGTGAGAAAGAAATCGATGTAGTGGTCTTACACGTGCCTACTGAGTCTATAAACTCGCTGGGGGTGAGAGGACCGAGAGACCGACCCCCCCCCCCCCCCCCCCGAAATCGCTTTTTTCATAATTTAATATATCTGACATTGATATCTGACATTATTATATTTACTCAACATAGAAATATATGCCCAATATCTCTACAATCTATTTTGGAACCCCCCTTTTCAAAATCCTATGTAGTGGAACCCCCCTTTTCAAAATCCTATGTATGCCCATGCGGTATGGTGTTGTTTGTCTGTTTATATTTATTTTCGGGCTTATATCCAATTAAGGTTCAATCACGATATCCTGGCCACACATTCCAGTTGTCTGCACTCTTAGTTAGTGGTTAGATCTTTGTAATTAGTCAGAGAGAAGTTGGCGTACTGGCCTTACACATACAAACTGAGTATTTTCAGAGGGACATTCCCGAGTTTGCTGCATTGTAAGATGTTTGCGACTAATAAAATATTTCTACGATTAAACTTACATATTAAATATATTTTCTGGTTTAGAATATCAGTGTCTGTATATTCAATGTGTTTCTGGTCGTCTTAATATTTGTAAGAAGCCCAAACTGGATTTTGTCTTCAAATAATTTCGTACGTACGACAAAAAATAATATTTTGGAAATAAAATGAAATTTAACCTAGTACAAATATTAGAACAATCAGAAACGTACGCGTTTAATATACAGCCACTAATATTTTATGCAGAAAAATATATTTAATATGTAATTACAATAGTTAAAAAGTCTTTGTTAGTCGATAACATCTTAAAAAGTGCAGCAAACTCAGGAATGTCCCTTTAACGTGCTCTGGGTGAGAGCCGGTACCGGGAACGAATCCACTACCTGCCAGTCTTAATTCCGATGGATTAATCATTACACTATCAAGACTGGTAGTGTGGTGTTGAACATTCCCCAGTATTCTACACGTCGTTTATTTGCAACTAACTGAACAGTACAGGTGTTTTAATTTAAACTACCTCTGCATTCCATTATATTATTTGAAAATAAGTGAATATCCAAGAAGCAAACTTAAATATTGTTTTACTAATAAGTGGGTGCTCTACACTTTATGTTGAAGTTCCTATGCATTCTGCTTGATTTCGTTATTTGACAACACGTGGGTATCTTGCAAATGTGTTAATTAGAAACAACCGAAGTGTCCAATAGATGCGCTATTTATTAATATACCTGGTGTGGTATTTGAAAATAGTTTAATGTTAGAGTAGCGATAATTGAATATATATATATATGAATATTGTTAGAATTATACCTACACGTACATGTGATATTTGAAAACATTCCAGGAGCGAATGTTAAAGGGACAGACCATATTTTGTAAACACTACAGCTTATTTGCCACTATTAGAGCCGTATATGATCACAAAATTCAAACATTACTTATATTTTCTTCTTTTTTTTAGATTATCCATTTCCGTAGAACCGAAGTGTTTCTGGTCATCTTGGTGTTTGTAGTACCACAAATAACATCTTTCATATTTTTTAAAAACACACGTGCGTCTGAGAAGTAGCGGTTTATTGATTCGAGTTCTAATCTGTTTTTAAGGATATTTCCTGTTTTAACGTCACAGACTCGTCTTTCACTCTATTGTAACTTTATCCAAATGAGTTACAGGTTTGTAAATTAACTAAACTTAGTGTCCATTTTGTACGGTTTAAAACTAGGATATGCGCCTTTAAAAATACCTGAATAATGTATGTGTAATATTTCAAACTATCTTAATATTCTAGTAGTGCAGGTGAGATATCTGAAACTAACTGAATATCTTGTATGTGATATTTAGTTTCGGACATCATGGCCGTCAGTCGACGTCTTCTTTTGATTTGTGTCGTCTGCTGTTCCCTGCATTGTTCTGCAGGTAAGATAGTTTAACTCATCTGTTATTATATACTAGTAGTCAAATTATTTCTAAAGTGCTATTAACCTGTCTTGTACGTAATGCTAGGCTGAGACTACCAGCTGCTAGTAGAAACGTGGTCAACGTTCTGCTCTCGCGACCTTTACGGTTGTCCAGTTGCTAGTTTGAGCGCTCTTACAACTCAATTATTGTTGCCTTACCCATTCGTTGTTAATCTGTGCGCACCCGTCGAAATTACAACGCAACCATCGAGTTGGCCAACTCATTGCGACAGTTGATTGTCTGTGCCTAGCATTAGGTACACACGCCGGTTCAGCTTCCGATCGACTTCATTTGACCATTTCGCCCATATTAAAAGGTTATAATAAGTCCAATGGAAATATGGGTAATATTTAGTGAATTGAGCCTAGTATAAAATGCACAAAAAAAAAAAAAAACCCACACAGAAAAACAAGCATTCGTAGAGTACTGTTAATGCAATACATGTCTTCTAACGGGCCTGACAGATTTTCGTATTCCTACCTTCAAGGATCATCAAAAATAGATAAATCGCCATAACAGTCAAACGGCATCTGTAATAAAACATGATGAAGCTACACACGAAATTTTAGCTCAATGTCTTGAGGCATTGAAAATCAAAAGTCCAGGAAACACATTTTCGTATCTCCAGGTACAAGGGCGATAACTCTGTACAGAAATGTGTCAATCCCTATGATCGTCACACTTAGTCTGAAACAGTACTTGTTAAAGCTATACAAAAAGTGTCTGACATACGGGCACAAGGGCGGAGATGAAACCTATATTCTCCGGTAGGGGACGAAAAACAACAACACAATAAATACAATTCATGTAGTTTGGTAGTGGCAATTGCCATGCATTCAAAAGAGGAGGAGTGCCCTTGTAAGCGAACATACATCTTGGGCCTAAAATATTACGGATGCAATGTAATTTCATTGCACCCAAATTACTGGGTCTCTGTTATTATGGTGGGGGGAGGGGGGGGGGGTGGCAGGGGCATAGCCTGTAGTAAAGCATTTGCCTGATGCACGGTCGGTCTGGGATCGATCCCTCTCGGTGGCCCCATTGGGATGTTTATTACTCACTTAACTCGACACGTATCAAATTTATGAAAACAATTGTCCAAACGCCTATTTAGTCATATCCATAGATGCCATTTTAAGTCATACTAGATTTACATGCTCAGCATACCCTTTTTAGAAGTAGACTCTATATGCATTTAAATACAACGTTTCTTTCTTACTTTCTTTCGTTCTTTCTTTCTTTTGTTTATTTTTTCCCTTTTATTTTATTTTATATGCAGTTTATTTAAATTGTATTTGTTTATTTGTTTGTTTATTTTCTTATTATTTACTTCTTCATTTTTTGTTCAGAATTCCCAGAACAAGTGCTTCATCTGTCAAAGCCAGACTCCTATCCGCACTACGGACAGCCGTACAGTCTAGAGTGTAACGTCACCAGTTACGCACGTTATCAGAGCATCACGTTCAAACGAAACACAGAAGAGATCTGTCAGATCTACATAGACGTCATAAACAACAAAACGGTTTGCCTGAATAACCAGAATGATACGGCAGACTATCAGTGTTCGTGTGTTGGATTCTACGACAATGAGAGAATTTACAACGTCAGAATAACATCAGTTAAATTGGTAGACGCAACAAAGTGGACCTGTGTTAGTGTACACTACTTTCAGCACAGCAATGCCATCTTCCTAAATTGTGAGTGTGCGTATATGTGTCGTAAGTATACAGAACTTCAGATACGTTATTTTGTCTTCCTGTGTATAGCACGGATGCATTATTTTGCACAATAACAACCAGACACCGTAGCGGTTGAGTGATATGTTTTTTGTGCAAAATACACAAGTGCAGTAAACAGAAAGCGAAAACAAAGTAAGTGAAGTTCCGTATTTGTTGCATACCTTCTTCTATGTTTACAACAATGGTTTTAAATTTAACGTCAAAAGATATGACACAACTACACTTTCTTAAATATATCACCAAAGTATAGAAAGTGAAAACAAAGTATGTGACGTTCTGAATTTAAATGTATGACTAATACTCCATTCATAATGTTTACTGACGCCATATAATCGTAAATAAAATGTGTTGAGTGCGTCGTTAAACAAAACATTTCCTTCATTCCTTCATAATATTTAAGTTAAAATAAAGATAATAAACCAAAAAAACACCATTTCAGTGTGGTTCGTTGACATCGTTTCTGCTATAACGTTGTTCAGATCAATCGATACATTTTGAATATTTTGAAAATACTTTATGAAACGCACTTTTGTTGACAAAGACATATGAATTTCGTTTTTATTACATTTATGATTTAGTTATTACGGATTATTTGTAAATTTGCGGAAGTTAACTTCCGATATGTTATAAGAATGTATCATGCATACGTTGGTAAAATTAAGTCATGACGTCTTAAATGTTTACATTTTGACTAGATTCCAAGAAATGCAATGGCAATTATTGCAGGTTGGTGATAAATAGAATACTATATTCATGACCATTTGATACCACTTTAATTTTGTCTTACACCTAGGTTAAAAACGTATATTAATCGCGTTCACTCGTTAGATACATTTTTAAACAACTCGTTGGTATCATAATCAAACGGCCACTTATTTAGTATAGCTAATCATGATATTTATCAGTATGTTTATGCTTCCAGATGGTCCCGACAGTGCTACCATTACCGGAAACCAGCTCCAGTTCCCAGCAGATGGCGCTAACACTCTACGATTGAACTGTACGACGAGCGTCACCAACAGCCATGTGATTTTCACCTGGATCTCCATAAACTCGACAAGCAAAGCTCGCACACTAACAACTACCGGGGCTCTCGTCTCTCACTCAACCTCTGCCGGGTTTACTTATTCCCAGGAGCTGATGATCGCTCTGCGGTGGTACCAAGACGCCGATAACATCATCTGTAGTGTAAGAAACAAAAACGTTTCAAGTTTCATCCCAGTGACAAGCAGCGTGAATTTGGATTTACTCTGTAAATATGATATGAATTATAATTTAATATGCATATACTAGAAATATCACGATCACTTGATGTGATAACTTGCTGTTTCTCGCTCTAACTAGTACACCACAACTGGTATATCAAATACCGTGGTATATGCTTTCCTGTCTGTGGGCTGGTGCAAATAAAAGATCCCTTGCTACTAATTGGAAAATGTAGCAGGTGTCCTCTCTCAAGTTACCAAATGGTTGACACCCAATAGTCGATGGTTAATAAATCAATGTGTTCTAGCGTGTCGTTAAACAGATAAACGTTTTTTGATATGATGACTGTTTTGCAAATGGTTAATGTGTGTATACATTCACTGCTGTCAACATTTCCACCGAAACTTCTGTCTGGCACTGAAATACGGCTTATGGGTTAAGATTCGTCATATCAGTCCTGGAAATGGCAGTCATCTTAAGAACGTACATCTATATTCTGAATTAACATATGTTTTACTTGTTTATGTACTGTGGAATAATTTATATTCGTGGGCTTCAATGTTCGTCATTTTGGTGAAATACACATTTCGTTTGGTACTTAAAAGTCGTGCGTCAACAAGGTAGTATCACTAATTCCTAATTAGAAATATAAATGCATTATATTTTACTTGTGTTCTAAAAGTCGTTGACGGCACAAGTCCACGAGTTACACAAACATTAGTCCACCGTGATTTTTCAGAAGTCCTTGATTTGTTTTATCTTCCATTTGGTCTTGAATATGTCGTAGTTAATGGAAATCAGCCCAGTTTAGTTGCTGATGGTGACAACATCCTAAAGTTGTTCGGCAAAACCAGTATTACAAAAGGGCTGGTGACCTTTATAATATAATTGTACATTGATTTAATTACTTGGACTGTACTCCCATCTCATTCATGCATTGGTTCTTTATCATTATCTATTGAGTTAGTAAAATAATCGATGCATTAGTGTAATTTTACATTGATTTGATTACTGAATGCGTGTATCTGTTTCCAGATGGTCCTGAAAAGGTTACCATCACTGGAAGTCAGCCCCATTTTATTGCTGATGGTGTCAACACCCTGACGTTGATCTGCAAAACCAGTATAACAAAAGGCCTGGTGGCCTTCGAGTGGATCAATGCTACAAGTACAGAACAGATAACTACTAATGTTGGGAGTATCGAGACTCAGAATGTTGGTCGAGGATTTACATTCTCCCAGAGTATGCAGATTACACCTGCGTGGTATCAGGATGAAGATGTGATCAAATGTGAAGTTACAAACACAAATATATCTGGTTCAAATCCTTTGACAAACAGCGTCACATTGGATTTAATTTGTGAGTATATACCACTACGATTAGTATTAACGATTGTAATATAATTGACCAAATACTGAAGGAGATGGGGGTGGGTAAAGGTGAAACAAATAGCATGGTACTGGATTTAATTTGGGAGTATATAACAAAACAATTAGTAATAACAACCAATATAATGGATCATATGCTGAAGTGTGGAAATGGTTGGTGGTTGTGAAGTGAGGAAGTGGTAGGCGGAGGTGTAACAAAAAGAACAACACTAGATTTAATCTGGGAGTATACAACACTAAACGTAGTACTAACAACTAATAGAGGTGATCAAATGTCGAAGGGAGAAGAGTTGGATGAAGGTGTAACAAAAAGAACAACACTAGATTCAATCTGGGAGTATACAACACTAAACGTAGTACTAACAACTAATAGAAGTGATCAAATGTTGAAGGGAGAAGGGTTGGATGGAGGTGTAAAAAACAACAACAACCAAACACTAGATTTAAGTTGAGAGTATATAACACTAAAATTAGTATTCACGACTGTAATAGAATTGATCAATAGGTTAAATGTTGCAGGCGTAGGGGTGGGTGGAAGTATGGCAAACAACATCACACTGGATTAATTTATGAGTATATAACGCTACAAGTAGTCTTTAGGACAGTAATAGAATAAATAGAACTATAAATGTGGTAGGGATAAGAGGAGGTGTTACAAACATCGCATTACTGGATTTAATGTGTAAGTATATACTGCTACACTTAGTATGTATTAACGCCCGTAATATAATAGGCAAAATACTGTATTTTTAAATTTATTTTGTATTATTATTTTTGGAGGGGGGGGGGGGGGGGGGGGGGGGGTGTAGCACATATACTATTGGTGTGTAACTATTATTTTATATCTGGTGGTTCTGTAACGTTACTCTGTCTATATATACATGGTTCAATAACAACACTAGTTTGCAGTTTGTGGTCTGTGAATTTTAAATCTTTTTTTTTTTAAATACCCACAAAAAAACAATATGTTGTAGCAATGCCTCCTGACGTACCATGTGATCCATTCAGGAATACCCTTCGTTCTGTTGTGGTAGAATTATGTTTATCATTTTATTCCATTTCTAAAACAATCTGTTATACGGGTTGTAGCTGGTATTAGAAAGCGAGTCTTAAAGCCAAAGACTTAACCACTACGCTACGATGTGTGTCTCTATTTGTATGTATTGATTAATTAATGTCAAGTACAGGGCCAAGTGTGACCAAGTACTAATGTAGTGGCCAAGTGTGGCGAAGTACTAATGTAGTGGCCAGGTGTGGCCAAGTACTAATGTGGTGGTTGGGTGTGGCCAAGTACTAATGTGGTGGCCGGGTGAGGCCAAGTACTAATGTGGTGGCCAGTTGTGGCCCAATATTAATGTGGTGGTTGGGTGTGGCCAAGTACTAATGTGGTGGCCGGGTGTGGCCAAGTACTAATGTGATGGCCAGGTGAGACCAAGTACTAATGTGGTGGCCGGGCGAGGCCAAGTACTAATGTGGTGGTCGGGTGTGGCCAAGCACTAATGTGGTGGTCTGGTGTGGCCAAATACTAATGTGATGGCCAGGTGTGACCAAGTACTAATGTGGTGGCCGAGAGTGACCAAGTACTAATGTGGTGGCCGGGTGTGACCAAGTACTAATGCGGTGGCCGAGAGTGACCAAGTACTAATGTGGTGGTTGGGTGTGGCCAAGTACTAATGTGGTGGTCGGGTGTGGCCAAGTACTAATGTGGTGGTTGGGTGTGACCAAGTACAAATGTGGTGGTCGGGTGTGGTCAAGTACTAATGTGGTGGTTGGGTGTGACCAATTACAAATGTGGTGGTCGGGTGTGGTCAAGTATTAATGTGGTGGCCGGGTGTGGCCAAGTACTATTGTGGTGGCCGGGTGTGACCAAGTACTAATGTGATGGCAGGGTGTGATCAAGTATTAATGTGGTGGCAGGGTGTGATCAAGTATTAATGTGGTGGTCTGGTGTGTGATGAATC
>NC_054710.1:32008157-32017806 GCF_016097555.1 Gigantopelta aegis | reverse complement strand
AAAAGCGCAGACCCTAGTTTTAATCCGTAAATAAATGGCCACTAAGTTTAGTTAATCTACAAACCTGTAACTCATTTGGATAAAGTTACAACAGAGTGAAAGAAGAGTCTGTGACGTTACACCCGGGAAATGTCCTTACAAATAGACTGGAACTCGAATCAATAACCGCTATTTCTCAGACGCAAGGGCGTCTTTAAAAATATGTTGGTTTTTTTTTATTAGAAACATCAGGATGACCAGAAACACTTCGGTTCTACGGAAATTGATAATCTGAAGAATAAAATATAAATCATGTTTGATTTCAGTGATCGTAAACGGCTCTAATAGCGAAACATATGTTGTAGTGTTTAAAACCGAGGTATATATTCGCTACTTCAACTTTAATTGGATGGATCTGATTTCGACCCCTACTGACATCAAAAGTGACCCCTAAAGTAACCTTTAAATGTCACATTGGTGCGAGAACCCACATTCACCATAAACCTTATCTTAAACAGATTTCAATAAAGGTACATTTTGTGTGGGTACCTACCCTCACCATAAACCTTACCCTGTATAAACGTCAATAAGCACGGATACCAAAGAAAGCTACATTTAAAAACATTAACAGTAAGCAAATAATTTCGAGATTAGTTGATTTTCTTATCGTTTCCCTATGGTTTGCATGTAAATTGTCATACATTATGATCCGATATAATCATATTTATGAAAAGCGAACTTTAAGTAGCATAGTTGTCAGAAAAGACCCTACCCTAAAAGATAACATTAAACAAACTTAATTTCCTCTAATTTGACCCTAATACCATTAAGGATCAGTTTCGCGTGGGTACCTACCCTCGCCATAAACTCTATCTACACTCACCATAAACCATACGCTATAAAGACTTCACTAAACATGGGAACTCATTGCTAACAAACCATGTCCAAAATGTGGACATAACCCATTCAGGAATTACCTCCTCCTTTGATTAACTTCTAGATTTGCCCCTGAAACATAACTTCGGGATCAGTTGATTTTGTTTTATTAAGTTTCCACTCGAATCCCACTGATGCCACTAATCGCAGTGGACATTATGAATTTCCTGAACCAGTTGATAATGTGCATGGTGATACGGAGCCACTGATAAAGCCAGGAAGGAGAGAACGCCCTGGACGTGTTTCCACCTATCAAGAATGCATTATCTACATTTGAAAACATACTTTCTAAACATACTTTCTAAGCATTCCATATTTTAAAATAAGAATCCATGTTCAAACCTTCCTGACTCCCCGACATAGATAAATCGACCTGGCTCCTGGACTATTAGTAGTGGTTAGTGAGCGCATATAATAAATGTATTTAACGTTGCGTTTGTTTATCGACACCACTAAAGCATATTGATAAATTAATCATCGGCTATTGGTTTTCACACATTTGGTATTTCTGACTCGTAGCCATTAGATGAAACCCACTACATGTTCTTAATGCAGCAAGGAATCTTTCATGTGCACTTTCCCACAGACAGGAAAACACATACCACGGCCTTTCAAAAGTTGTGGTGTACTGGTTGGAACGAGAGAAACCGAATCAATTAAA
Source organism: Gigantopelta aegis (assembly GCF_016097555.1). NCBI lineage: Eukaryota > Metazoa > Mollusca > Gastropoda > Neomphalida > Peltospiridae > Gigantopelta > Gigantopelta aegis. The sequence continues at coordinate 32,016,230 of NC_054710.1, read as the reverse complement.
TGGATCCACCGAGGTAGTTCGATCCTGCGACGCAGCAACCCACTGAGCTAGATCCCTCCTCCACCTCCCGGTCTGTCTATTTCAGTGTATTAATGGTAAGTTATTAGTGGTTAGTGAGAGGGACGTTGCTGTAGTGGTCTTAGACGTCCCCATTGGGCCGATAAAAGGTGCCAACCCGAAACATGCCAGTGAATTGATATCGATGGTTAGATCAAGTACACTGTACATTTCAAATCACCAAATATGTGATCCGTATGGTCAACAATGGTCATGGGCTGTGCCCTCCTGCCTGTGGGAAGCGCAAATAAAAGATCCCTTGCTGCCTCTCGTAAAGAGTAGCCTATGTGGCGACAGCGGGTTTCCCCTAAAAAACAGTGCCATAATGACCATATATTTGACGTCCAATAGCCGATGATAAGATACAAAATCAATGTGCTCTAGTGGTGTCGTTAAATAAAACAAACTTTACTTTATTTATTGTTTAAAGTGACAGACCCTTGGAACATTAAAACAAATTAGAGACGTTAATTGAAATCAGACATTACGTACATTTTATTATTGTCTATGTCCGTACATCTCAAGTGTTTCTGGTCATGTTGGAGTTTTTAGTACCACGAAATGCATTTTACATATTTTTAAAAACGCATGTACCTCTGAGCAGTAACGGCTATGGACACGATCACTAGTATATTTTAAAGGGTATTTTCACGTTTCAACGTCATATAATCTTACTTCACTTTCTTATAACTTTGTCCAAAATATGTTGCATGTTTACTGTCAATTTTCATGGGTTGAATCTGCCACTTAATTTGAACAGCAAAGTACAAAGTAAGTTTCGACAAGGTCGTGACAGCTGTCATGAATAACTGTCATGTTTTTCGCATATAAGAGGGCTGCCACTCCCTATAAATATACACCATTCCCTCTTCCTTCTGTAGGAGGACTGCCACTCCAAACAAAGACTGGTTCCACAAACCTTAACCTGCGAAAGACCGTTTTTCGGTTTGTTTTGAACACTTATATTATTTTATTTAGGCATACAAAATGTGGAACGTGTCGGAAAACAATAGATACGAAATGTAGGCCTGTTTTGTTTGTTCGTTTAGTGCTTGACCCAAGCCTAACGGGTCAGGGATAAACAAATTATTATGCACCATTTGTATAATCAAAATATATTGGATGACAAACATTTCGTAATTTTGACATATAGTCTTAGAGAGAAAACCTGCTACGTTTCTCCACTGATAACAAGGGATCATGTGTATGTACCATACCCGCAGGACAGCACACACCATATATACCAGCCGTGGTGCGCTAGCTGTCGGGCCTTTTTCTACATATGATCCGGCTCCCTAAAACAAATACGTTTAGGTCTTATATAAGTGTTTATAACAGTAAATAGGAAATTATGTTTTGTTTTATTATATATGGGAATACTGTAGTTTCACAAATGCTACCAGTATACATATGCGGAGCGTCAGTAATAGCAAATATATTCAAGAATGTGTTACATGGTTTAATCTGTATGTATCAAAATGTCACACAAATCTGAAATGTCAACAACATTCTAAGTGTGAATTGTTGCTACCGTGCATGTTTAATGATTTCTTGATAATCATTGACAAAAAATATAACGTACATATACACAATCTTGACTGAATATCCATAAACAGAGTAGCCATTGTCAGTATGCAGATGGTATTCAAATTACCACTGTGACGTTGCATTAGATTTTGCAATACCAGTAATATAATAAAGAAAGCCATTAGAATAAATAAACAAACAAGAAGTAGCAAACTAAATATATTGAGCATTTCTAAAATTGCCGATTCAATCCCAAATACTAAATACATAAAAATCTTAGTTTACAATTTCGCTTTTCGAAGATATCGGGCAGTTGACTTTGATAGGACTTTTCCAAGAAAAATAATTAATTTTAACAAGTACTATACTTTCGTGAAGAAACTCTTACATATTTTAATATATAGTTCTATATTTAAAATTATATTTAGAGAATAACTAACGAGCTACGAGGAATTACGAATTATCTGTCCCGAGTAAATGAATGTTGTAAACCCGAGCCTTTACAACACCCATAATGACTGGTCCCGTCACCAACTTCGAACACAAGAAAACGTTATGTAACCGGACAACCATTTTTTCTCCAGTAACCGAGGTTAAGGCCAAACTACGTCCTGTATCTGAATTCTCAATACCAGCTAAACACTTTGACGTTATAAGCGACTGACTACAACCAGTATCTCGATGGACTGATATTGCATTAGGACACAATTCTTGTTTCACATCACAGACCATACCAGTGGACACATACGGGTTTACTTTCTCTGCCATAGGACTAACCATTAACTCTCTCGCTAACGGAGCTGACCTCACTAAACCGACCACTTGCGCATTATCGCGTTTCCTTTTAAAACAGTCCCCGAGAAGATGGTTATCCTTTTTACAGTAACTGCAATGTGGACGAAAAGTTCGTGCATTGGCTGATAATGCAGGCTTATCCTTACTTTGCCCACCAGGTGCATTCCTTGCCTGACTAGCTGACCAACTAGATGACTCTCCCCGATAGTTACTTTCCCGGGAAAAACCTGGCTGAAATTTCTTCTTATCACCCTGTCGTAAAGAGCTACCCTGTACTGCCTGAGCTTTGTGTATCAACACGTAATCATCTGCCACTATGCCTGCCTCCTCTATCTTTTAGACATCACGATCCTCTAAATGAATACGTAAGCTAACTGGTAATGCATTTTTAATGTCCTGTAAGATCAACAACTCCCGTAACTCGGTATATGACTCTACCTGATGAGAAACCACCCATTTATCAAACATCCCTGCCTTCTTAGCCACAAACTCACTATAAGACTGACCCTGCGTTTTTGTCAACTCGCTATGCCGTAAACGATAATCCTCAGGTCGTAAATCATACGCTCTCAACACTGCAGCCTTAACTAGGTCGTACTGACTTGCTCGCTCATCACTCATTGAATTATAAGCTACACTAGCCTTCCCCTTAAACTTAGACACGGCTAACAATGTCCACTTAGACTGCGGCCAATTTAGCTGCTTAGCGGCCCGTTCAAAAAGATGGAAGAACATATCTACCTCCTGGTCGTCAAATACAGACACTGATCTATACGCTTCCGACATGTTAAACCCATTTCCTGCCTCTCGTCTTCAGTATTCAACTTTAACTCCTGTTCCACTTTTAATTTTGCTAACTGGAATTCTGTATCCCTATCTCTCTCTTCTCTACCCCTCTCTTCTCTTTCTCTCTCCCTATCTCTCTTTTCTCTTTCTCTATCCCTCTCTTCTGTTTCTCTCTCTCTCTCTATCTAATGCACGTTCTTCTCTTTCGTACTCAAGTTTTTTAAAAGCTAATTGTTGTTCCACACTTAACTCATGTCTCTCTATCTCTGGAACAATCTCACTGTCTTCCATAACAGGCCTATCACCCAACACTTCCTGTATAATAATTGTCTTTATATCACCTAAGGTGTTAGCTGATGTTAAATCAATTTCCCGCTCACTTGCGATTTCAACTAACTCGGTCTTACGTGCTCGCTTAATCTCCACTACACTGAGCGTATGCCTATCCAGCAAATTCTTATCCATGTTTAGATATGACGCACTTATTATTAATTAATTTTCTAGTGAACAACGTTGCTACTTCTAGTTATTTGTAAAAATAATTTGTAAAGCCCCCATTTACACACAATACTTTTTCAAATATCCATGTCCCGTTTCAGATCCGGGACGAGCGCCCCAATTTTCACTCCTGTCACGGGGATCCTATAATACCCGTAACTGAATAAAACACGATTATCCAAATCTCTCTCCTAACTGTATATCTATTAGACCTCTCTGTAACAGGCAGTTATACCCGCTGGCTCATCTAGGTATGATCAGAGATAAGATCTTATATAAAGTATATATTATTATAGCACGTTTAGTTCACTAGAAAACACAACAAAAACACAATACACTTTGGAATCTGTATTAACCTACGCTGACAAATGTACTGCCGCAGTAGATAATTAACAACAACAAATAATAACAACCCAGAACTGATCACTTAATTAGTTAATCTCTAGGTGTCTAGTTTACACAATATGCTAATCACTTCACCGTGACACAACACCCACACGTATGATAATTGAGAAACGCTTCCAGGAGAACTTAATTAATAAAGGAATTACAACTCTATTCCTAACTGGTTAAGTTTTAATTAACCCTTACTACTCGTTCAGTAACGTGTGATAATTGAGAAACGCTTCCAGGGGAACTTAATTAATAAAGGAATTACAACTCAATTCCTAACTGGTTAATTTTTAATTAACCCTTACTACTCATTCAATAACCTTGTAATACAGACTTAATACTGGTACCTATCACAATAAAGACAATAACCTACAGTTTACCTAGGTCCTCTAGGATGACTGGCTAATCCTTAATAATTATATAGAACAGTGAGCCTACAGTATACTGCGTCAGATGACCGGCAGCACCGTCTAAATAATATTGGTATAATACAGTATTAAAATATTTAAAGTCACATCAATCACATCAAGGTTATACAACAGAGCAGAAATGATATTTACCAAGTCCAAACGGACAGCGATCCCTGGAAGCCTTCCTATGTTTCTCCCCGATATGTCTAAAACCCTAGCTATTTATCATAAAACCGAATATCGCCTGGGGGTACATCGCGGCATCGAATCCCTACAAGTGCTATTTCCACAGCGACCAAGCGGTATATTTTTCTTAGATCGCCAGACTCAATGACGCCTAGTCGCCAAAATCACGGTTGTAAAAACCGCACTCGCGGAGGTATTACGTAACTACTGGCCACCTGGGCTTAAGTGCATATTGGAACTGCACACGGCCCTCTAAAACAATTAATATCGCCACAGGCGAAAACAAAATTAAGAGCATGTTCCGTCACAGACTGTCATAGCATTAACGACGTACTTTTTACAGCCAAATGTTTACAGTACAAAATAATACAACTCTATTTGCATTTGAAAATAATTATTTTTATATATTACTAAAGCCACTGCTTATGAAAATATACCATTTTATGTTTACGAAACAAACGTATGTGTAATCTGACTCACGAATGGAAACATTATATGAGTGAAAGTGAAGTTCCGGCCATAGCAAGCAACCATCCAAACGTTGTGATTTTTAAGCCAGCCAATCAGTGGCTGTAGAAGCAAATCTGCACACTGTGCAGAGATCGAAAAAATATTACCCCGTATATTTTAGCCCATATGGGTAATAAATATATATAATATATTTTATAATATATATGATATATTTATATATATATCAGAGATGGGGTAATCGTAATCAGTAATCGAAATCGATTGTAATTGATTACATGTTTCCATGTAATTGCAATAGTAATGTAATCGTAATCAGCGATTACGTTCATGATTACTCATAATTATTTACTAAACTTAGATGTGTTTAGCTGTGTTTAGCATCAACTCCAGTAACAGTGCCTATAGTTAGAAGCAGTACTAGTCAGTCAGTAGAACTGATCTCCCATTGTCTACTACTCTCATAGTAGAACTATTATTTGCCTTGAGAAACAGGGGATCATAACGTCTGGATTATCAAATGAATGTTACCCAGGGGATGAAGACATACATTCACATAATGGTATCTATCGTGTTTACGTTTACTACAAAAGCACTTGAAATAATACAGTGTTCTAGCTAGCAATATGTAAAAGGACGCTGCACCATGCCCCAGTTTTGTGTACTAATTGCCGTAAAAAATTAATAATATATATAAAAATTTGTTTTTATAATAAAACACTTGCGTTCCTCAGAATGCATATACAGCGTTATCACGGGTCTGAATTCAACTAAGAAACGCTTGACAATATCTCTTTTTGTCACAGGTGTGAAAGTCCACCAATGGTATCGTGGCAAACTTTCTTTTCTTTTGTTAGTTGTTACGACTGCAGACGGGCAGCCAGCCAGTCATATCAAATTTGATTCCATGGACAGTCATCCTCACCCTGTCGCAGACACAACCACAAATAACGTAACTAATTAAGCAAACACCCACCTTGGTTTATTTTCCTTTAAAATAGCTTAAAATATTAATACGTCTGATAAAAATTCCCGAAAACTGATTTTAGTAGATGTTCTACGAAACGCGGCGCTTCTAATGATACCAAAATAAACATACCCAGACCAAGATACTTGCAATTTTCACCGATACAATTGGATCCTTATAATATGGCATAAAGCAAGCATGACTGCAAATCGAATCATTAATAATAGTCATTTTTATAATGTCAACAATTAAATGCAATGAACCACTTGTGCACATGTATATGCATGCATATATCAATTTAATTATTTATTTACTTGTTTGTTCTTTCCTTTCGTTCTTTATTTCTTCATTTATAGATTTTAATAATAATAATAATAATAATTTGTGGATGGTATTAAATGGTATACGTTCTACAAACAATAACAAACAACAACAAGTAATAGTGATCAGACAGTTTGCAATTACTAATTATGGGTTATTTCAATAATATAACAAAGCATGTATGCTATGCATTGATACAATAATTATACCTATGGTTATTGGTGCCTTTTTGTAAATAATCCATATTTAAGAATAATAAATCTGGTTTTGGAAACTGATTCCCTCCCTGCAGTATGCATATGTTTATAACTGTTTGAACTAATTTAATAAATAATCCAAAATTATCCATTATGTCTTTCAATGAATGAAATCGGTATGGTTGTAAAATAAAGTGCATAACTTCATGGTGGTAACATCATTTCATTATTTGTGTAGATTTGTGGAAATGTAATCATGATTGTAATCATGATTGCTAGACAATGTATTCGCAATCGTAATCGATTACTTTCAATTATCTTGTAATCGTAATCGTAATCGTGACATTCTAAAGTAATCGTAATCGTAATCGATTACTTTTGTCAAGTAATCGCCCCATCTCTTCAATTCACTTTCAAGAATATTGTCTTACAATATTTGTTTTTCATCGTCCAAAATATGTCCAACATTACAGGTTTAACCTGTAAACCAAAACGCCAACAACACCTGGCAATGTCAGGCTAAAAAGCTGGTTTGACTTTGAATCATATGCTGAACCTGAACCTGAAAAGAGAAAGGCAACGTTATACAGTAAAATGTCTAATTGTAGAATAAATAAATGACTGTAAGTGAAGCCATCAATTATGAACAATTAAATATGCAATTGTGGACAGAATATCAGAATGACAGACAGATAGACAAATATACAGACAGACATACATTTTTTTCGTCTCACCTTGTGTACACAGTGAAATAAAAACAACAGTAATAATACAATAATACCGCGATAAAAGTACACAACCCACTCCTATGCAGAGACTTTAAAACTATTAAAATACCAAACTGTCAGTGGTCACAAAGACGTAATCATCGTTCTGGTCACATGACAAATTCCGTGCCAAACGGCTGGTTTCAGTCCAAGATTACCTACTTGATAAAATACATATAAAATTAATATGATTTCATTGCTGAAATATAACTAGCTATTATGTCTGTAAAATAAACAAAAGTACACTGGTATGACAGTTTGTTTATATATACAAATGCTGGATGAGTTATGTAACGGTTAACGTTTGAAGGATGAAATGGTTTTCTTAAGTGCTGCGGTTCCGTACCTGCCGCTATTATGTAGAATTTACCTATACATTTTATAACGACTCTCTCGTTTGGTCGACCCCTCTTCTCTTCTCAGGATAGTATTTACAGATTCAAAACTTCACTAATGCACAACGAAATAATATGGTGCATCGAAACAAAAATGATATAATTTGCATCACATATTGCTACATTCACAATATTTAAAAAAAAAAAAATTGTCTCATTTCTTATGTACTTAAATTTGTACGGGTTTCAAAATAGACATTTTGAAGACTTTAATTGTTAAATTTTAACAGCCATTTTATTTGTTTTTTCTCTTGCTTGTTTATTTTCTTTTCCTGGAAGCAGAACACTTACCTGATTTGTCATCTT
>NC_054710.1:31893157-32003157 GCF_016097555.1 Gigantopelta aegis | reverse complement strand
TCATGTTATTACTAATGGCATCTTTATTATTTTAATGCATAGTATTTACGATGGTGAATCTGTTTTTACTTACAAATAACTGCCACTTTTGATTTGCTCCACCCGTGATCTTCTGACCCGCAGAACCAGAATTCCGTGTCCTCGTCATTGGTGTGGTATTTTGTGATCCCGTAATCCTTGTAGACACTGGCCGCTGTATTCGTCTTAGCCATGCACGTACATCTGTAGCCTCTGTGTCGTGAATTGTCACACATACAGTTTGCTCCGGTCTGCTGACAAGAGCACATGGTGATATTGCCACTATCCGAATTTCGTACAAACGTTATTGTGGCGTGCAAATCTTCAGCTTGTTTTACACGACAAGTTAGGTGTATAATTTTCCCTTTTAACACAGGTTTCACGTTGAATAGTGTGAAAGTCACCCCTAAAATACACAAGTAGAAGGTGTTAAAAGTAAGTTGTATTCAATGGCTGAAGTACCGTAAATTCGATATCACTCACTGGGATGGTCTGGAAAAGTATTCAGGTGTTGAATAGTACCAAGGTAAATCATTGACATGGAAACAAAACTATAACCAGCTGCTTTTCTTCTTTTTCTCACAATCCATGAATATTGCGCGCACTCACGCACGCGCATACACACACATATATATATACATACATACATGCATACACAGGTATATGTGTGTGTATGCGCGTGCGTAAGTGCGCGCAATATTCATGGATTGTGAAAAAAAGAAAGAAAAGCAGCTGGTTATATATATTATATATATATATATATATATATATATATATATATATATATATATATATATATACTTAACTCCAAAAGAAACGCGAATACGTAGATTGGAGGTTTTGAGTGCACTCATTGAAATACGTCCCAAAGTTCTTAAAATAATCGTTTCTATGAAAAACTTAAACAATTCGTAAAGATGAGATTTCATGTTATTGACATGTTAAAAATCGAGGTCGCATTGTCATTTGAAATGTCAAGGCCATGGCGCTTCTTCAATGGCGTCACATGCCACTCAAACATGTCCACTAATAGCGGGTGTGTCCGCCATTGCTGGCCATGACCGCCGCACACCTCCTACCCATGGAGAGGAAGAGGTTCCTGATGAAGGCCCTGGGCACGTTGTTGTAGGTGTCCACGACGGCCTGGCGGAGCTGCTGCTGTGTCACCACGGGAGCAGGGCGTTGGTTCATCATGCGCTGAACCTCGTCCCACAAGTGCTCGATGGGGTTCAGATCCGGGCTTAAAGCTGGCCAGTCCATTGTGATGATGTTGTGCTGTGCCAGGAATGCCTGGGTGGCCCGTGCCGTGTGTGGCCTGGCGTTGTCGTGCTGGTAAACCATCTGACGGTGACCCGCGAAAAAAGGCACCACCACAGGCGTGAGCACTTCGTCGATGTAGCGCTGTGCTGTGACGCCCCTGCCGCGTCCTCGGCCGTTGTTGTCGAAGATGACAGGTTGTACACGACGTCCCCAGGATATGGGACCCCACAGCATGACGGAAGGCCCTCCCCAACGGTCCCTCTCCATAACACACGCATCTGTGAAGCGCTCACCTCGACGCCTCCACACCCTCATACGACCGTCGGCCCTATCTAAGCAGTAGCGGCTTTCGTCGGAGAAGACGATGTTCTGCCACTGTCGGTTCCGCCACTGTCGATGCAGAACAGCCCAGTTGTGTCGTGCAAGGCGGTGTCGCTGTGTGCGACGTTGTCCAATGTACGGTCGACGACAGTTCAGATGGATGGCGGTCAGACGACGTCGTACCGTGGTGCAGGAAACGGGGCGGTTGTGGGTTCCCACTGTCTGCCGGGCTGTTGTGGTGGCTGGTACGAACCGATCACGCATGTGAGTTCGGACGATGTAACGGTCCTGGCGCTGTGACGTCACTCTGGGACGGCCGCTACGTGGACGGTCGACGACGTTGTTGTTCTGTAGAAATCGGTCTATGAGACGGTAGATTGTCGAGACATGGACACCGAAAGCACGTGCAACCTGCCTGGCATCCATTCCGGCCTCCAAATTCCCCAAAGCTCTATGTCTGGAATCAGCGTTAAGTCGTGGCATCGTTGTATCGCTACTTGTAAAATGAGTTGAACATTGCTGTCTGGCGTTTCTTTTATACCCAGGCCTGGTAGTGTTTCACGTGCAATTCGCATCTTTCATGATCCACCCGTTTTGCATTCCAGATCGATTTTGGTCGTCAATTTCAGCACGTGCGTGACGTCACACTGTACTCGTTTTTTTCATGCGTTATGTGGAATTGGATACGCTGACAAGATGGCTATTGGTCAACTTAATCGATTTGTACATAGTTTATTCAAATGTGGGTTTTTTTATATTTTAAAATTTTCGCGTTTCTTTTGGAGTTAAGTATATATATAATTCCATTTTATAATTACTGTTTTGTAATAGGCGTCTTGATTGGTTGAAATGCTATCACGTGATCTAAAAAAAAACTAAAACCGTTCATTCTTCCATGAACGTGAAAACTGAACTTTTTAGTTAAACAACGGAATCCCCGAGGATTCCATCGATTCTATTTTTATCTCCAGTTCGTCTGCACTGTGAGTGACGGTGACAATTCAGGCTTTAAACGACTCCGGTTTTGAACTGAGACACATAATGTATATGACGGACCACAAAAATGAACGTTCTATTAGAAGTTATAGCAGAGAATACTCAACAAATCAAAAGTGAGACATGAGCGCAGCTCTGTGACATTTGACAAAAACACCAAACCGACAACTTACACGCGCGAAAACACATACGCCTTCGTGTACAATTCCACGACCTGTCCTTTCCGAGAATAATATCACACAATCACAAACGTCCTCTGAAATCCACACACAGAGAAACCACTTTATCCCTTTCAACTTTTGTCAACTGCAATTTTAATATAGGTAGTAGATAAATCTTCTAAATAATTTGACACTCTCCTTCATGGTAATTAGTTTAAAATTCATCGAAAAAAAATTTGCGTTATGAATTGATGTTCTGTTATTTTAAATTTTTATAACGTTTTATCCACATTTGATTAAGAAAATTAAAATTTATAAAACCTTATGCAAATCAATATAATGAATCGAGATTTGACGGGAAAAAAACGAATGTAACTTTTTAAGGGAATTCCCTTATTTGTGTATTGATACAGTTGTAAATCATTGTGGAATAGAGTTGGATTGTTGTTTTTTTAATATAGATTTGTATAATGGCAATATTAATGCATTTGGAATTATAAGAATTGACACACATGTAAAACAGTTTCCACGTACAGTAGTTTGAAGGTTACCACTGAAAGAGACAAATCAAAATTATTTAAACATTCAAACTGACTGCTGACGGGTTGGACGATTCAGTGATGGGTTGAACGATTGGGTGATGGGTTGGACGATTGGGTGATGGGTTGGACGATTTATTGATAGGTTGCATGATTGAGGAGATGGGTGGGATGATTGGGTCATGGGTTAGATGATTGGGTGATGGGTGGGTTGGTTGGATATGTTGATAGTTAACAAATGGGTTGGTATTTGGTTCACGTGTTGGTTTGGATGGTTTATTGGTTGCTGAGTTGGTTGGTTGTTTGATTTGGCAGCACATTCAACACTACAGACATTCAATCCCACATTACAACGTGGTATGAAATACAGACATTACTACGCTAGTAGTGAATTACATTTGGTCTACAAATTGATATGTTGCCTTATTTCTTTCCATCAGTATATATACACAAAGAAAAAAGTTAAGCACCCCCAGATATGATTACATATATAATATTGGCATGCATTGCAACTGAAATTGCAATGACGATTCTGACAGGATAGAAAGGATGAGATCGTGCAGGCATGACAATGGTGTCACATCTCATCGTCGCGTGCACGTGCAACATGCCACCCATGACTTTTCCAAAGTGCAGTATGGGTGCGTGCCCAAATTGGGTATTTAACGTGGCCGTCTTGCACTGTTCGATCATTATCAGCGAAGATGAATCGAAGGAGAATATCAGTGGATCAAAGATCACAAATAATCGGCATGCGTAACGCAGGAATGACGTTCAAAGCCGTTGGCCGTCAGCTGGGGTACCACTACAGAGTAATTAGCAGACTCGTCAGGAAACATGCCGTAACCAACTCTGTCAAGGATTTGCCATGGTCAGGTAGACCTCGTGTGACATCAAACCGTGAAGACGTAGCACTGGGGCGGCTGGTACGGCGTCTACCGTTTGCAACAAGCACGGCGCTGAAACGTGACTGGCTGCCCAATCGCCAGCTCTCTACAGGAACGGCGAGGAATCGCCTCAAACTGTTGGGATTGGCGTCCAGACTAGTCGTCAAGCGTCCCTTACTGTCAGAACGACACAAATGCTTACGTTTGGCATGGTGTCTAGCACGGCGAGCGTGGAATCTGAGAACATGGAGAAGGATTCATTGGTCCGACGAAAGCCGGTTCCTGCTCCACGTCACGGATGGGCGAATGAGGGTTTGGAGGCGGAAAAATATGGCTTATGCACCCAAGAACATCCAACCAATTGTCCCATACAGGGGAGGCTCGGTAATGATTTCGGGGTGCATCTCCCATGACTGTAAGCTGGACCTGGTCACCATTCAGGGCAATTTGACAGGTGACCAGTACATCCGCCAGGTCCTGGAACCAGTTGTCGTGCCACATTTCGACAACCACCCACTCGCTACAAGGCATCAGTACATGGATGACAACGCCAGGCCTCATCGTTCCCGGGCTGTGACGGCGCATCTCCAGAACAACGCTGTGACGACTTTGCCTTGGCCTGCCATGAGCCCCGATCTGAATCCCCTGGAACACATTTGGGACATTCTTGGCCGTCGAATACAGAAACTGGACCCCCCTGTACAGAATCTAAGAGAATTGGAAGCTGCTTTGCATCGGGAGTGGCTGTTGCTGCCTCGTCAGAAGATCCGACACTTGACTGGGAGGGTGAGGAGCAGGCTTGAGGCGGTCATCCGAGCACATGGAGGGTACACAAAGTAATGAACGTTTGGACTGTCAGTGTCGTCTAGATAACCGAACGTAACTTTTTACCCAGAATTGACAATCTGCAAATGTCGCATGGACTCAGTAGATCCATACTTATAACGGGTATGTTTTGGGGTGAAAACACGACTGGTGAGGTTGCGACCATATTGTGATTAAAATTTCACCACAGCTGACAATTGTTTGTGTTTTCCTATTGTCAGAATGTTGTTCGTGCCTTTCACATACATTGACATGACTTCATTACGTCAGTAATTGCATGCCAAAATATTTTTCATTCGTCAGTCAGAAATTTCGTGGGGGTGCTTAACTTTTTTCTTTGTGTATATATATTTAATTGTAACGTTAACAACTCTGCAATCGTGGGGTATTTATGCCTAAGAAAGTATAATTTACCAACTCTTTTGAATGACCTATCATAATTATAGGTTTTTAACTTAGGGTGTCATTGTCAACTGGACATGCATGGCCGATATAACACCATCTATTTAGACAGTATAGGTTATTTTCGTGGACCCTTCATATACAAATACATTTTACTTGTTCATTTTAGAAATAGCATATAAAAGAAGAACTGCATGTAGTATGGGTCCATGTTGAATGACGGCACCTAATTATATTAGTATATTTTTAAAATGTTTTTAAACTGTATTATAATTATTAGAGGAATGATATTGTTTAATGTTAGTAGAACCAACAAAGTCCTGTTCCGAGCTCTGAAGTTGTTTTGGGGTGTGTTTTTTTTTTAAAACCTGTCTGTTTAGTGATTAAGCCATCAGTGTTAAAGCTGATAAGGGCTATATTAGCATCCCAATATTGGCTTTTACCTAATGTTTCAGTAGAGATGTTTCGAGCCACTATACTGACTTACCTCATACTAGCCACTGTCCATATCAGACAGCCCAGATAAGTGAGGGGTGTGCCAAGGAGGGCATCTTTGAATCTTGTAATCAGCCGACCCCAGCTCACTGAACGAAGAAACGTACCTCTGGTGATTCGCTTCATTTAGTGTGTTTAAGTATATAAGCATAAGCGGAAGAAAGAACGAAAGAAAGAAAGAAAGAAATGTTTTATTTAACGACGTGCTCAGCACATTTTATTTAAGGTTATATGGCGTCACACATATGGTTAATGACTACACAGATACTGAAAGAGAAACCCGCTGTCGACACTGAATGGGCTACTCGTTTTCAATTAGCAGCAAGGGTTCTTGTATGTGCACCATCCCACAGACAGGGTAGTACATACCACGGCCTTTGATATACCAGTCGTGGTGCACTGGCTGACACGAGAAATAGCTCAATGGGCCCAGCGACGGGGATATATCCCAGACCGACCGCGCATCGAGCGAGCGCGTTACCACTGGGCTACGTCCCGCCCCATAAGCTTAAGCCGTAAAACGAACAAACTATATAGCTAACATTTGCATGGTTAAATGTCTCACGAAGCAGTCAATCATAAAACAAAAATGATACATGAATTATTTCTATAGATTTAACAGTCGGCAGATTGTTGCATGACGTTTAAAATATTGCCTGCAAGATAAGATGGGACACATGTCTTGTGTGTTAACATTGCCGCTTATGAAGTTCTATTTGGTAAACTAGAACCCTGCAGATAAAAGCATAACAATAACTTACCATTTATACAAAACACACAGGAAAACAAGACAGATAACGAAATCCACATGACGGAATACATCTCATTAAATCCGAAAACGACAACACTCTGCGAAGTTAGTTGTTAGTTAATCTTGTGACAACCAATCTTAAAAGGGCGTCGCTTTGACTTCTGTTTTACAACTTACGTCCGTTGATTTCCCCCCAGTGATAACACAATTACAGCATAGATTCTGTTGCAGGCGGTTCCAGCTCTCTTGCACAACATGTGCCCTGCTAAGCAGCGTCGTATTTATATACAATTAAAATAATCACTGCTTAGCTAAAACCGTTACAAGTCATTAAATAAATAAATAAAACATAAGGACAAGAAACATAACTAACACTAGTACAGCAATTACTACTACTAATAATACTATTAATACTAATACTGCTGCTGCTACTACTACTACTACTACTACTACTACTACTACTACTACTATATCTACTAACACTGTATGTATTACTACTACTACTACTACTACTACTACTACTACTACTATGACTACTACTACTACTACTACTACTACTGCTACTACTAATATTGCTACTACTATTGCCACTACATCTACTACTATTACATATCCTACTGTTAGATATACAACTACTACTACTATATCTACTAACACTGCATGTATTATTGCTACTACTACTACTACTGCTACTACAGCAATTACTACTGCTACAAATATCATTGATGCTATTACTACTAGTAGTAGTATTACTGCAACTACTACTACTACTACTACCACCACCACTACTATTGCTGTTACTACTTGTACCACTACCCCTGCGCGTGCTGTAACCTCACCGTGGTGCAGGGGTGTAACATTCTCTTTGAGAATGGCCAATACAGCACAAATGGAAATTTTTAGTAAAAGTCAGTATCTATCTCTGATATTTGTATTTTTGTACAGTTCTTTACACTGGTTTTATTTAAATCTTGAATTTTTATATTGATGTTGATCATCACCTTATTTGTGTGCATTACCATAGTTTGACACCCAATAGCCGATGTATTTTTTTCGTGCTGGAGTGTCGTTAAACATTCATTGATTCATTAATTTACTTGTTCTACTAATACTATTACTTAGACAATGCTCTTGCTACTGCTGCTATTACTATTACTGGACACACGCACACACGCACTAATACACAAACACACGCACGCATCCAGCGAGCTATGCCAGCAGGAGATTTGGCTTCTGTTAGGGACACCCAAGCTGGACTGGTCAATGGGTAAAGGCTAGACTGATGTGGACTAAGGGTGAGGTAACCCTAACAGAAACCTCGAATGCTGAAGTCAGAGGTATTGGGCCGCACGGCGCACTCTAATAGACCACAATACCATGCATCAACAGCTATTATGACTACATTTCTGGACAAGGTCATAACTGTCACACATGAATACATACAAGAGTTATGACCCTTGAATAAATGCCCAGGAGAGTGAAGTTTGATCCGGCCTCGGTGGCACAGTGGTTAAGTCATCGGACTACAGGCTGGTAGGTAGAGGGTTCACAGCCCAGTACCGGCTCCAACCCAGAGTGAGTTCTTAAGGGCTCAGTGAGTAGGTGTAGGGCCACTACTCCCTCTTCTCTCTCATTAACCTTTGTTTAAACAAATGGGTAAACCATCAAGAAAGTCCACCTTGATCCGTAACTGCGCTCTAAACTAACATACAAAATGTCAGCTCAATATATTGAATCACTGCGAAAAACTGTATACGAAAATAGGCGGCCAGAAAGACATGAAATAAATAAAGATTGCTTTGTTTAACGACATCACTAGAACATATTTGTGTATTAATGATCGGCTACCGGGTATTTGATGTCAAATATTTGGTGATTTTGATCATGATGATAATGATAATTAGTTTAACGTGCCCATATACCACTAGGGTTTTGTACACGCCCATCCCGAGTCCGACCTCCGATAAGATCGGCGGCCTGTCTCGGGATGGGGGGGGGAGGGGGGAGGGGGGTAGTGTTGAAAATAGGCATCATTTTGAAAATAGCAATTAGTAAAAAGTTAATAAAATAAATAATTAAAAAAAAAAAAATTCACTGCTCGGCCGAATATTTATATAATTTGGAGCATTTTAGAAGAACAGTCCCAAAAATAAATAAAAGAAAGAAGAGAGGATCGGACTATTTAATAATATTTTTTAAAAAAGAAGTAATTTCGACATAAAATTTTGAACGAAGGTCTAAATGTTTAAAGTCCACGTTAGTGGCCTCGTTAAGGCCGTCGGAGGTTGGCCTACGGCGAACCGATGAGCGGAGAACCGGCAAAGGCGGGGATGAAGTGCTTCCATCTCTGGTTGGCGAGGATGGTTATGACACTCCAGGAGTCATTGCCGAAAAGGGCCTTGACGATCCTGTGGATGGTGTGGCTATCCATCTCTCTAACCAGGACCGCTTGTCGGTAGACTCCTTCTCGGCGCATAGTTAGTACCAACCCTGTCTTGCCGGCTGTAGATTTGATGGTGTGTAGCTCGTAAGCGCTTCCATCAGACAGTTGTTTTAGCTCTGGTTTCACTAGTCCGCCCATCAGTGATGCCGGATCCGAGGTGTCCCCCTGCACGAACTTCAGGAAGCCGAGCCTGATTTTCCCGATCTGAACTTTCCAGACGGCTTCCGAGTCGGAGGGGGACGGTGCGGGTGTTGGAGGAGGCCGGACCGTGTCAGGTTGGTCGCTCGGCTGAGCGACGGCCTTCCTCTTTCCAACGGCGGCTGATCGGGCCGGTGCCTTGACTACTGGCAGTACCAGAGATACCGGCCAGTTCTGTCTGGGCCACGTAGTGGTCGAAGATGGAGGGTCTCACACACCGCGGTGTTGAGTCTGTCTCTCTCGGTGGTCGACGGTTCCGGCGTAGCTGATTTCCTCGACTCAGGCTTGGCTGGGGGCGGCGTCGCCAGTTGAGCCGCCAGTTTTGTCTCCCCCCCACCCCACCCCGTGCCGTTCCTGGCGCGCTTTTCCTCTTCCTCCATTTCCATTTGTTCCATTAGTAGCTAGGGATCTTTTATATGCACCATCCCACATGCAGGATAGCACATACCACCACCATTCATATACAGTTGTGGTGCACTTGCTGGAACGAAAAATAGCCCAATGGGTCCACCGACGGGGATCGATCCCACCCCGACCGCGTATCAAGCGAGTATTTTACCACTGGGCTACGTTCCGCACTTAGAAAGACATAAACAGCGTTCATACTAGCATTTTTAGTCTGGTCTAAATTAGTTCGGTCCTGGTACGAGCTAAATTTAGTCCGGACTAAAACATGCCCGTTTTTACCTCAGCGTACCAAAAGGTGTGACCTCAAACAAAACGTGTAACTGTTAGGCGTCGTCCGGGTGCATTTCGTGTTTACTTTCGACTTGAAGTTCTTCATGATCATTAATTTTGTTTATTATTTATTTATTCTATCGTGGCAGCGATTACCAGTATCATCTTGGCGCTTACTTACGTGTAACGATGTAACTGGAAAATATGTCTAACGAAATTAAGGTAGATCAAATGTGAAAATATGATGTAATAAACCATTTTGAAGTACATTGAAGAGTACTTCATAATGAAATTGTAAAGATTTTTCTGCTCCTTTGCTGGTCGAATTGCCACCAAAGGAATCTGGAAGGTTATTACGAGTTGTGTCTCACACAGAATACACGTGTAAAACTTTACTATTCCCACGCAATTACGATTTTGCTCAGACCTGGAACCGAGGAGCGTTCACACTGCTACATTTAGACCAACCTAAAATTTAGTCCATCCTGGATCGATGTTTTGGACGGACTAAATTAGTCCGGGCTTAATTAGTCTGTACCAATTTAGACTTGAAAAATGGTTAGTCCGGACTAAATTTAGACCGGACTAAAACTGCTAGTGTCACCGCGGTAATAAAGAAAAATAAAAAAAATGTTTTATTTAACGACGCACTCAACACATTTTATTTACGGTTATATGGCGTCAGACATATGGTTAAGGACCACACCGATTTTGAGAGGAAACCCGCTGTTGCCACTACATGGGCTACTCTTTCCGATTAGCAGTAAGGGATCTTTTATTTGCGCTTTCCACAGGCAGGATAGCACAAACCATGGCCTTTGTTGAATCAGTTATGGATCACTGGTCTGTGCAAGTGGTTTACACCTACCCACTGAGCCTTGCGGATCACTCACTCAGGGTTTAGAGTCGGTATCTGGATTAAAAATGTCATGCCTCGACTGGGATCCGAACCCAGTACCTACCAGCCTGTAGACCGATGGCCTAACCACGACGCCACCGAGGCCGGTCCCGCAGTAATAAAGACAGTGAGACAATCGGGCGGACAAAAGGCCGGTAACGAAGCCAATAGCCTCCTTCTATTGGCAACACTGGGCTGTTAAAAGTGCTCTGCATAGGATCCGATATCTGTGTGCCAAACCAGAACTAAAGGCCTATGCCTTAACTACTACGCCGATGAGGCCGGTGGCATGATATCGATGAATAGATGAAGGTGACGTACAATTTATATTGCAGTCACAAAATATGTGGGATTATGTCTTTTAAAAAATCAATGTTGTGTGACCGTGATTTTTAAAGTGACAGAGCCTAGTTTTTAAACACTATGGAACATTAAAAGCAGATTAGAGACGTGTGTTGATAATTGAAATCAGACATTACTTATATTTTATTATTTATATTGTCTATGTCCGTACATCCGAAGTGTTTCTGGTCATCATGGTGTTTTTAGTACCACTAAATGCATTTTACATAGTTAAAAAAACCGCATGTACCTCTAAGAAGTAACGGTTATGGAAACATGCATTATTTTCACGATTCAACGTCACATAATCTTATTTCACTTTCTTATAATTCTGTTGAAAATATGTTACATTTTTTAATATTAACCAAACTTAGCGTCAATTTTCCCAGGTTGTATCCAGAGTCAGTTACTTTAATTTGAACAGGAAAGTTCACATCTCTTCATAATGCAAAGTATTAATGAAGTTTCGACAAGGTCGTGATAGCTGCCATGAGTAATTGTCATGCGTTTCGTATATAAGAGGACTGCCACTCCTATAAATACACACCATTCCCTCGTCATTCTGTTGGAAGACTTCCACTCCAAACAATGGGTCTACACATATAATCTTAATCTGCAAAAGACAGAGCTCAGTGTGTTCTGAATTTTATTTTATTTCTTTATTTAGGCATAGGCGTACAAAATGCAAATATGCAAGAAGAAAAACAAAACAAAACAAAATAAAGAAGCAAAAAACAACAAACAAACAAACAATAGGTAAGTAAGGTAGGCCTTTTTTACTGCTTGGCCGAGCGCAACGGGTCCAGATAAAAAAGTTATATACATGTATTACATATTATTAAATACAATCGAATACCATACCATCCATCACACAAGAATATTAAACACTTTGGGTCGAATGTACAAAGCATGTATATGACTTGCACGCGTGTAACTACATGCAATTACAATGCTTAAACACCTGCTTATGTCTTACACGCGTGTAACTACATACAATTACAATGCTTAAACACCTGCTTATGTCTTACACGCGAGTGACTACATGCAATTACAATGCTTAAACACCTGCTTATGTATTACACGCGTGTAACTACATACAGTTACAATGCTTAAACACCTGCTTATGTCTTACACGCGTGTGACTACATGCAATTACTATGCTTAAACACCTGCTTTTGTCTTACACGCGTGTAACTACATACAGTTACAATGCTTAAACATCTGCGTTTAAGCAAAACAGCCTTCGTAAATTGGCCCTTAAAGTTTGTTTGGTTTAAGAACACCACTAGGGCATATTGATTTATTGATCATCGGCTATTGGATGACAAACGTTTGGAAATGTTTACATATAGTCTTAGAGAGGAAACCTGCTACTTTTGTTTTTCATTGATAACAAGGGATCTTATATATGCACCATCTCACAGACAGGACAGCACACGCCACGACATTTGATATACCAGCCTTGGTGCATTGGGTAGAATGAAAAATCAAAATAATAAATGTAGGGCGTTTTTATGCAGGATCCGGCTCCCAGAAACAAACACCTTTAGGCCTTATATAAGTAATTATAGAAGTAAACGGGACACTAACGATATTACTATATTTATGTGAATACTATTATTTTCCCGAACACGTGCTACCAGTACTCATATGTAGAGCGTCAATAATAGCTGGCAATTAATTACAACAAATATATTCAAGAATGATGTACATGGTTTAATCTGTATGCATCAAAATGCCACACACAAGTGAAATGTCAACAACATTCTGTGTGGTGTGTTGCTACTGGGCATACAGAATGGTCTCCTTGATAATCAGTCACGAAAATGTAAAGTGTACAGATAATCTTGACTGAGTACCCATAAAGATAGCAAACTTTTGTTTTATCAATATGCAGATGATATTCAAATAACCACTCTGAGGTCACATTGGATTTTCAAATAAATAAAAAATATTTTGTTTTCCTTAATGAAACCACTAGAATGAATAAAAAGGAGCATAATTAAAGTTATGCATATGTCATTGTGCATTTCCAAATTCAATGCCAAACATTATATACAATATAGTATATATAGTTCGCTTTCTGGAGATATTTGACAGACTGTTTTACAGGAAAACTAATTATAATTTACAAGTAGTGTATCTTTCAGTAGAAACACTGACATATCTTTAATAAAGTTATATATATATACATATAAATACATATATATATATATATATATATACGAATAGAAAATCATTCTGTGTTGCTGGTACCTCTTCTCTAAAGTAGCAAGGGGGCTTGAGATAATATATTTTATATAACGAAAAAGTCAGAAGCCTCCTTTAAAAGTCAAATATCCCTCTTTAATTCAAATGTTCGCCTGTTCGGGCTTCATCAGGGAAATCTGTCGACAAAAATAAAAATAAGCACATAAAACCACAATCAAAAACAGAGTTAAAGCTGTAACTAAAATAATAAATAATATACGTAAGTCTATATAAGAAAAGGACCTACAAATAAAGTAACGTAAGATAAAAGCTGCAGAACAAACTACTGGTCAAAGATTAGAAGTATGGCAAAACTATGACTGAGGTAAAACGAAGTGTGGGTAGGGGGGATAAAATAATAATTAAGGGTAAATAAAACAAAGAACAAAATAATGAACAAAATAAAATAATAATGAACGAATGAATGCATAAATAAAACCAATAGCGAAAACAATCTGAATACATAAAAGGAATTACCCGGATAATTTACAAGTAATAAAGACGAAAAGTTACTTAAATATATTTGTAAAATAAAATAAAAACCTTACATATTAGGTCTAAATATAACATAACTTTAGATAAAACTAATTACTAAGCTAACTCAGCCAATAATAATATATTTATTAAAATTTAATAAAATAATCTTAAAACATAAAAAGAAATTTACTTTAAAACTAGACTAAAAGAAGCCAAAACATCCTGCATGAAAACATGAATTGAATAAATGAAATAAACCTAATACGAAGTAAACAAGCACTCTAAAAACAAGCTATGAAGCTGAGAATGTAGGAGTGAGTACAACTCAAGTACAAAAGGAGTGTGTCGATATAGTGGGTGGGTGAATTAATTAACAAATATAAATGAATGAATGAGTGAATAAATCAGAACAAAATAAATGAAAAAAATAAAAAAAGAAGCTAATTAAATGAATGAAAGAGATGGGGGTGGGGGGTGGAGGGTAAAACTGTAATGATAATAAAACTCACTTTAAAACAGTTTATTCATGCATTCTGTTTGAGTCCAAATTACTTTTCATAAGTGCGAGAGGAATTGAAATATTTTCTGGAATTAAGTCCCTTGAAACTTGTTCCCAAGTTACACATCCAGAAAGTCTCTTTTTAAGTAGAAATGTTTCATTGTCAACTGAGTTAATAGCGCAGATATGAAGACACGTTAGATTAGGATCTTTCGGATGGGTAAGCGTATTCACGTGTTGGGATACGGTACATTATTTTGTTTTCTTTAAATTACAGTCTGATTTATGGTTTGCCCACCTTGCTTTTAGATTCTTTGTGAAACCAGTATACCAGCTGGTATCAGGGTGGATAGTGCACTGTATGAGATAGATAACATTTATGGTTTTGCAGGAAAGATGTTTCCTAATCTTCCATATTCTTTTACCCCAAGGAGCCTACTGTGAAGTAGTTTCTACAGAATGTGCACACGTGTCACATCTCTTTACACAACATTTAAAATACCCATGTTTTTGTAACGGGCCATGCTGAATAAAACGTTTGGGAACGGTTGGTTTATAGATTTCGGCCAGGTTCCGTCGGCGTCTGTCTACAGAAATGATAGTTTTTCTTGGAAATATGACTTTGTTCTTAGGATTTATATAAAGTATGGACATGTTTTTTTCTGATGATTTCTGATTTGGATGGAACTCTCGGATCGTATGTAGTAATCCATGCTATTTTTTTCTTTTTCTTTGTTCTTGGTTTTCTAAGTAGCTCTTTTCGTTTTGTGTTAGCACCTCTCTTTAATTCTGTAACAGCCTTAGAATAATCACAACCGGCCAATACAAAATACTTGGCATATTCTTCAATCCTTTTCTCTAAAGTTTGCATCTCACTGCATAGCATGCGCAGACGTGTACCTACTCCCGCTATAAGGCCTTTCAATACTGCAGGTGAATGACAGCTTGTGTGTGTGTGTGTGTGTGTGTGTGTGTGTGTGTGTGTGTACGTGTGTGGGGGGGGGGGTGTAGATATGAATGGCAGCTTTTTGGATATACATGTACATCAGTGATGATTTTGTCTTTCGATATTGTGAGTTTGGTATCCAGATAGTGTACCTATCATGGGTGACAGTCCATTTGATGTTTGGTGGATGTATCCCTTGTAAGTGGTTAAACATTCCAATGTGGTCTGAATCCAAAAGAATGGTAATATCGTCATTACGAAATCTGCTCCAGTCGAGATATTGCCAATGTTTGTGTTTCTCCAGTGGTAATAGTGAAGACAAAAGAGGAACGGTGGTATTGGAAACAAGATTTTGTCAATTTCACCCATGTAAATATCAAAATAATCATATGAGTGAGCTGGTCCCATAGCTGTTCCATGATTAGGTGAAGCATACAAGATGACTCCTTCACCATCCTGATACTGACACACATTAGATTTCAATGACAATTCAAGAGCTTCCATTATGCATGGTGTCGTGGTTTTCAAGATAGATGGATGTATCTGAAGCATTCTTTTGGTCCCATTTTGTTGTCAACATTAGGAAAGAAAGCTACCACATAACAAACAGCACTTGTTGTGACGGGGAAGACGTAAGGTGACGAATAGCTACCTGTACAAACTTAGACAGAAGTTGTATCGGG
Organism: Gigantopelta aegis; assembly: GCF_016097555.1. Classification (NCBI taxonomy): domain Eukaryota; kingdom Metazoa; phylum Mollusca; class Gastropoda; order Neomphalida; family Peltospiridae; genus Gigantopelta; species Gigantopelta aegis. The sequence continues at coordinate 31,987,088 of NC_054710.1, read as the reverse complement.
GTTCCGCATCCGGATAATAAAAGGTGGGTTGGAAAAGGGGGATTCTTGTGAGTGTTCACAAAAGGTTTACAAGCCTCAGGATGTGTTTCTATGAAATCAGTAACATACTTAACAATATACTCACTAATAGCACCTGATGTTAACTACTTGTTAGCCCAAAGTTCAATCTTAGAGTAGATTTGTGTGCATGGATCGTGAGCAATTACACCCAAAACGTAATTGTATCATCATCACATGAAAGAGATGTAATGACAGTATTGGCTGATTTAGCTGCATATCTACATGCTGTATTATGGGTAATAGGAAGTCGTTTTAAATCAAAGAGTGCTTTACGTTGTTCCACTGTAAGATTATCCCTAATCAGTTTCCTTTTTTCAGTAGACAAAAAGTCACTGGTACAAGCCTCAATAAAAGCTTCCAATGGCGGGTTCCCCCTTGGAGCACTGCGTCCTGATGGTTGATACCATGGGTATTTAACAAATTCGTTTGCATCATCACCCTCTTGTTCATTAGTTACGGCGAAGAATCTATGCCAACGTAATCTCTCTACCCAACATCTGATCACTGACATCTATAGGCATCTTGGGTGTCGGGGCAAAGCAATCAGGTAAACATAAATTTATTCTTCAGTAAAATTAACATTTCATCACACACACACACACACACACACACACACACACACACACACACATACACACATACATACATATATATATATATATATATATATATATATATATATGAAGAGTTCAGGCGCAAAACGCGCTATAAACCATTTTCTTTCTAGGTTTTTAAATAAAGCCATTATTGTATGTCAGCAAGGGCTAATCGTAGGCCCGCTGATTTGCCGCAAAACGTGATTGATCCTTATGAAATTGTAATGGGTAAATCCCTTTTGTCTTATCAAAACGCGATATACGCCAATTAAAACAATCACTTTTACTGAAAATGAAAAATGGATATATCGCGTTTTGCGCCTAAACTCTTCATATATTATATCACGATTATTGACTTTCAATCAGTTGTTTTCATCCTCCAAACGATGGACGAGATTACAGGCTTAACCTGTAAAACAAAACGCCAACGACGCTTGGAAATGACAGACTAAGAACTTGGTTTGACCGAGATTCTTTTGCCGAACCTAAGCCTGAAAAATACAGTCAAAAGTTTGTTTTAATGTACAATTTAATCAAAGACAATGATGGTTTTGCGTTCATAAATATTAATAAAACTTAAACATACCTGTTACACATATTATAGTCATATAAACAGGAAGCATCATCCTTACCCTAAAACTAACACTAACCCTATTGGACTAAAAAGGTAACTTTATAAAAAGGAAACTTTACAATATGTTATTACTAATTGCAGAATAAACAAATGATGAAGTGAAAACCGCCAGTTATGAACAATTAAATCTGCAACTTTGGATTAAATGTCAAACATTCAGTTGTCACAATAGTTGTAATCACAGTTCTGATCACATGGCAAAGTTGTATCAAACTGAAATGTGTACGGATTTTAAAATAGACATGCTGAATATTTTAATTGTATAATTTTAACAGATATTTTCTTCGTTGTTTTATCTTGCTTGTTTATTTCCTTTTCCTGGAAGTAGAACAGTTACCTGATTCGCCATCTTTGTGTTCGGTTTTCTTTGTTGTGCCGATCGTAGTCCATGTTGCTGAGATAGTAGTGCAATAGGAGTACGTAGGAGAGACTGATTTCTGCCACACCGTTCTGTCTGTCGTTGGGTTTGCTGTTTGTCAAAACAAAAATGATATGAATTTTTTCACAATTGATCCACTTTAATAATATAATATATTTTGTTTATTAAAGGGACATGCCTGACTTTGCTGCATTGTAAGATGTTTCCAGGTAATAAAATATGTCTACGATTAAACGTGCATATTAAATATATTTTTCTTGTTAAGAATATCAGTGTCTGTATATTCAATTTGTTTCCTGTCGTCTTTATATTTGTAAGAAGCCCAAACTGGATTTTGTCTTCAAATAATTTCGTACGTACGAAAAAAACTATATTTTAGGAAATAAGATGTAATTTAACCTAGTACAAATATTAGAACGATCAGAAACACGTTTAATATACAGCCACTAATATTTTATGCAGAAAAAAAACATATGTTTGATATGTAATTACAATCATTAAAAAGTCTCTTTTAATTAATAACATCAGCGAACTCAGGAATGTCCCTTTGGTTCACTTTTTTAAAGTTTGGTTTTGGGGTTTTGGGGGTTGGTTTTTATGTTTTCTTTGTGTGTTTTTTTCTCTTATTACAAACTTTAATTGTTTAATATTAACAGTTGGTTTGGGTTTTTCTGTGCGTTTATTACTTTCATACCTAACATTAAAACATTTCTCTGTTTACCATCATTTATAAGCCAACGATAGGGGTAGGGGTTTGGAGATGTCCAGGTAAACATAGATGTTCAGGTAAACATAGATGGTCTGAAAACTGTCATTCAGTTCACAGTGATCCAATTAAAAATACGTCGAATCGTTTGGAACCCTATAGCTGTTTGGTAATAATGCAAATATGTTTATGTTCAAATAGTGCACTGGAAAGGTTTTGGTGGTACAGCGCTTCGTCTATAGGACATAAACATTGGCTAGAACTTGAACCTTTTATATCATTCCCCTATACCACTAGGGTACCAGGCATGTACCCAGAGTTCGGTCTTTGATAGGACCAGGGGACTGATCAGGGACAGAAATTACTTACGTCGGACAATTTTGATATTAACCAGAAAAGGGAACTCTTTTTTTTTTCTTTTTTTTTTGTTGAGCGCCGGTCTAAAATAATTATTTCAGTAGTCATCGAGTAGAAATGTATAAACCATTTTGGGCGGGCATTGTAGAAACATACTTACAATTAAAATAATCAATCATTATACAAACCTACGTCCAAAACCGCCTATGCACTACATTATGCCACTACGCCTACGACTGGCATCCAGTCCCTTCCCCCACCGAGTCCAACCGCCATTCTGTCCATTCGATGTATTCTTCGACAGATTTATTTAAGGACTAGCAGTCCAACGTTGGCACCGCTTGGAGAGCAGTCGAACGTTGGTACATTGTTTCGAGATTAGCCGTCCTTCAATTGTCGAGGTTGGAAGAATTTGTTGTCACGCATATACACCATACACACAGACGCGCGCGCACGCATAAACGCACACACACATATACACGTGCACGCACGAATACACACACAGCAACACAGTGTACTACTAATACTCACGATAAAGCTGGACGACATTGCTGCAATTGTTTTCACCGTAGTTGCTGCAACATGACCATCGTGCCGAGTCGCTGGCTGTAAAAGATTCCATTGTCAACTCATAGGTTGCTGTCCGCCTCCGTACAAAGGGATACGTATGCGTGCAGTTGTAATGTTCTGCTGAAGATTCGTGCACCACACAGCGTTTTGTTTCAGTTCTGCATGTACAGATCTCCGCCATATCACGTTTAAATGTGATGTCGTGTTCAAAAGCTTGATCGACTAAAGTGCATACGAGTGTGAGTGGCTGCGTCATCACAGCCGGCTGGGGGTAAAATGAGAGACCAGGATTCTTCACTGGAATCAGAATTAGAAACACAATTACTATGTAATACTGACACTAATACGGATATTACTACTACTACTACTACTACTACTACCACTACCACTACCACTACCCCTACCGCTACCACTACCACTACCACTACCACTACTACTACTACTACTACTACTAATATTACTACTACTACTACTACTACTACTACTACTACTACTACCACTACCACTACCACTACTGCTTCTACTACAACAACAACTTCCACCATCCACCATCCACCATCAGTGATTAGTATAATTTACGATTATGTTAATGATAATTTACGATTATGTTAATTATGATTGTGATTAAGATAAATCTGATGAAAAAAAAATGATGATGCCCATGATCGTGCTGTCAATGATGATTATAATGATTTGGCATTGACTGTAATGAACAAGGAGAGAAAGAAGGAAGATAACAATGATAGCAACAATAACGACAGCAGACATTTGGTGTACCAGTTTTAGGTTACTGAATGGTATGCGATCCTTCGACCTTTCTCAGATTAGGCGAGCGATCCACTAATAATTAGCATCATGTCCCCGTTTCTGTTTTTGTTACAAACAGAACGTAATATATCCAGGCTTGTAATGATCATTATTCTGTATTGATGACACGGCAATCCTTGCAGATAATTACCAATATCTAGGTATGTTTTGCTCGAACAGAAAACAAACAGTAAGTTGTAAACGAAGTCCAAAGTTAATTTCAGAGGTTATGACGATTACAAAAATGATGTTTTCCTCCGAAAATTAACGCTTGGTGATGTAGGATGTTTATAAATGTCTTGATTTTATTTTACACAAATCAAATAGATTTACTAAAACAAGAAACAGGTTATATACACAGATACAACATGCTATGTATTTCGTTTTACGACTAAATAAAAAATAGTGCTAACTAATATTATTTGACTGCATGGTTGTACAAGTACGCCTATTTTATATGGCAGCAAAATTTGGTTTTCGAAAAATGTTTATCAATGTGAAATATTATGTAACCAATGTATAATGATTAAATTATACACTTGCATCAATTTGACTTTTGTGTTGTTTTCACTGTTTTCAAAAACTGATTAGTATTATGTTTTAAGCTAAGCACCACCTAAATGATATTGCAAGCAAACACAACCACTACTAGCAGTGTTGATGGGGTTACACCAGATATTGAACTTGTTTATAAACTGTGTATGTACTGAGCATGACATGGATAAATTACTTATGGAAACCACATAATTGTGATATCAGCGCCATTAGTCCAGCAGGTATGTGAAGGAATTGTGCCTTTGATGATACAAGCATGCGCTCTGGCACACTGTTAGATCATGCCCCAAGGAAGAACGTTAGCTATAGGGCCATCGCAGACTTGTCCTATGGCCATAATGGCGGCCACCGGTTGTTATTTCACCAGTAACTCAGGTTCTAGACCACCTAGGACCTTGATTCCGGTGGCTAATCATACATGTTTTAAGGGTGAGGAATGCAGTGGTACTATTTACAGCACGCTAGCAGCTACCTAACTACATATATCTAGCATTCAGGGAATTAAATAATAGCAAAACAATCAACATATTAACAGAGTTATACACATTTTCCAGAATTACAAAATCGGCCCATGAGTTGTGTGTAGACCTCATATGTGTATATGTGTACATCTACTTTGTTGCATATACATCACACAAAACATCAGACAACTTCTCTACATCCTCTCTTGTACGACCAGGCCAAATATGTCACCACGATTCGCCATTCGCAGGCAGGGGATATTCTGAATCCTGGTCAAGTACCAATCATCACTGTGGATCAACCTCTGTACAAAGTGGCAAATGAAATCCAGTGGAACTGGGCAGAGACTCACGGCGAAGATCACTTTATTGTCATGTTTCGTGGGCTCCACATCGAGATGGCGGCACTCAAGACACTTGGCGATCTCTTGAAGGGGATCGGGTGGACAGGAGCACTTGTACAAGCTGTTCTCTAGGCTGTACATTGCATCACAGATACGTAATGGAAATCTGGATGAGTTCGTTGAGCATAAAAACCAGACTTGTCCACCAGCATTGTCACAAATGGGCAAACTGAGAACTGGTACCATGTCAGACTTGGTGGGCTGTTGGGAGGACCTGGTTCCTTCACAAGAGAATGCATCATACCCCACAGTACAGGTCATCATCTTTGATGGGGCTGCTCTCGTGAACATGCTACGACCTGTGCTCTAAGACATGGTAGTTTGAAGGCCGAAACACGCAGCAAGAGAGGGAAGGGAGTTCGTAGACGCATTGAGCCATCCAATGCCATTCCTGAAAACTGGCCGGAGTTTCTGCGCATCGACGACAACAAGTCTGAGATGTTCTCCTTCCTGGCTACTAGTGTGACAGACCTTGAGACTGAAAAAACAAATAATCAGCAACCATCATGCTGAAGTCCTCTGTACTCAGCCCCGAGATATATCAGGTCTTATACTATGCACACACGAGGAGGTTGATACCCGCATCCTACTGCACCCTAGAAGATGTGAAGGAACGGTATACCAAGATCCCATTACGCACAGTTGTCACGGATGTGCTAGTACTGGCAGTGACAGCAGCAGCCCAACGCCTCAACATCACCGAGCTGTGGGTTGCCTTTGGAGCTGGAAAGAGTTTTCGGCATTTAGCAGATCATTAGATGATGAGGGCACTAGGTCCAGATCCATATCAATATTCCATGCCTTTACTAAATGTGACATGGTGTCATCGTTCAGTGACAGGGATAAAAAGACGGCGTGGGATACATGGACGACCTTTGGTGATGTCATTAGAGCCTTCTGTGCCTTGACTACTACACCAGACGGTAATAGACGACTGGATGGAGCCTCTGGGGCGATTAATGGTATTTCTCTATGACCGCACTAGCAGCCAGGAGTCAGCCAGTCAGGCACGCAAGCAGCTGTTCACTCAGAAACGTAAAACAATTGATGGACTCCCGCCAACACAAGCAGCACTGATTCAGCACACAAAGAGGGCTGCCTACCAAGCTGGCCACTGCTGGGGACAGATGATGGTTGCAGCCCCTGAACTCCAATCCCCAGGTGACTAGGATGGAAGGGGAAGGAAACAAGTAGGTGGGAAGTTCACTGGAGCACACTGCCAGAAGTGACTCAGACCTGTCGCGAACTCCTCCACTGTGGCTGCAAAAGGGGGTGAAGAAGACAGTGAAACTGTGTCAAGGCAGCACTTCAGAGCACTGCCCTTTTCCTCTGTGATTTCAGAACCAACGTTGCATTTCATTGCAAGCCTGCAATACTATCATGGAAGGCCTTACTTAGTTAATAATGGAGGGTTTGTCGTGGACTTGTGCTCACCATTAATGTGTCAAACAACATTGGGACATGCAATATTAATTTGCAAGATACAGCATAATCTCGTAAACTATGTGCTCATATAAGTACTATTATTTAATTCCCTGAATGCTAGATATATATAGTTAGGTAGTTGCCAGCGTGTTGTAAATAGTACCACTGTATTCCTCATGCTTACAAATGTACGATTAGCTACCAGAATCAAGATCCTAGGTGGTCTAGAACCTGAGCTACTGGTAAAATAACAACCGGTGGCAGCCATTTTGTACAATGGCCGCCATTATGGCCATAGGACAAATCTGCGATGGCCCTATAACTAGAAATAGTTCTTAGGGCATGCTCTAACAGTGTGCCAAAGCGCATGCTTGTATTATCAAAGGCACAATTCTCTCAACTATTGCACATATCTGCTGGGCTACATAGTTAATTGCCCTATATGTTCAAATTTACGGATTCTGTCTACTCCAATAAAAATATTAAATATCCATGCAATGTCACTGGTACCTGGTGTCCATCTTTTTTGGTAACTGCCTGCCCCGGGTCATTCCCCTGGCTATCCAGTGGTATATGGGCATGTTAAAATAATTCGAAGTCGAATGTGCATGTAACATTAATGTTGGAGTTTATATTCCAGGAAATAGCCGCAATTACTAGCGAAGTATAAATCACATGGTGCTTAATTAATTTTCAGTCGTATACTGGTGATGGTAAATCAGATTTTACTTACAAATAACTGCCACTTTTGGTTTGCTCCATCCGTGATTTTCTGACCCGCAGAACCAGAATCCCGTGTCCTGATCACTGGTGTTGTATTTCGTGATCGTATAATCCTTGAAGATACTGGCCGCTTTATTCGTGTTAGCACTGCACGCACATAGGTAGTCTCTCTGTCGTGAATTGTCACACATACAGTTTGCTCCGGTCTGTTGACAAGAGCACATGGTGATATTGCCAATATCCGAATTCCGAATAAACTGTATTGTGGCGTTCAAATGTTCACCTGTATATACACGACACAGTACCAACATAAATGCCCCTTTTAACACAGGTTTGATGTTGAGTAGTGTGACATTCACCCCTAAAAACACAAGTAGAATGCGTTAAAGTACGTTTTATTCAGTGGTTGAAGTACCGTAAATTCGTTACTTTAACTGATATGGTCTGGAGAAGTATTCCGGTGTTAAATATTCCCATGGTAAACCAAGGACATTGAAACCAAAAATATAACTAGCTGCTGTTCTGTCTTTTTTTCTGAACCGGCCTCGGTGGCGTCGTGGCAGGCCATCGGTCTACAGGCTGGTAGGTACTGGGTTCGGATCCCAGTCGAGGCATGGGATTTTTAATCCAGATACCGACTCCAAACCCTGAGTGAGTGCTCCGCAAGGCTCAATGGGTAGGTGTAAACCACTTGCACCGACCAGTGATCCATAACTGGTTCAACAAAGGCCATGGTTTGTGCTATCCTGCCTGTGGGAAGCGCAAATAAAAGATCCCTTGCTGCCTGTCGTAAAGAAGAGTAGCCTATGTGGCGACAGCGGGTTTCCTCTAAAAACAGTGTCAGAATGACCATATGTTTGACGTCCAATAGCCGATGATAAGATTAAAAATCAATGTGCTCTAGTGGCGTCGTTAAATAAAACAAACTTTACTTTTTTTTTCTTTTTTTCTGAAGACATGAATACCACACACGCGCACACACGCGCACACACACACACACACATTTAAAACAGTTTTCACGTGCAGTATTCTGAAGATCACCACTGAAACGACTGCTGATTGTTGGGACGGGTTGGACGATTCAATGATGGGTTGAACGATTGGGTGGTGGATTGGACGATTTGGTGATAGGTTGGATGATTGTGAAGATGGGTGGGATGATTGGGTCATGAGTGCGTTGGTTGGTTAGATATTTTGATAGTTAGATAACAAATGGGTTGGTTCACGTGTTGGATTGGACGGTTTATTGGCTGGTTGGTGGGTTGCTCGTTTGATTGGCTGGTTTGCCTATTGGTGGGTTTGGGTGGCTTGACAGACGCAGTTACTTGTTTTTAAAAGAAACATATAAAGGGACCACGGAAATAGGCTTTGATGTCACATTTTTAGTAAGGTGATCGTTTTTAATTATAACGTTTACAACTGTATAATCGTGGAACATTTATGCCTAAGAAAGCATAATTAACCAACTCTTTTGAATGACCTATCATTATTATAGGTTTTTAACTTAGGGTGTCATTGTCAACGGGACCGTTATAACACTGACTATATATTTGGACACTGGAGGTTATTTCCGTGGACCCTTCATATACATATATATTTTACTTGTTCATTTTACAAATAAAATATAAAACTAGAAATTCGTGTAGTATGGGTCCATGTTGAACGACGGTAGCTAATGATATTAGGGTGTTTTTTTTAAATTGGCTTGCAACTATAATTATAATTATTGGTGGAATAAAGTTTTTTAATTGTTACTTGAACCAACAAATGAAATGAATTTACAAGCGTGCTTACAAGCGGCCGACCCCAGCTCACTGAACGAACAACCATAACTCTGGTGATTCACGTTATTTAGTGTGTTTAAGTATAAAAGCATGACAGACGTCAAATAACAAACTATATAACTATAACATTTACATGGTTTAATGTATCTCACGAAGCAGTTAATCATAAAACAAAAAATGATCCATCAATTATTTTTATAGATTTAACAGTCGGCAGATAGTTGCATATCGCCTAAAAGATTAGATGGGGCACATTTCTTCTGTGTTAACATTGCCGCTTATGAAGTTCTATTTGGAAACTAGAACCCTGAAGATAAAAACATAACAATAACTTACCATTTATACAAAACACACAAGAAAACAAGACAGATAACGAAATCCACATGATGGAATGCATCTAGTTAAACCCGAATATAACACTCTACGAAGTTAATTGTTAGTTAATCTTGTGACAATCTTAACTTGATTTCCTGTCGTGATGACACAATTACAGCAAAGCTTCCGTTGCAGGCAGTTCCAGATCTCTTACATAAAATGTGCCCTGCTAAGCAGAGGCGTATTTTAATACGTCCATTTAAAATCAGCACTGCTTAGCTGTAACCATTACACGCCATTAAATAATTAAATAAAACATAAGAGACAGGAAATATAACTGACACTAGTACAGAAATTACTACTACTACTACTACTACTACTACTACTACTACTACTACTATTACTGCTACTACTAATACTAATGCTACTACTGCTATTTTTGCTCTCACTACTTGTACTGCTAATACTATTACTACCACTACTGCTCTTACTACTACTACTACTACTACTACTACTACTACTACTACTACTACTACTATTACTGCTACTACTACTACTACTACTACTACTACTACTACTACTACTACTACTACTATTACTACCACTACTGCTCTTACTACTACTACTACTACTACTACTACTACTACCACTACTACTACTACTACTACTACTACTACTACTACTACTATTACTGCTACTGCTACTACTAATACTAATAATACTGCTACTGTTGCTATTTTTGTTGTCACTATTTGTACTACTAATACTATTACTACCACTACTGCTCTTACTACTACTGCTACTGCTGCTATTTTTGTTGTCACTATTTGTACTACTAATACTATTACTACCACTACTGCTCTTACTACTACTGCTACTGCTGCTATTTTTGTTGTCACTATTTGTACTACTAATACTATTACTACCACTACTACTCTTACTACTGCTACTATTACTACACACAAGCACACAAATACAAATACACAAACACACGCACGAACATATGTTTGTTTTGTTTAACGACAGCGCTAGAGCGCATTGATTAATTAATCATCGGCTATTGGTAATTCTCACTCGTAGGAAACTCACTGTATTGTTTCATTAGGAGCAATTGATCTTTTAAATGCACATTTCTGCAGACAGAAAAGCACATACTACGGCCTATGACCAGTTGTGGTACACTGGTTGGAACGAGAAAGAAAAAACAAAGAATGAATGAATGGATGAATGTTTAACGACACAAATCGGCTATTGGGTGTCAAACTATGGGCAAAGAATATTTACAAAACTAATCAAACAGAGAAAGAGTCTCAGAAAGAAAACGCGCGACATTTTTTTTTCCCATTAGTTTCTCAGAACAGTGGGTTAGTGATTAGTTGTTAGTGGTTAGTGAGAGCGAAGAAGATGCAATGGCCTTACACCTACCCACTGAGTCGTTAAAACTCGCTCTTGGTGGGAGCCGGTACCGGGCTGCGAACCAAGTACCTACCGATGGCTTAACCACGACACCACCGAGGCCGGTAGTGATAATTAATAACGAAAGAAAGGGCACATTGGCTCGTTAAAAGGGCATCTTGATAAAGATTTCCAGTTAATAATAAGGCGTACGGACGGAAGTGTACACTATATGACTAGCTGCGGTTTTCTGTATCGCTAGCTGCATTAATAAAGATTATTACATGAGCTTTGAGGCCCGTCGGAGATTTGTTTTTAAAGTGGGGCGGGCTATTGATCAGGGTCGTTGTTAAGTATGACACGAGATGTGTAGGAGGGTCCAGGGGCATGCTCTCCAGGGGTAATTTTTAAAACTGGATGGCTTTAAACGGCTTTTTTTGGCATCTGAATTGCAAAATTAGCCAGTTTTAAACAATAATTTTGAAACTTATTTTGCATAATATTATAACCCAAAAATGTGTTTTTCTTCCCCTTGGCATCTTGATAGCAAACTTACCCATTTTCAGACTGTGATCACTTCCTCTTTTGGAGTTTTATAACCCATACATTATTATTTAGATGAGTACAAACCCGTTACTCTTAGATCTCAGTAATTACATCGTGAATTGTAGTGTTGACCTAGGGCGGGAGAACCCTGGAAAAAGCCATAGATTCAACGTTGGTTCGTAAATAGGTATGACTATCATATATTTCATTGTAATTTGACTTTCATAACACTTTTAATGGACACTATTCTAGGGACGGATCAGTCTAGGTAGGGCGGATATAACCTTAAAAAAAACAAAAAACAAAAACAGAACCAAACGATACAAAGGGGCACTTGTAAGCACTTGTAAATTAAAACTTTAAAAGGCGCTGTTCTAGGGATGGTTCGGGCTACATAGGGCAGTTATACATCAAAACGATACAAAGGAGCAAATTATAACTTTAAAGGGCACTATTGTAGGAACGGTTATGTCTAGGTAGGGCAGTTACACATAAAAAACCCAATACAAATCAATGTGCTCTAGTGGTGTCGTTAAAAAAAAAAAATCCTTTAGAGGGTAATGCAATAGTATTAATGGTATAAGTTAATCTGAAGCAAAACATTTGGGTTTATGAATATATTAATTTAGCATTTCTTCTAAAAGGTAATGTTGAATTAAAGGGACATTCCTGAGTTTGCTGCATTGTAAGATATTTCCGACTAATAAAATATTTCTACGATTAAACTGGCATATTAAATATATTTTCTTGTTTAGAGTATCAGTGTCTGTATATTCAACGTGTTTCTGGTCGTCTTAATATTTGTAAGAAGCCCAAACATTATTTTAGGAAATAAGATGAAATTGAACCTAGTACAAATATTAGAACGATCAGAAACACGTTTAATATACAACCACTAATATGTTTATGCAGAAAAAATGTAATTACAATCGTTAAAAAGTCTCCGCTAGTCGATAACATCTTAAACACTGCAGCAAACTCAGGAATGTCCCTTTAAATGAATTTGTGACATCGACATTTGTAATAAATAAACAAGGAGAATTGGAAACAACACCGCAATCTTGTAAAGATAAAATTATGACAATTGAAAACTGGACTGATGCATTTCTTGCTTATATGTCAATTTATTTGACCAAATATCCTGAACAATTGCAACGGATGTTAAAATATATGCAAACGATTAGTAATGCATCATCGCCAGGAGGTGAACAATGCAGAACAAGACTATGTGGAAACTGCTTAGTTATCTTCTGTCTTACATAATTGTACAGCTGGAAAAAAGTAAAGTTTGTTTTATTTAACGACGCCACTAGAGCACATTGATTTTTTATCTTATCATCGGCTATTGGACATCAAACATATGGTCATTCTGACACTGTTTTTTTTAGAGGAAACCCGCTGTCGCCACATAGAGTACTCTTTTCTGACGGGTAGCAAATAATATTTTATTTGCGCTTCCCACAGGCAGGATAGCCCAAACCATGGCCTTTGTTGAACCAGTTATGGATCACTGGTCGGTGCAAGTGGTTTACACCTACCCATTGAGCCTTGCGGAGCACTCACTCAGGGTTTGGAGTCAGTATCTGGATTAAAAATTCCATACCTCGACTGGGATCCGAACCCAGTACCTACCAGCCTATAGACCGATGACCTAACCTCGACGCCACCGAGGCCGGTTTGTACAGTTGATTGTTTGTTTGGTTAATGGGTTTTTAAATTATTATTTTAAATAGTATTAAAAAATATTATTACTTTGTTCTATTGGTATTATGTTGTTTGTTTGTTGTTGTTTGTTTGTTGTTGTTTGTTTGTTTGTTGTTGTTTTGGTTTGTTTTTTTGTGTGAAGGGGTGTTGTTGTTTTTATGCATTTTATGCGTGGTGGTGGTATGGTTTTTTTTTCCCTTTTATCTCGTTTTTTTTCATTTTTTTTTTTCATTCCGTTATTTTTTTCTTTCTTTGTTTGTTTCTTTTTTATTCTTTGTTTCCTTCGTTTTCCCTTTCCTAGTTGCTATCTTGTGTGTTTGTTAAACGGACTTTCAAAATGAATGGCATGTAATGCCGCCCCTACAAACATACATCAACCAAGATGAAACTGATGAATTGCTGTATGGTCTAAAGCTGTGTTCACATATACACGAATACGTATACGATCATGCGGCGTACGTATATATGAACGCGATCCGATAATCGGACGTAGCGTTCACATACGCACGATTATAAATGCAATAGATGTACGGCTTACGTATTTAATCAGTCACTCACTCGCAACGTGTTTTTCCAAACGAAACTAGCAAGATGCAACGAATGAATGAATGACTATTTAACGACACCCCAGCACAAAAAAATACACATCGGCCATTGGGTGTCACACATGTTAAGTATATGAAAATGTTAAGCATGATGCCACCATGTATATCCACCATGTATTTGCAAAGTAATCAAATGGTGCAAGGCGACATAATTTTATCAATTGTTATTAGTTTCCAAGTACAGAAAGGAAAGAGAACAGGAAAGCAGAGGCGAAAATGGTGGGTTCATCCAATACTGCAGAGAAGAAGTGAAAAAGGGACCTACCACAGCCTTGTATCTGAGCTGCAGCTCGATAGTGAACGGCGTAAACAACAGTTTCGTTTATTTCAATCTGATTAAAATTAGCTCTACTGGTCTACCAGTAGGTCTAACAGCATTGCGTGCACTCCCATGTCCAGGTGACATTTCGTCTATAAATAACAATTTAAATATCGACCAATCACACATCGCCTTTTGTAGCGTTATTCGGAAGCATACAGATTCTAAAAATATCGGGCGAGACTATTTATGCAATAGGCGAACTTCTTGGTCTATTTTAACATTAAAAAACGGGGTGGGGGAGTGCAGTAATAAACTCTGGATTGTATACTAGTATAAATAAATGTTATGGCTATACGATCACTGGTTTTTAATTAGTTTCCGGCATACTTAGTAATTCACCCGAATCACTTCGTATACCTTCGGCATAATTCCAAATGTTTTCAAATTTTCCAAGCTAACTTGCGATGAGGACAGACGTCTCGCCATGTACTCTCGAGTTACCCCCCCCCCACACACACACACACCAGGGGGGGGGGGACTCTTACTGAGTTACGGGAAGCTACTTGAGTATCGCGTCACGTACACCGGGTCACGGGCTTCCGTGACTTTGGTGTACGGCGACGCGATCGTACAGAAGAAGAGGAGGAGATGGAGGAAGAGGAAAAGCGGACTAGGAACGGCACGGGGGGGGGGGGGGGGGAGACGGAAAACTGGTGGCTCAACCGCCAGCGGCGGTCCCTTCTGCGACGCCGCCCCCATCCCAGCCTGAGTCGAGGAAACCAGCTACGCCGGAACCGTCGACCACCGAGAGGAACAGACTCAAAACCGCGGTGTATGAGACGCCCCGTAAAAGCCCTCCATCGCCGACCACTACGTGGCCCAGACAGAACTGGCCGGTATCCCCGGTACTGCCAGTTGTCAAGCCACCGGCCCGATAAGCCGCCGTTGGAAAGAGGAAGGCCGTCGGTCAGCCGAGCGACCAACCTGACAAGGCCCGGCCTCCTCCAAAACCCGCACCGTCCCTCTCCGACTCGGAAGCCGTCTGGAAAGTTCAGATCGGGAAAATCAGGTCCGGCTTCCTGAAGTTCGTGCAGGGGGACACCTCGGATCCGGCATCACTGATGGGCGGACTAGTGAAACCAGAGCTAAAACAACTGCCTGATGGAAGCGCTTACGAGCTACACACCATCAAATCTACAGCCGGCAAGACGGGGTTGGTACTAACTCAGCGCCGAGAAGGAGTCTACCGACAAGCGGTCCTGATTAGAGAGATGGATAGCCACACCATCCACAGGATCGTCAAGGCCCTTTTTGGCAACGACTACCGGAGTGTCATAACCATCCTCGCCGACCAGAGATGGAAGCACTTCATCCCCGTCTTTGCCGGTTCTGCGCTCATCGGTTCGCCGTAGGCCAACCTCCAACGGCCTTAACGAGGCCACTCACGTGGACATATAGATCAGACTTTAAACATTTAGACCTTCATTCAAAATTTTATGTCGAAATTACTTCTTTTTAAAAAATATTATTAAATAGTCCGATCCTCTCTTCTTTCTCTTATTTATTTTTGGACTGTCCTTCTAAAATGCTCCAAATTATATAAATATTCGGCCGAGCAGTCAATTCCCTTTATTTTTGGCTTGTATTATTTTATTTTTTTTATTCTATTAACTTTTTACTAATTTCTATTTCGAAATTCTACCCATTTTCAACACTAACCCCCCCCCATCCCGAATCAGGCCACTGATCTTATCGGAGGTCGGACTCGGGATGGGCGTGTTCGAAACCCTAGTGGTATATAGGCACGTTAAACTAGTTATCATCATCATCATCATCAAAATCACCAAATATTTAACATCAAATAGCCGATCATTAATACACAAATATGCTCTAGTGATGTTGTTCAACCAAGCAATCTTTATTTATTTCATGTCTTTCTGGCCGCCTGTTTCGTATATAGTTTCTCGCAGTGATTCAATATATTGAGCGGACATTTTGTATGTTAGTTTAGAGCGCAGTTACGGATCAAGGTGGACTTTCTTGATGGTTTACCCATTTGTTTAAACAACGTTATACCCAGACCATTTCATTTCAACTTATTTTCTGGCTTATATACAATTAAGGTTCAAGCTCGCTGTATTGGGCACATACTTCAGCTATCTGCTATGGGTTAGTTGTTAAGTGTTAGTGGTTAGTGAGAGAGAAGAGGGAGTAGTGGCCTTACACCTACTCACTGAGCCCTTAAGAACTCACTCTGGGTTGGAGCCGGTACCGGGCTGTGAACCCTGTACCTACCAGCCTGTAGTTCGATGGCTTAACCACTGTGCCACCGAGGCACTGGCTGGAACGAGACATAACTCAATGGGTCTACAGACAACCCGACGACCCACCGCACCATAAGCGAACGCTCTTGGTGATTTTTTGTTTTTTAATATATATATATATATATATATATATATATATATATATATATATATATATATATATGTATCAGACATGGGGCGATTACATGACAACAGTAATCAATTACGATTACGATTACTTAAGAATATCATGATCACGATTATGATTACGATTACAAGGAAAATGAAAGTAATCGATTATGATTGCGATTACACTGCCTAGTAATCATGATTACAATCATGATTACATTTTCACAAATATGAACCATTTTTGAGGTGGTGTTACCAACATGAAATTGTTCACTTGATTTCACTACTTAAGAACAAATAATGGATAACTGTAGATTATTTATTACATCATATCAAAAATGTATAAACACATGCACATTGTATGACAATAACACCAGATGTGTTTTAAATATCTGACTGTTTAAGCAAAGTGTACATTGTTCTTAATACACATGAGCTGTTCAACATATAGTTTACAGTTATCAAAAGTCCGAGTTGTCAGCTATCATCATTTGACAATACATCAAAAGTGTTGAATGCGATCGGTTGTATTGTGCCAGACTCTTTGCTTTTGTTAGTCTTAATGACTGCAGACGGACAGCGCACAACCGTAATCTCTTGTCTGTAAGCTTGACTGGGCAGCCAAATCCACACACAATTCAATTTCAATTCATTTATTAACCTTGAACATTTACAGTTCATCAGTTATATATAAACATGTATATACAACAATGACACAATGGAAGGTGTTGGCATGAAAAGGACACGGAGAATATAAATGCTTTTGTATAGAACTCTGTATATAGACTATTTAACTATTGATTCTCGTCTTTTAAACATTTTGAACAGATATTTCCGTAATTTACATAAATCATTTACATTGTTAGTTGATAGTAATTCTATCAATCTAAACATAGATGGGTGAATTCTATATTTCTTGATATATAAAATTATATAACAGCTGAAAAAGGGACAACATAATATCACATGAAACTCGTCCTCAATTTCACCTATTTTACACAAGACACACACTCGTTTAGGTCTACTTATGTTATGATAGCGACCAACGTCAATAGCGAAACTATGTGATGATAATCTTATCTTTGTAATGCATTTTTTTATATAGACTTGGAATAGGTTTCATCAGGTAATTTTGTAAAATAAGCTCTTTTACTAAATATTTATACAAATATGAACATTCGATAGACGTGTCCAGGAGCCCATTAAGATATTGCTTACACTGATCCATAATTCTCTGTTTTATTAATGACAAATGAAAATTATAGTTTAATGCTTCTTGGTTACACCACAGTTCATATAAACCTAATGAACTCAGTATTTGCCTTATTTGTCTTGCCCAGTTATTGTCTGTATTACATTTTGATCTAAGTTCCACATATGCAGAGTACAAGATACAATTCTTTGTGTTCAATAATTTAAACCAATATTTTATCATACGGTACTTACGAGTATACAAAAGGGGATATCTACCTAATTCAAAATATAACATAATAGTAGCAAAATTCTATATGTAAATTCTCTATAGAGTTGACCTTGTAAAAAAACCCAAATCTCGGCACAATAATTCAAAATACTTGCTATGTAATGTATCAAATAAAGACAAAGAAGACCTATGGTTTAACATTAACTTATTTGTATTTCTCTTTAATGCATATATGGCTTTTCGTCCCTGATCTGTCAATAAATTAATCGCATGCGTAAATTTACCATTATAATTAAAACCTAATCCGAGATAAGTAAACTGGTCTACAGCTTCGAGTAACAAATCATTATAATACCATTTTTCATAATCATATCGGCACCCACCATTTCTGAAAACTACTATTTTAGTTTTTTCAACATTAAGACACAAACCCCATTTTATATTATAGTAATATAAAGTGTTTAACATTTTCTGAAGACCTGCAGCCGTTTTTGAAAAAAATCACCATATCATCAGCGTATAGTAATAAAATTAGACTTAGTTCCTTTAGCTCATAATCCGGACACATGTTATCAATGAATGCATTTTCTATATCATTTACATAAAAAGAATACAAAATCGTTGACAATATTTCACCCTGCATTAGACTGATATCAGTATTAAAGAAATGAGAATGAACACAGGATTTGACAGATTTATACATATTTTAAATACTGTTCAAGCATTTGCCTCTAATTCCGATTTTGGACAGCTTAAACCATAGGTTTGTTCTATTTACAGAATCAAATGCTTTTTATAATCAATAAAACAACAATAAAGTCTAGTTCTATCCGTTGCATCTGTTGTTCCCATATCTCTACGAAATCCAAACTGGGCGTCACTGATTTTGTCAAATGCCCCCGACCAGCCTAACAGTCTTTTATTGAGTATAGAAGTAAATAATGTACCGAGAGCACTAAGTAAACTGATACCCCTGTAGTTATTGGGATCGGCGGTATTCCCCTTTTTAAAAACCGGCACAATAACTGCAATACTCCAAGCAGCAGGGAAAATGCCTGCATTTAAAATAATGTTAAACATATCTTTGATAATAGGAAACAGAAATTCTTTGTATTCAATAAGAAATTCATTTAAAATGCCACCCAGTCCTGGATTCTTATTTCGCTTCAAATGTGATATTGCTACTACTAATTCAGAGTCAGTAATGTCAAAATCTAACTGTTCGTATAGACAATCATATTTTGTAAAATCATCATCATCATCTACTGTATCACTAATGTTATTATCAGTTTGGACCACTTCTTTAAAATGATTATAAAATTCACTCAAGGCTCCATTTGGTTTAACATGTTTTCTTTTTGAAACATTATGATACAATTCTTTAGGGTTATACTTTATTAAGTATTCAAGATGGTTTCCCTGCCACTGATGATATTTTCATTTGAATTGTCTTTCTAATTTGTTTATATTTACTTTTACAGAAATGTAAGTAATTATTATTTTCAGGTGATTTGTCAGAGTTGAAAGTTCGTAATGCCCCCAGGTATGTCTTGTACAACTGTCTACACTCTGTATTGAACCATGGTTTGTCACATCTATTGTTTATCCTCCTACTGGTGTTATTACTGAAACCTGACTTGGCCCCATTATACACAGTATCACATTTAAAGAAGTGGTCTGTAATATCATGTAAAGCACTCGTAAAATTGTTAACCATATTATCTATTCCTCAATGTGAATCAACATCGACATTTATGATACATCTTTGTAAACGATCTATGTTCACCCTAATAGCTTCCTTGCATTGTTCTTTATGATCAATGTTCCACCTACATTTTCCATATTTAACCCCCTCCCGATCCACCGTTGTAACTAACTGTGTAAGTGGATCTAATACATCGTTGAATGAAAACGAGATATGCAATGGAGCATGGTCAGACTATTGGTTAAAGTCACATACAACAAATTGTTCTAGCAAGGTAAACCTTTTAGTTGTTGTTAATAAATAATCGACAACACTTAGACCCTGTTGGCTGTGAAATGTAAAATCATTTGCTAGACCCCCAGAATGCCTACCATTAACAATACGCAAACCGGTAGCCTTACATAAATTTACGAGTTTGAAACCATAATTATTCTGGCCCTTATCTGGATTAACCCTTCGATCCACTTGCTCGTCACTAATATACTCAATTGCATTACTAACATGATTAAGTAGGCTTTCATATAACTCATCAGATCTAATAAAATCCTCCCTATCTGCAGTTCTGCTATTAAAATCCCCAATTACTAAAACATCCCCTAAACTTGAGTAGTGCTCAATCAGGACCTGAAATTCTATAAACAAATCACAATTATACAATTTATAATAAGATGAATTCTGCGGTGCTACATATATCGCAGCTAAGTAAATAACCTGGTTAAATGTGTTAAATTTCTTATCAAGCTTAATCCACACAATACTATCAAAACAGTTATCAGCTATAGATATACATGACTTAAATTTGGATTTATACATAGTAAACATACCACCACCTTGTGCACATTTCCTTTTTCTAACAGGGAAAGCTACACACTCATACCCAGAAATATCAAAATAAAAGTCATTATCAATCCAACATTCTAAAAGAAGAATTATGTCATACACATGTAAGTAGTTATAAAGTTAAAACAATCAACAGAGTTCAACTTTTCAGTTAAACCACCGTGAATGTTCCATGACAAAATTTTAAAAGGCGACCCTTTTTCAGTTCTGTTTACATTCTCCGATCTGTCCTAGTCGCTCGGTGACGTATGCTTGTTTACATCTGTGACAGGCCCACCACTGTACGTGGCTCGTGCTGGAATGTGAAATTGAACACCGTCAATATACAACTTATCCATGTTCAACACTGCGCGTTTCCCCTCACAAATAGCCTCTTTCCTGTATGGAAGTAACAACTTACGTCTGTCACTTACTTCTTTTGGAAACTGTTCCGATACAAAGAAATCAGAACCTTTTAACACACGAGATGATTTACGTACAGTTTCCTGATCCGCGAAATTACCAAACTTTGCAACTATCGGTCTTGGCCTACCGTTTCTCGAAGTGCCGAATCTATGAGTATGTTCAATCTGTACAGGACTCTCGATGTGCATAGTGTCACGAATAAATGTCTTGACAATTTCCAACGTATTTTCCATTACACCGTCTTCTTGTCTTGTTTCTGTAATCCCAAAGAATAATAAATTTTCTCTCATGGACCGACACTGCAGATCCACAATACAATCCCTCATTTGTTTCTGCTCGTTTTGTGACTTTCAATTTCTCACACACAATATTCAAATCCTGTTTCAAATCATCCATTCGAATATTTTTTACGCTGACTTTCACTTCTTCGAAAGTATCATTAATGAACTGCTGGCTTTTCGCAATCTCTGCCACCCTCACCTTTAACCCACCCACCTCATTAGAGATAGCAGCCACTCGACTGCTCAACTCTACTACATTTCTGTCAGTAGAATCAAGCTTATTCAATCGATTAATAACCTGCTCAAGCTACGTAGATATGTTGTTCATCCAAACTGTCATGGCTGGTGCAGGGTTGGATGGGGGGGGGGGGGGGGGGGGGCGTTGACTGGCTGAGTGGGATACTGAACTTGTGAATGCTGAGAGTATTGTTGTGGATAGGCCTGGGACTGTACAGTGTTTATGTTTACTGGTATTTGACTTCCCGACACTTGCGCGTACGACACATTTACAAAAGAGTTCGCCATACCTGCCTGACCTGAACCAGCGCACATGTTGTTCGTGTTGTTCGAGTCCGCCATTTTATCTGCAGCCTGTGGAAATTTGTCACCTTTGCTTCCTTTCCTCGACTTCTTTTTTGGTGGCATTCAGAAGATTTTTCACACTCAAACATGGAATACAACGTCTACATTATATTTACTGCCATTTCTGAAAACCACAAGCACACATTTACACACATTTGCTTGACTCCAGCCCAAAAACGAAGAGCTCTCCAAAAACACATCATCCATCCGCCACCTCGAGCATTCGCAATAAGTTATTTAACATATATAACCCCTCCCTCCAAAGCATCGCTACAATCGTTACAATTTTAGGTAACCATTGGTATAAATTAATATAACCCACAAATTAAAAATGAAAGATTAAAAGAATAGGATATTTTTTAGTGTTCTACCGGTTCAGAATCTATTTCGCTCCAGCACTTTCTTGCCACGTGACTTCTGGAGAATCGATTATTTCAGTCAACTTGTATATTAACTGATTCACTTGACAGGTAAAAAGCCATAAGAAAACACACACACACAGGACAAAACGTCACAGGAAAAACAAGTCACAACTTTTAATTAACAAAATATATTTGGCAATGTGTAATGATAATATGTGTACAGAACTCTATTTAAAACTAAGTAACCATAAATTCATGCCTTCTTATTATTTTGTATAAATATTTTCCTAACTTACATACTTTGTTTACATTGCTAGTAGGTAATAACTTTATTACTTTAAAGATACAAGTAGACTGAAGGATGCTATAATAATGTTTAATATATAATAATAAAAAGTGCAAGTTCATACAGTTTGAAACTTTAATCCTAAGTGTAGTAATCACGGAAGTAATCATAATTTACGATTACATTAGCAATGTAATCGATTACGATTACATGGTATTCTCTAACAGAGTAATCGATTACGATTACGATTACATGAAAATATGTAATTACTATTACCCCATGTCTGATATATATATATATATATATATATATATATATATATAATTTGACATGAATATGTGACAATGTTCTTGCTATGGTCGTCAGTTGAGGTGTTTTAGTCACCAAACAGCTTCGCACAAGGGCGCTGGAATCAGTACCTTGTGTGGAGCACGTGGAATCCTAGCCCATTTTTCGTGCAGTGCATGTGACAGTTGCGGAAGCGTCTGATGATCTGGGCCACGCTGGTGTACACGTCTGTCCAATTCGTCCCATAGATGTTCAATGGGGTTGAGATCTAGGGATATTGATGGCCATGGCAGCACATTAGTGTTCTCATTCTGTAGGAAATCCATTGTTACACGTGCCGTATGCGGCCTGGCATTGTCCTTCTGAAAGAGTTATCTCTGTCGATCCAAAATGGGAAGCATGTGACGGCGAAGAATTTCATCCCGGTAGCGTACAGTTGTCAGGTTGCCTTGTACTAACACAAGTTCACTTCTGCCGGTGCATGAGATGGCTCACCACATCATGACACTCCCTCCACCGAATCTGTCAACTTGGGCGACGCAGTTGTTGGCAAAATGTTCATTGTGGCGTATGTAAACACGTTGTCGTCCATCACGTCGCTGTAGACGGAAACGTGACTCGTCGCTGAACCATAATCGCTGCCAGTTTCCCAAGTTCCACCCCTGTACATCCGTGCACCAGCGAACACGTAAATGTCGATGTTAACGTCGCAGGATGGAGCCAACATACGTTCTCCTAGCCAGTAAACCAGATTCTCGAAATCGGTTCCGAATGGTTTGTGCAGACACCCTTCTCAAACCAGGTATGCGTCCAGCAGTGTTCGTTGCTGTGACAGTTCGGTAAAGCAAGGATGTAGACTCGACCCTGTGCTGCAGTTGTTATGCGAGGTCTTCCGCTTCTGGGCCGGTCTTCAGCTGATTGAAACTGCTGGTACCTGTCCCAGAGACGTGAAATGGTGCTCTGATGGACGTTCATGTGGCATGCGACTGCTGATTGCGATTCACCTAACTGGAGGCGGCCTATTGCAATGGTTCGATTCGGCAGGCTCATCTTGGCATCTTGTAACTCGTCTACGTCGAAATGGACATGAGGCATCATTGCGAGCATTACAGCTTTAAATACCCATCACTACCCCAATCTTTTCCCCCGAGTTTCACGTGCATTCGCCAAAATCTCACCATTTCACGCCGATTTCCTGCAATTGTCGCACAACGTGACAGAACGTGCGTTAAATTTGTTTTCGGGTGCGTTTGGGCATGCTGTCGCATTTCAGGAACATTAGCAAACATGGTCATTCAGCAACATTGTAGAACCCCCACCCCCACGATATTTTGTAAAATCAAACACTTTTCTTCTTTTTGTTGACAGATTATATATATAATGTATTTAAAACCACATCTTTCCACAAGGCGGAAAGGGCATTCTGTCGGAAACAACAAGGTGTATAGTGTAAAAAAGAACTGTATTTCTTCTGATAATTGTAAGAGTTTACATATCAATATTCATTCAAATTAAATTCCGGCGTGCGTTTTGGCATACGGATACGATTTCACTTGCTACATGGGTCGATCAAAATAATCGTGTCCGTATCCGGATACCGTATTCGTACATATGTGAACACCTCTATTGAAAATAATGGTTAGCGATTTTTGCCGTATCCGTATCTGTTGACTATTTTGACCAATTCCCAAAGACCTCACTAGATTTAATATGTAGCTTAAAAACAACAACAACACAACCACAAAACAACTAGAAGTAAACAAACAACCAATAGTCCCCTACCCACCACGGGGGCGGGACGTAGCCCAGTGGTAAAACGTTCGATCGATGCGCGGTCGGTCTGCGATCGATCCTCGTCGGTGGGCCCATTGGGCTATTTCTCGTTCCAGCCAGTGCACCACGACTGGCATATCAAAGGTCGTGGCATGTGCTACCCTGTCTGTGGAATGGTCCATATAAAAGATCCCTTGCTGCTAATCGAAAAGAGTAGTCCATGAAGTGGTGACAGCGGGTTTCCTCTCTCAATATATGGGTGGTCCTTAACCATATGTCTGACGCCATATAACCGTAAATACAATGTGTTGAGTGCATCGTTAGATAAAACATTTCCTTCCTTCCTACCCACCACCCACCATCTTCTGTCAAGGGTTAGCGACAAACGGCAGATCTGACATTTTGAAAATGTGCACCAGCAAGCATCAAACGACGTGATTGTCTTGTTTGCGTTTTATGAAGGTTCTAACTGATCATGACGTCAATAGAATGCAGCTTAAGGCGACGCCACACGATACGAGTTTGTCATACGAGAGAAGCCAATTGCATGGCAACCGATGAAATCATACTGTTTGTGTTGTCACAAGGCACTTGTATCGTGTGTCAATGCCTTTAGACAAAGCTGTCACGTCTTTCCCCGGGCTACGGATGTTCGAAGCAATCTTAGCACTACGATATCATAGAACCGTCGTGTGTTATGACATCACTTCGACACACGCTATAGTCAACTAGCCTACGACGGTTTTGCGATATCGAACCGCTAAGACAGATTTTAATATATTGGCCCTGGTCGGAAATTATCGATAATGCTAATGCTATTCTCAGACTATCAACTGTCACGACGGAATTGGTCAACTCAACGATTGTGTAGTAATTTCCCCATCTTACATCAGTTTACGACGGATGCTCTCAGATTAGCCACCAATGGGTGGTAGAAGATTTATACGACAATAATTTAGTTGTAAGAGCTCAAACGAGCAACTGGACAGTCGTATAAGTCGGGAGTTAGCCAATTCCGTCGTGACATTTGGTAGTCATAGACTAGCATAACCATGATGTGGTTATTTCTATTGAAAATAGAGACATCTAAAGCTGAGAAAATGTTAATTTTTGAATAATAAAACATATAAAGCTCATTAACTATATAAACCAAACACAATAGTTCATATTATATATGTAACTTTACTAACGTTAAACAAGAACAACAACAATGTTTTAGTTTTTCTCCAATTTCATACCATTGTTATGTCGTCAAACACTTTCCGGAATTGGCTGTCTACGCTGTGCACTAGCTGGCAGTTAAGGGAGAGCACCTAGTTTTGAATTAACACTGAGGCCAGTTAGCGGTTTCTTCTATTTCGGCTTTGCCAGAGCTAACTCCTGTTTGGGCGCACTACTCCAGTATTGTTCATCATTACTGGCTTCAGCTAATTGTCCTTCCGTATCGAATCTACACCTCTTCTCCTTCTGGCTGTAGTAAAAGCCAGTTTGTTCTGTGGACATTGCGTGTAGAGCACAGTCAAATACCCCTCGAGCCGAAACAGCAGAGTTAGTTCCCTTATCCTTTAAAGATGGCGACTTGTTTTCAGTGTTTGTGAAAAAAGCTGAACGCGTAAAACATCTGGAGTAGACGATCAGATGATTAAAAAAACAGAACGCGAATAATGTTTAGCAGAGCTAATGTCTCTCCATTCTTTGCCATCATCATTAGAAGAATAAATAGGTTTATATGTGTGTCTTTAAATGATTCGAGTTCAACAAGAAAGACACAGCAAAACAATGTTAGATTCTATCCAGCTAAACGGAGTTCTGTATATGGTTATTGTAGCGACGCATTTTTGCTACATAATTAATGAACAAGTAAAGAACATGATACTCTTGAAAATAAGTTAGGGAACCTTCGAACATAACACAATGCAATAAGCACAATGCATAATTTCTAGTGCAATAGAAAGGTGTTAAAAAAAGTTTTTTTCGAGATACTTAAAGGCGCAGACTCCAGTTTCAGCCCGTGAAAATGGACACTAAGTTTAGTTAATATACAAACCTCCAATACATTTAGAAAAAGTTAACGATATAACAGAGCTAAGCTAAAGTATGTTATCTTTAAACGGAGAAATACCGTCTAAAATAACTAGAGCTTGTCTCGATAACCGGTACTTCTCAGAAGAACGTGTGTTTTTAGCATTACAAAACAAACAAAAAATTTTAGGGTATTACAAAAAACCCTGGATGACCAGAACCACTTCAGGTGTACAAGAATGAATATTTAAAATAATAACATGTAAGTACTCCAAATTTAAATTATCAAAAACAGCTTTAATAATGCAACATATGTTAGAATTACCAAATGGTTGACATCCAATAGCCGATGATTAATAAACCAATATGTTGTAGCAGTGTCGTTAAATACAACAAACATTTGAAGTTTGAAACACGTATGGGGTACCTATAAAAGTAAGTAGTACAATTGTGTGCGAAAATAGGGATTACACAAACAAATTAGCCTTGGAACATTCCCCTTTCTTTGGTTAATACTTTCGGGGGGGGGGGGGGGGGGGGAGGCATGTAGCACTGCTATTTATAGGTCATAATATGGTCAATACAATATTGCATATAGTACGTTTAGCCACGCTCTTTAAAGGGACATTCCTGAGTTTGCTGCAATGTTTTAAGATGTTATCAACTAATAAAATATTTATACGATTAAACTTACATATTATATATATTTTCTTGTTTAGAATATTAGTGGCTGTATATTAAACGTGTTTCTGATCGTTCTAGCATTTGTACTAGGTTAAATTTCATTTTTATTTCCTAAAAACTATTTTTTCGTACGTACGAAATTATTTGAAGACAAAATCCAGTTTGGGCTTCTTACAAATATTAAGACGACCAGAAACACATTAAATATACAGACAATGATATTCTAACCAAGAAAATATATTTAATATGTAAGTTTAATCGTAGAAATATTTTATTAGTCGGAATCTTCTTACAATGCAGCAGACACAGGAATGTCCCTTTAACATTATCGACTAGGAGATTCCATTTGGTATAGAAGAACCTAAAGATGCTATTTTAATAGCAGACGAGCAAAGTGTTTTTTTAGCCTGAGTTAAAAGAACATATTGAAAGTGTTGGAATCTGGGGAATGTTTTAAAAAGTCATGTACTGTAGAAAAGATGTAGGGGATGTGTGTTTTTGCCGTTGGAAGAAGGGTTTCAGAGAATGGAATAAACGAAGCAAAATTAAGAAGCCAGAAAAAAGACACACAAGTGATTTTGTGTTTAGTAACATAAACAAAAGAAGAAGAAATGTAACGTGGCGGGGAAAAACGGGGATTTCCCACTGTAAGAGATTGTTTGTTTTGTTTAACGACACAACTAGATCACACTGATTTATTAATCATCAACTATTGGATGTCAAACATTTGGTAATTTTAAGGTATAGTCTTCGGGAGGAAAGAGCTGCATGTATGCACCATCCCACAGACAGGAAGGAAGGAAGGAAGGATCTTTTATTATTATTATTTAATGACGAACTCATTGAGGGAGGAAACCCTCTGTCGCCACTTCATGGGCTACTTTTTTTCGATCAGCAGCAAAGAGCTGGTGTAACAAAGGCCGTGGTATGTACTATTCTGTCTGTGGGACGGTGCATATAAAAGATCCCTTGCTGCTAATCGAAAAGCGTAGCCCATGAAGTGGCGACAGCGGGTTTCCTCCATATATATCTGTGTGGTCCTTAACCATATGTCTGACGCCATATAACCGTAAATAAAATGTATAGGATACCAGCAAGAGGATTGCCACTCCTAGACATGTTTACTGAAAAACGCGCAGTTCGATCTTTAGTCTATTTGTACTTCATGATCAATGACTTTATCAGTCGGAAACATCTTACAATGCAGCAAACTCAGGAATGTCTGTTTAATAGTAATATACTTATTATTTAATCAGTCAGTTATTGTTTAATCAGTCAGTAAACTAATTTAATTATTTAATCAATTACTCAACACAATGAAAAAATTAAGTGAAACAGATCTAAACAAATAATATAAGAAAAAGATATATCATAAAGTAAACATAAGTAGATATATATGAATTTGTAGATGGTAAATAAAAAAATTAAAAAAAAAAATTAAGTAGACCCATACATAACTAATTAGATGAATATGGATATATACGTGCATGTATGTGTGTGCGCGCGTGCACACACACACACACACACACGTATATCTATATGTATATGTATATGCATGTAGTGATGCATGAATATCTATATATTGTATGTATGTCGAGGTTGACTGTTAGCTATATAGATATTAACACACTGACGCAAGGACTAATTAACTACTTTCTGGCTTGACAAAGTGTCCCATGCCGTTGCTGGGAATCGAGCCTGTGGCACTGAATCGCTCTAAGCTATTGAGGCATCAATAAAAAAGACGTATGCACGTATGTATGTATGTATGTATACATGCATGTATGTATGTATTGATGTTTGAATATCTGTATATTGTATGTATGTCGAGGTTGACTATTACATACATAGATATTAACGCACTGGCGCAGGGGATAATTAAATGCTTTCTGGCCTCAAAAATTGTCCTATGCCGTTGCTGGGACTCGATCCTGTGGCACCGATTCGCCCGCAAATTGCAAGACTAACCACGATACGCTCTGAGCTATCGAAGCTTCCATAAAAAGGAAGTTTCTTTAACTCAACCATATGCATGGGGCCTACAATCTACGTGGTCGATCCCGCTTACGTGCATGAAACAGTGGGCAGACCTGGCACTGGCTAGTATGTATTGATGTATGAATATCTATATAGTGTATGTATGTCGAGGTTGACTATTACATACATAGATATTAACGCACTGGCGCAGGGGATATTTAAATCCTTTCTGGCCTCAAAAATTGTCCCATGCCGTTGCTGGGACTCGAACCTGTGGCACCGATTCGCCCGCAAATTGCAAGACTAACCACGATACGCTCTGAGCTATCGAAGCTTCCATAAAAAGGAAGTTTCTTTGACTCAACCATATGCATGGGGCCTACAATCTACGCGGTCGATCCCGCTTACGTGCATGAAACACTGGGCAGACCTGGCACTGGCTAGTATGTATTGATGTATGAATATCTATATATTGTATGTATGTCGAGGTTGACTATTACATACATAGATATTAACGCACTGGCGCAGGGGATAATTAAATCCTTTCTGGCCTCAAACATTGTCCCATGCCGTTGCTGGGACTCGAACCTGTGGGACCGATTCGCCCGCAAATTGCAAGACTAACCACGATACGCTCTGTGCTATCGAAGCTTCCATAAAAAGGAAGTTTCTTTAACTCAACCATATGCATGGGGCCTACAATCTACGCGGTCGATCCCGCTTACGTGCATGAAACAGTGCACGCACGCACGCACGCACGCACGCATGCACGCACGCACGCACATATGCACACATACACATACACACACATATATAATTTTGGCAGAAAAAAACCCATATAATATTTGTTTAACAAATGAGTAAGCAATGATAATATAACACAAATATGTATTATCATTTAATATAAGATCTGGCATGTATAACCCTTAATGAATCAGAAATAATACTCAAAATAAATAATTAAACAAAAAAAACAAAAACAAGAAGGCAAACTATTATCCTGTTCAATTATTTAGACCCAAAGTTTTTTTGCAAATGTTACGTTTATTTCCTATTCGATATTTGTTTTCTTTGCATTTACATGAAAACAAACCCCAACCCCGACAGGTTTTATATACAAATCATCATATAAAATGCATGAAGTTGACTTAATTCCAATTTTTAAAAATCTCTGTGTGTTCGGAATGCACGTTGTTTCTCCTATAAATAACTAAGGTCATTTGCATATCAAAAGATTGGGATCTGAGGCTACGTGAAGGCCATTATAGCTTGTTTCACTAAATCAAGGTTATTATTGTTTTGCAGTGTGTAACAGCATTGTCTAATCATTCCGTTAAACATAAATGTAAACAAACAGAACATGTAACCCTTTCTTGTAGGTGCATTATATTTAATCAATTTAGCTAATGTATTATGTATTTGTATTTTATTATATCAATTATATATTAGCATACCATACCTAACCTAACACAACTGAGGTGTAGCACAGTAATAAACACAAATCACCTCACACACCGCAGGAATGTGCTTTCCAAATTTATAACTAAATTTAATGCAGGGCCGGACCCAGAAGACCGGGGGGGGGGGGGGTGTAAAATGTCAAAGGCCACCAACATCAAATAATAATAAAAAATGTTATTTAATTTGCCTCTAAATTGGGAACTCATACGTATATATATATATATATATATATATATATATATATATATATATATATATATATATATATAGTATTTATGGTGGTGCTAGGGGCTGGGGTTTGGGGGTGGGGTGTTACATTTGTAATGCGAAAAACCAAAGGGCTATTGTTCGGACTCGTATGGGTTCAACCACTTTTTCATCCCGCAGACACAGCCCTGAATGTGCAAAATACGATAGCATTGCTTGGTCAATAACATCATTATTTCGATCTATGACTGCACGTGCTATTGTAGCAATGTGTAAACCACGTAAAATACAAGTTAGGTAGGGTATATAAATTCATTGAAAATGTATTAGTCGACATTCTTGTTATTGTTATTTGAGGAAAAATATGGGTAAATCGAAAAACACTTCAGTTGATGTAAAATCGTGTATTAAGAACGTTTTCGATTATTGTGAAGATGAATATCAGCGCGGTAGACCTAGGTATGCTTCTTATCGAATTGTCGATCGAGTTGCCGCTGCACTTAAAGTTTCGGTTTCAACAGTAAAAAGAACTGTGAAAAATCTAAGCTCTACGAATCCGAGCACAGAAATCACTGTTAAAAAACGCGATCGAAAACTCATCGATTTATTTGATAAAGATGTTATTAGACGACGAGTATACATATTTTATAGAGAGGGCGAATTACCTACATTACATAAAATTAACGTGGCTTTAAGGGAGGAATGTGGAATCAACATATCCATATCAACTTTACGAAGAACACTCCATGACCTCGATTTTAAATACCAATATATGTCTACAACCGGAAAAGTGATTTTTGAGGACGCCAATATATCAGGCAGGAGACTGTCTTATCTCCATGAAATATCCAGTTTACGAGAACAGGGGTATTTAATAGTGTATCAAGTTGAGACCTGGGTGAATGTCAACCACACAACATCCCACCACTGGACAGATATCCACCCGGGCACAAGTACCGCCAATCACCTGCCGAAATCAGACGCTGCTGATAGAGTTCCTAAACTCTGTTCGGTGACTGGGAAGGGAAAAAGACTTATTATTTGTCATGCTGGCTGTGATAAATATGGATTAATAGATGGCTGTGAATTGATCTTTGAGGCTAAAACACACATACGGAGACTATCATGGTGAGATGAATCATGACAATTTCATCAAATGGTTTGAAGAACAACTTATGCCTTCTCTACCAGAACCTTCTGTTATCGTCATGGATAACGCAAGCTACCACAACAAATTAACTGAGATTACACGATGTCCTGCACTAAACGCTAAAAAGGAAGATATTCAGTCGTGGCTACGAAACAAAAATATACCTTTTGAGAGTAACATGACAAAGCCAGTTCTTTATGAAATTGTGAAAAGTAACAAATGTGCACAGCAATTTGTTACTGATGATATTGCTGAACGCCATGGGCACCTGTGTCTAAGACTGCCGCCAAGACATTCTGAACTCAATCCGATAGAACTGATCTGGAGTCAAGTCAAAGGGCACATAGCTCGTCATAATGATGGTAAAAATGACCACGGTGCGGAGAGAACTTGCACATGCATTGAACTCTGTCACACCTACACACTTCTCTGACGCAGTTAAACATGTAATAAAGATCGAAGAAGATTTTAGAAAACAAAATAGTTTTATAAGAAATAAAATACCCCCTGTGATAGTCCCCCTTAACGAAGATAGTGATGAAGAAATGAGTTCGTCGACTGATTAAGTTATTTCTCCATACCCATCAGGAGTATTATTTTAATGTATGCATGAACTCTTTAACACCAAAAACAATTTATTTCCATATCATTCACTATCAAACAACCTGACAACCTATAAACTAATCGACTAGAAATGCATATAGACTACACATACATACGAGAGAAATGTTTATTTAACGACACACTCAACGCATTTGATATACGTTTTTATGTGGCGTCTGACAAAACGGTTTTTTAAGGAGCATTATGACAGTGAGAAAGGAAACTCGCTACCGCCCACATGGGCCACTGTTTCCGATAAGCAATTTTGATAAGCAATAAGGGACGTTTTTATATGCACCATCCCATAGACAGGATAGCACATACCACAGCCTTTATACATCAGTTGTGTGGTGCACAGGCTGGAACTAGACACAACCTACAATGGGTCCACCATGTGGGATCGATCAGTCGACCTACCATGAGCGAACGCTTTTACCTCTGAGCTACGTCCCGCTCCATATACAAAGAAAGCCTTAAGTGGGGTTGGGGTTGTGCAGAGGGTCACACCTCCACCAATCGCATGCATACCATATTCTTCTCTCCTCTCTCTCTCCCTGTAACCATATAAACCATAGATTAAAATATGTTGAGTGCGTCGTTACATAAATGACGTCTCTCTCCTCTCTCTCTCTCTCTCTCTCTCTCTCTCTCTCTCTCTCTCTCTCTCTCTCTCTCTCTCTCTCTCTCTCTCTCTGTCTGTCTGTCTCTCCCTTCAGCGCGCGCGCTTGTGTATTCCACAATATAATTATAATATTTGATACATATTTTGTTTTTCAAACTGAGGTTTTGTCACTTGAACTCCCCACCTGAATCCGCGCCTGCTTCATGTTGACAGATATTTTCTTAAATATAGGTCATACTACGATTTGTGCGGATAGGACGATATAACCGAACATTAGTTTGAAACGCACTATAGAATGATGCTTTTGATATGCAAATGACCGTAGTTATTTATAGGAGAAATAACGTGCATTCCGAACACACAGAGATTTTTAAAAAGTGGAATTAAGTCAACTTCGTGCATTTTATATGATGATTTGTACATAAAACCTGTCGGGGTTTGGGTTTGTTTTCATGTAAATGCAAAGAAAACAAATATCGAATAGGAAATAAACGTAACATTTACAAAAAACTTTGGGTCTAAATAATTGAACAGGATAATAATACATAAATAAACACATAACAAATATATTAAAACGATAAAAAATAAATAAACAAATAAACGAAACAAACAAAAATAAATTAAAGAAAAAAAAGAAGAAATAGTATTATATAAATAAAAGATTAGTAGTAGTAGTAGTAATAGTAGTAGTAGTATCAGTAGTAGTAGTAATAATAGTAGTAGTAGCAGCAGCAACAACAGCAGCAGCAGCAGCAGCAACAACAACAGCAGCAGCAGCAGCAGCAGCAGCAGTAGTAGTAGTAATAGCAGTAGTAGAAGTAAAAACAACAACAAAAAATAAACAAATTGAACAAACATTCAAATAAATTGAAAAAAGCACAAAAACAATTAAACTGTCAAAACAAATAATCAATGAAATACAACAATAGACCAAACAAACCAAAATGAAAGAGATCAATTTGTAATTTAGTAAGCATATTATCCATCCAATGGAAAAACTATATAACCGAATTATTGGAATATTCCTCCAGTCTTCAACAATCACAAAGTTTACATATCCTAAATTCTATACCGTGTTTAATTATTTATAGCCTAAAGTATTTGCTATTGTTACGTTTAATTATTTTTCAATATTTGTTTTCTCTAAGCGCACATAAAGCAACCCCACATGCTTACAAAACAATGTTTTGTTTTTCGTAACAATATAATCAGCATAGTTCTATGCAATTCCGTACAATGTTTTGAAGAAAATACATTTACAAGTGTTGTTATATGGTCGAAACACATTCAACGATGCTAATAATAAAGAAATATTTACTTGTGTTCAAATGTATATGAGGCAAACCCATCGTTTTCCATTGATACAGTATAATTGAAACTGTCAAGTACATTGTTTGTCACGTGGCTTATTATTTGTGTAACCTCTAGCATCACCATTTCTTTCCTTTTTTTCCTTTATGTTATTTTGTATCTAATAAATGTCCTTCCTGTGGTTATCTTTGAATGTTTAAATACAGTATAAATATAGTTGTAAACATGGGTATTTCACCATGCAATTCAAACGTCACCTGTAACAGTCAATGATAAAGTTGCACACAGCAGTTCAGCTCAATATTATCCCGAAAGCTAAAGGTGAGGTTCGGGTTAGGGGACGGACAGATATACATATAGAAATACAAACACACAGACATAAAGTTGGAGACAAAATAGCTGGCTAAACGTAGAATCCAAGGGAAGCTGAATCGGTGGGAGATTATGGGTTTTATCTATGGAATGTGCCAAGTTGATAAAATAGACACTTTGTTATAACATGTATACTTTGTTTCTTTATTAAGTATACTATACTGAACGGCATAAATAACACAATGGGTATTTCGCTATTTTCTTATAGAAATGTTTCCATCTATATTAAGCATGCAGACTAATTATCTATTGGTAACAATTGTAAATGAAAGAAGATGTTATTCAAATCGGGGAGGGGGGAAATAATGTATTTAAAAAAAAAATAATAAACACCCACACAACTTGGGTGTTTTTGCTATAAACAACATTCTGTTAACAATACTTATTGCGGCATATTAAAAAAAATAAAACGGTTGTGTTTATAGAGAGACGAGAAAAGGAAATGCACGTGCAAAACGATTTCAATGCAATTGTGTGTTGTTGTAATAGACACCTAAGTTAAGCTTTTTGCTGACAACTCATTGTATTCCATTTTTTCTGATTAGAAAAAAAATCGTCTTTAATTTACTGTTGTTACAAATAAGTCATTTATCAATATATTGAATGTATACGATTTGACATTACTATAAGAGATTATTCATAGAACTAGCCATTGCGTCATTTATTTCTCACAGTATATAATTCATAGTCTAAAATGCACAATTTGTTTTATTTGTATTTGTTTTATTTTCTTTCTTTCTTTCTTTATTATTATTATTATATTTTTATTATTATTATTATTATTATTATTATTATTATTTTTGTTGCTTTGTTATTTAAACAAAATACTGGGTTTGTTATCGTTAAACGCTAGCATTTCTTCTCTAGGTTTTGTGCTGGGGTGTCGTTAAACATTCATTCGTTCGTTCGTTCGTTCGTTCGTTCGTTCGTTCGTTCGTTCATTC
The DNA here is from genome assembly GCF_016097555.1 of Gigantopelta aegis. Taxonomy (NCBI): domain Eukaryota; kingdom Metazoa; phylum Mollusca; class Gastropoda; order Neomphalida; family Peltospiridae; genus Gigantopelta; species Gigantopelta aegis. The sequence continues at coordinate 31,951,070 of NC_054710.1, read as the reverse complement.
ATTCATCGATTCAGTCATTCTCAAGGTTTCAGTGTCACATTACTTGTTTCAAGAAAGTATCAGTTATTGATTATTTTCTTCTTCTTCATTCCTATCATATCCATATACTCAGCATTTTGGTAATAATTACTTTTGAGATTTACTGAACAGAATGGAATGATCTTTATTTTAAAAGTGCTTTTGTCTCGTTGTATTGCTGAATTTGAATAAAAGGAATGCATCTAATGTGTGCTGCCACTGTTGGGCAAATATATATTTATTTTTAAACACACAAGACTGCATATTAAATTAATGTTCGTGTTCTGAAAAGCTGGAGGAATTTGAGTCAAATGATCGAGCATTCACGGTAGGCCCATTTCTCCGACAGAAGTTTCCTCGCCACGACCTGTGCCACACATCTGTTATATCGAAGACCGTGGTATGTGCTGTTCTGGTTGTGGGGAAGGGCATACAAAAGACCCTTTCTCTTAATGAAAACATGTAACGGATTTCCTCTCAAAACTACATGTCAAAATGTTCAGACATCCAAGAGCCGATGATTAATTAATCAAAGTGTTCTAGTGGTGTCGTTAAACAAGAACTTGGACAGTTGTTGACAGGCAGGTTATAATGACGGCGTACTCGAAGTAGTCTATTTAGAAACACACACATAAAATTGTACTCTTCTGATAGTTTCAGAGAGTGAAAAAGCATCAAGTTTGCTAAACATGATTAATGTCCTGGTTTTCCTACATTTGATCGTCTGCTCCAATGGTTTAATGTGGTCAACTTCAACAAATCGATATTTGGTTAACTCGATATTGGTGTGTGTGTATGTGTGTGTGTGTGTGTGTGTGTGTGTGTGTGTGTGTATCTATATCTATATAAATTGCAATAATCTCTATATATATACAGACAGAGAGAGAGAGAGAGAGAGAGAGAGAGAGAGAGAGAGAGAGAGAGAGAGAGAGAGAGAGAGAGAGAGAGAGAGAGAGAGAGAGAGAGAGAGATATTGTTGCAATGCATGAGCCGGAGTGCTATACGGAATTTATGAAACAGTCGGGACAGTTTGTATGTATAGTTTTATTTTACTTTAACGTGTGATCAATTCCAAGACGTCTGCTACAGACATGTCTACGAAATAAGGTGGACGAGTGATGGGTCCTTCTTTGCGATATTCACATACATGAAGTACAAAAAGGTTACCGCTGCTGAAGTGTAAGCTATACGAAAATGAATGTGCACGTATTCAAACCTTCATGTTGTTTTTGTTTTTGTTTACACCTTTTTTTGTTTGTTTGTTTTTGTTTTTGTTTTTTTAACCATTTAGCCATTGTATTCCTTCTGTAGGTTTGCATCTCCAACTATATTAAATAAATAGAGGATACTAAATGAGTGGCCATTTGATACCATTTATCTTACGAGTTGCTTAAAAACGTGCATTTATCTAACGAGCGAAATCGAGTTAGATACGTTTTAAGCAACGAGTTGTAAGATAAATGATATCAACGGTCTACGAATTTTGTATTATATTTATGACCCACCTATAATTACCGTGCCATTTGTTAAAAATGTAAACATTTATAACGCCATGACCTAATTTTACGGGCGTATGGATACATCAACTGATTGTAATGGAGTATCCGCTTAATATAGTTCACCAAGGTAAACATCTACGGTCCATTTTTTAACATTCTGACATCCATTGGACCTCCAATGTTTACAAGCCTAATCGACAAAATAAGCGTGCAAATTCTTTTCAATTTCCAAATGGAATCGATACAATTATGGAATTAATTATTTAGTGGCGAAATATGAGATGTACCAACACATATAAACACTTACTGTATTAAAAAAGAAAAAAGGAAAGAAAAAAACCCTTCCGAGTTACGTTTTACGTTGATTTGTCTTAACATTATTAATGCACCCGAATGTGTTTGAACAAAAGCTTGTGATTAAAACAAAATGTATCTTTTACGGAATATGGATTTGCATAAGTTGGTTATTAATGTATAGGGAGATGAAACGGGACTTTACGATTGGTTCATTCTATGAAGTAGTTCGTTCTAAGCATGTTCGTTGTAAGTGTACTTTACTGTATATAATATCTAATACGGTTGTACATAGTGCTCGACACTAAAAGGTGGAGCATATATGGATTAAACCATGATTATAGTACTTCCATAACTCTGAGTTTCACGCCTTATGGCGATCTTCAGATGATTTATCGTTATAATTTGACGAAAGTGACGTCTTGCATCTTATGGCGTCATTGAAGCGCGACTTTTGTGACGATAAGTTCAGATCTTTTCTTGAAGCTGTCTTCTCTCTCTTTTTTTTTTTGCGCAGGATAGTTTTTTGTTTGTTTATCTAAACACAAGTTGCACTGTCCAGAATGGCGCCTTTGAGTGTTTGATTTCTTTATTATCATCCAGCGTATGGTGTACTGGGCTTTCTTCCGCTTCAGCTCCCCTATTTACTAGGACCATTGTGTTTCCTTTTCGTATTTGACCTGTTTGGATGACTTGATATGATCATTCTACCTCTGCTTAAGGGTTCCCCACAGACAGACCTATGAAGCTTTTTTGTTCCAGAACCAGATGTTACGTTGGTTCCATACACTAGTGACGTTTTGATGCATTTACCACTTAGTGGACAGTGTTCCTTGACTCTACAGTTGGAGTCATTTTCTGATGACTTGTTATGTGGATTTTGTTTCACTTTAGAGATATGGCTTCTTATGATTGATCCAATATTTTTCATGCAACTGTAACTTACTTTGATGTTATTTTTGTTGAAAACTGTGTTATATTTATAGTCACGTGGGAAGTTCTTGAATATTAAATTGAAGAATTCCTTTCCAACATTTCTTTTTACAGTCTTTACAGATATTTCGTGTTCTGTTCTTTGTTTTATTTTTTTTCAAATGAGCTCCTGCCGTGCTCAGCTTGGGTAAACTGAATTGTTTCCACATAGTTACTTGCTTTTAGGGCTTTGTTTATTTTGAAGCAGCGTTTTTGAAGTCTTCATAATTGGAGGATAAAGATGAGATTTGTATCTGCTTTATGATGCTCGGTGGGTGATTTGATTGAGAATCAATACACATTGGTTGGTCGTAGGGTTTTCTGTATGGCTTCTAAGATCACTGTTGTTAGGTTGAGGGTGCTATCCAATAAGTTGACATATTTTAGGTTGATTTGTATGGTAATCGTATGTATATGTGTTTAATTTGGTGCACTATTATATCAATCGAAGCTATTGGTTTCAAAATTATTCTTAGGCAATGTATACATAGTGTGGATTAGCCTCCAATATTGTCTCTATTAAAACCTGAAATTTCCTGGTAACCTGAAAGCCTGTATTTCAAGTAAAATGTACTTTTGTGCCTATATCAAATTAAGTTTCAAGCACGCTGTCCTGGGCACTCACCCCGGCTATCTTGGTCGTCTGTCCGGGTCACTGGGTAAGTTGTTATGTATTAGTGGTTAGTGAGAGAAAAGAGAATGTAGTGGTCTTACTACTGAGTCGTTAACACTCGCTCTGGGTGGGTGCCGGTAGAGGTCTGCGAACCCAGTACCTATCAACCTTATGTTCGATGCCTTAACCACGACACCAACGAGGTCAGTGCCGCCCTGCCATATGTCTTTGCCGCATACAAAACAAATAGCAAAACAATAAAATTAAATAATTTAAAATATTGCTTTCCTCTCAATGCGTGTACAGTGTTATAACTGGACTGAATTCTGAAAGAATAAACGCTTGACAATACATCATTCGGTCAGAGGTGTGGAAGTCCAACAAGATTTCGTTTCTGTTTTTAATCCTTACGACTGCAGACGGGCAGGCAGCCACTCGTATCAAGCTTGGTTCCATAAACAGTTATTCTCTCATTATCACAACTGTATGATCCCAAAGTACAACGGTGCCAAATTTGGTTCTTTGGAACAACGTGTCACAATACCACCCCCCCCCCCCCCCCCCCAGCAAAATATTTACTGGAGCCACCTCGTAAACGTATTCATATGCACAATATTTAACCGCTGAACCTTCGCCTGTAGCGGGCGAGATATGACAATTTATTGTCCCATCCAGTGCAGCTAGGCTGGTATATCAAAGGCTGTGGTATGTCCTATCAATTTTTGGGGGGTGGGGCATATAAACGATCCCTTGCTGCTAATGCAAAAAAAAAAACCAGTAGCCCATTGGGCTATTGCTCGTTCCAGCTAAGCACCACGTCTGCTTTATCAACGACCGCTGCCACATTTATTGGATTGTGCATATAAAAGATTCCTTGCTACTAATGGAAAAACAATAGCGGGTTTCCTCTCTAAGACTATGCAGGGAACATTGTGTTCAGTGTCTCGAATCGCTATACAATATTCATAGATCGCAACAAAATTCTAAAACGTATTGCGTAATTTCCCTATTCATGTGTTTGTCATTATTCAGTTTGTGGGATGGTGCATAACCATTTGTCTAACGCCATATAACCGTAAATAAAATGTGTTGAGTGCGTCGTTAAATAAAACATGTCTTTCTTTATTTTAATTCAGTTTTGAAGGTCGTCCTTAACAACCAAAAACATGCTAAATATATCTAGGAATAATCCAGACATACCCACACTGCTAAAGTCCCATTTTCTAAGTTTATCCCGGCATCTTTTGTTTCTTGCTAAGTTCCTCCTCCGATTAGGGCCACCACTTACCCTTGTCATACACACGTAGCAGTTCAGTTAATCGCCCGCTGTTTGCAACGGGCTATGTTTATTTAGTGGCCAAGTAAAAGTCATCTTAATGATGAGAAAACGTAGCGTATTGTCACGGGGATTCTATAATTCCCGTAACTGAATAAAACACGATTATCAAAATATCTCTCCTAACTGTATATCTATTAGATCTCTCTGTAACAGGCGGTTAAACCCTAGTATGGCTCGTCTCTAGGTATGATCAGAGATACGATCTTATATAAAGTATATATTATTATAGCACGTTTAGCTCACTAGAAACACAACAAAACACAATACATTTTGGAATCTGTATTATCCTACGCCGACAAATGTACAGCCGTAGTAGTTAATTAATAACAGCAATAATAACAACCCAGAACTGATCACTTAATTAGTTAATCTCTAGGTGCCTAGTTACACAATATGCGAATCACTTCACCGTTACACAACACCCACACGTGTGATAATTGAGAAACGCTTCCAGGAGAAGTTAATTAATAAAGGAATTACAACACCATTCCTAACTGGTTAATTTTTAATTAACCCTTACTACTCGTTCAGTAACGTGTGATAATTTAGGAACGCTTCCAGGGGAACTTAATTAATAAAGGAATTACAGCTCTATTCCTAACGGGTTAATTTTTAATTAACCCTAACTACTCATTCAGTAACCTTGTAACACAGAATTAATACTGGTACCTCACAATAAAGACAATAACCTACAGTTTACCTAGGTCTAGGATGACTGGCTAAGCTTTATATTATCAAATACTCGTATAATGTTAGAACAAAAAGTCTACGATTTACTTCGTCAGATGACCGAAGACACTGTCTAAAGAATATTGGTATAATACAGTATTAAAATATTTAAAGTCACATCAATCACATCAAAGTTATACACAGAGCAGAAATAAAAATATTTACCAAAGTCCAACGGACTACGTTCCCTGGGAGCCGTCCTTTTTTCGTTCTTCTCGATATCTCTAAAAACTAGCTATTTATTATAAAAATCAGAATTCGCCTGGGGGTACAAGGCGGTACCTCACGTATCATCTCATATTCTACCTCTACTAGAGTCGGTATATTTCTCTCTGATTGTCAGTCTGGCTGTCGCCAACCGCGAGCAATCTCCTGGCCATAAACAGCACTTCCAGAGATATTACGTAACTACTAGCCACATGGCCTCCGCACCTGGCTGGGTGTGTATTAGGCGTACCGATCGAGGACCGTCGCGCAGAAGTATTACGTAACAAGTTGCCCGTCTGGGCTTAAGTGCAATGAAACAGCACACGGCCCTCTAACACAATTAAAATCGCCACAGGCGAAACAAATTTAAGAGCATGTACCGTCACACGTATATATTTTATGAAACTTATATCAGTCGTTCTTATAAATTGAAGTTCAAACTGCTTATAATATATGTATACTCAACAGCGAAAGTTTAGCAAATATCTTTTGTGACGTCTAAATTTGCCATGGTTGAATAAACGTAAAAGAAAACCAGGTCCTCCTATTGTGTTAAGGCAAAGGTTGATGCGTTTATATTGTTTGTAAATGGTAAACGTTTTAGATGTGAATACTAATTAATAAAAATGGGTTAATTTATAAATGTTATGCCATTTCTTTTAACATTAGCTAAACTTTCGTTGTTGAGTATATATTCAGTTAACCGCTATGTTTATTTAATGGCCTAGTAAAAGTCCTCTTAAAGGGACATTCCTGAGTTTGCTGCAATTTTTAAGATGTTATCGACTAACAGAGACTTTTTAACGATTGTGATTACATATCAAATGTATTTTTCTGCATAAAATATTAGTGGCTCTATATTAAACGTGTTTCTGATCGTTCTAATATTTGTAATAGGTTAAATTTCATTTTATTTCCTAAAATATATTTTTTTGTACGTACGAAATTATTTGAAGACAAAACCCAGTTTGGGCATCTTACAAATATTAAGACGACCAGAACCACGTTGAATATACAGACACTAATATTCTAAACAAGAACATATATTTAATATGTAAGTTTAATCGTAGAAATATTTTATTAGTCGGAAACATCTTACAATGCAGCAAAGTCAGGAATGTCCCTTTAATGAAGAAAAAACGCAGTGTATCTATTGGATTATTTTATGAAACTTATATCAGTCGTTCTTATAACTTAAAGTTCGAACTGTTTATAATATATTCTGAAATAAAAAAAGTCTTGTTATCAAATTCGGTTCTCTGATTCCCATAATTAAAATTCCGACGCCATATAACCGTAAATAAAATGTGTTGAGTGCGTGCTTAAATAAAACATGTTCTTCCTTCCCGTAATTAAAATAACGCTCTTGTTACAATGGCTATTATTCCTTTGAAATAATTATGTTCAGACATGGCTTTTTTAAATTGACAAATTCTTATCAAGATCCAAACGGTACTGATTGTACGTCCCACATCGGGTCCCTCCGACCAATATTGTTCGTACAGTGCGATGTGTTGAAAGTTTAAAATGACCCCTTAAAGGGACATTCCTGAGTTTGCTTCATTGTAAGATGTTTCTGACTAATACAATATGTCTACGATTAAGCTTACATATTAAATATATGTTCTTGTTTAGAATATCAGTGCCTGTATATGCAATGTGTTTCTGGTCGTCTTAATATTTGTAAGAATGCCCAAACTGGATTTTGTCTTCAAATAATTTCATACGTACGAAAAAATCATATTTTAGGAAATAAAATGAACTGAACCTAGTTCAAATATTAGAACGATCAGCAACACGTTTAATATACAGCCATTAATAATATATTTGATATGTAATTACAATCGCTAACAAGAATCTGTTAATCGATAACATCTTAAAATTGCAGCAAATCCAGGAAGGTCCGTTTAAAGGGACATTCCTGAGTTTGCTGCACTTTTTAAGATGTTATCGACTAACAGAGACATTTTAACGATTGTAATTACATATCAAATATATTTTTTTGCACAAAATATTAGTGGCTGTATATTAAACGTGTTTCTGGTGGTTCTACTATTTGTACTAGATTAAATTTCATTTTATTTTCTAAAATATTATTTTTTCGTACGTACGAAATTATTTGAAGACAAAATCCAGTTTGGGCTTCTTACAAATATTAAGACGACCAGAAACACACTGAATATACAGACACTGATATTGTAAACAAGAAAATATATTTAATATGTAAGTTTAATCGTAGAAATATTTTATTAGTCGGAAACATCTTACAATGCAGCAAACTCAGGGATGTCCCTTTAAATTTTCCAAGTCTATCTTGTAAAGTTTTAAATTTAAAAGACAAAGAAAAAAAAAAACTTTCAAAATTTGAAAGTCTATCTTCTAGTACAGTTTTTATTGGATTTTTACGTACTACACAATAACATATAGTTCTATATTTGTTTTAAAATGTCGGCTTTGGAACCCAGACTGTTCATGTATACCACTGAGTAATTAAAATTTGATATTACTTGTCTTCAAGCTGAATCGGACCAAATGTACAAAGACTTTCAAACAACCCTATTCGCAAATAATAGAAATCAATATGTAAACTAACAGGTGCCAAGTAAAATTCCTCTACAGTGGCCATGATTTTGTTTAACAAAAGTCTCAAAATATGTTTCATAAAGTTTTAAGTGGACAATTCTTAAATATCCTACAGGAATATTCTAAAGTGGTCTTTACAAATTAATGGATTATTATTTACTATCGTTAAAGGGACATTCCTGAGTTTGCTGCACTTTTTAAGATGTTATCGACTAAAAGAGACTTTTTAACGACTGTAATTACATATAAAATATATTTGTCTGCATACAATATTAGTGTCTGTACATTAAACGTGTTTTTGATCGTTCTAATATTTGAAGTAGGTTAAATTTCATTTTAGTTCCTGATTTTTGTTTTCGTACGTGCGAAATTATTTGAAGACTAAAAATCCAGTTTGGGCTTCTTACAAATATTAACACTGGTATTCTAAACAAGAAAATATATTTAATATGTAAGTTTAATCATAGAAATATTTTATCAGTCGTAAACATCTTACAATGCAGCAAACTCAGGAATGTCCATTTAATATGTAAGTTTAATCATAGTAATATTTTATTAGTCGGAAACATCTTACAATCCAGCAAACTCAGGAATGTCCATTTAATATGTAAGTTTAATCATATAAATATTTTATTAGTCGGAAACATCTTACAATGCAGCAATCTCAGGAATGTCCATTTAATACGTAAGTTTAATCATAGAAATATTTTATTAGTCGGAAACATCTTGCAATGCAGCAAACTCAGGAATGTCCATTTCATATGTAAGTTTAATCATAGAAATATTTTATTAGTCGGAAAGATCTTGCAATGCAGCAAACTCAGGAATGTCCATTTAATATGTAAGTTTAATCATAGAAATATTGTATTAGTCGGAAACATCTTGCAACGCAGAAAACTCAAGAATGTCCATTTAATATATAAGTTTAATCATATAAATATTTTATTAGTCGGAAACATCTTGCAATGCAGAAAACTCAAGAATGTCTCTTTAAGCACTCGCATTCCTAACCAGCTTTGAATATTTCATTACTTGTTTTCACACTGTCACTTTCTTAGTCATTAATTATTCATTTATTTTTTCTCCACCGCTCTCTGTTCCATATGTATAGCATTTTTTGTCATAATTACTTTTGAATTTGCTAGACAGAATTTTACAGTTTTTATTTTTGGAATAATTGTTTGTTTTTTGTTTGTGTGGAATTCGAACAAAGGTACTGAAACCCAAGTCTGATGCCACTGTTGGACAAACATCTTTTTCTACGAATAAGACTGCGACTTAAATACATTTCCGTGTTTTGAAAAGCCCATCGAACCTGGATAGTAGGTTCCAACCTCCACAAAGGTCGTGGTATGTGGTGTTCTGATAGTGGGGAAGTGCATACCAGAGAACCCGTTTCTGCTAATAAAAAAACTAATGGTTTTCCTCTGAAGACCACGTTACAGAGTTATCAAATGTTTGACATCCAATAGCTGATGAATAATTAACCAAGGTGCTCTAGTGTTGCCGTTACACAAAACAAACTTTAACTGTTGGTCACAGCCATATTACAGTGACGGCGTACTCGGGATAGTCTCGTCAGAAACACATAAATTAATTTGTACTCCTTTGATCATGACAGAAAAAGGAAAGCTCAAGACCTCATATTTGCCAAATATGATTCATTTCCTGGTTTTCCTACATCTGATCGTCTGCTCCAGCGGATTTAAACGGTCAGCCTACTTCACCAAGTCTGCAAGCAAGTCGACATCTTCAAAGAACAAGGGATCTAACTCTGGTGTTAAGGTTCAAGGGATTCTTGAATGCGCTCGGCGCACATTGTCCACACAACAAACTGGGTTTTACTACAGCAAGAAGGACAAGACGTGTAGATTAGATAAGGACGGACAACTAGCTGAAGCCAGTAATGATGATGAGTACTGGAGTAGAGCGCCCAAACAGGAGGAAAAGAAGAAAAACAATGGTAATCTCTAAAGACCACAATTATGTGTTTACAATGTCTCATTGGTTAATTTAGATGTAACGATACGGGTCAATGTCAATGATCAATGTAACGGTATTTAGCGTCAAACATAGGATTTTTTTTCTATTTTAGCGGGAATATCTGGTGGTAGGCAGCCATTCCTTATGTTCTCGAACAGCAGAGGACTCGGGATTCTAGGTTCGCAACTATATTTGTCGTTTTGTTCTCCCTAAATTAGTATTTAAATCATATTTTAGAACTTGTCACAACATTTGGACACCTTAACACATAAGAAGCTTTTTGGGGGGGGGGTTCGGAGTTCTTGTTTTTTTTGTTACCCTATTTAAAGAAGAAAATATCGAAAATATCTATTGGCTTTTAATTAATGTTGTTAAGTATATTGTTGGAAGTGTCGTTAAAAAGCTTAATTATTTTTCAATAATCCACAATCTTTTGAGCGTATTCTCCAAATTAATACATGAGGTTCATCATTAATATGTTCAGGCAATTTGCCATTTGTATGCCCGTCACGTGACTCAAAACATAATACGTCACACATCTGCTATCCAAATAGCCATTATTTTTCTTTGAATTGTGAACCGTCGACATAATTCAATATGTTTTTTTTTTTACAAAATATCAATAATAAGTGGGATATGGTGGTTATGTAAGTGGTTAAATAAAGTACTTTTAGGGACATATCAAATGTATATATTTTCAGTAATACTTTTTTGGGGTCATTAATTAGGTCACCATCCGTGAAGGAGCGCCTTTAATATGTTCTTAACGTGGTATTTATTGCCTCAGCACTTTTTATCTTCTCTCCAAAATACCTTTTAATTTATTGCTATGTATATAGAACATATGTGCGCCAATCCACTTTACATACTGGTCTGTGTATTGCTATAAAAACAGCTGAAAGTGAAAGATCCATAACTTGATTCTCGCACTCAACTTGACATTTCGAGATTTCACTTTTAGATCCAAACTAATACCGACGAATATTTCCGAAGTCTATTATGACATTCAAAGGGAAGTAACCCGTGGCAAATATAATGAACGGACTGTCGTTAATGAGACTATGTACTCTATTTCTGGTTTGTAAAAATGTAAATAATACAGTGTTGTAATGGATATCAATAAAACAATGTATTACAAAAATTTAGTATCATGTCAGTAACAGGAAGTAGAGGCTTCTTCAAAACATGATAGATTTAATATAATTATAACTTACCGTACTAATGAATCAATTATCTGATATCGCTCTTCTTCAAAACATGATAGAGTTAATACAATTATAATTTACAGTACTAATGAGTCAATTATCTGATATCGCTAGTCTTCAAAACATGGTAGAGTCAATATAATTATAACTTACCGTACTAGCGAATCAATTATCTGATATCGCTCTTCTTCAAAAGACGATAGAGTCAATATAATTATAACTTACCGTACTAGTAAATCAATTATCTGATATCACTCTTCTTCAAAACATGACGCACACACACACTGAATACCCACCCAACTCTCACACACACACACACACACACACACACACATATATACACGCAGACACACACACACACACCACGCAAACAAACAAACACGCATACATACACACGCAAACACACACAGGCACGCGCACACCTACATACAAACACACCACTCTCTCTCTCTCTGTCTCCATCTATCTATCTATCTCTCTCTCACAGAGAAACACACACTTACACACACATACACATAAACACGCGCGCACACACACATACCACACACTCGCTCACGCACACACACATACACTGAATACCTACCCCAACTCACACACACACATACACAAACACACACATATACACCCAAACACACACATACGCACACAAACACGTACAAAAAACAGACACGCACACACATACATGCACACACCACACAAACACACACACACGGAAACAGACGCAGAGTCACACACACATACATACATATACACAAGACACACACGCATACACACACGTGCACGCATACACATACATACATACGTATTCACAGACACACACACAGACACAAACACATACACACACATACATGCATGCATACACACACATAGACACATGTGTGTATATATATATATATATATATATATATATATATATAAAGAAATGCAGGTAAGCGTTCCTTTTATAGGGTTTATGTTTTTCTCCAGATGCTTTGCAATTTGTGAAAATACGGATTTTTACAAATCATTCTTTGACAAGGACAGACTACTTGACTACATGGGCATATATTACATTTGTTGAAATGTATTCATGAGTGTATTCGTAATCATAATCGTAATCGACTACTTTCAATGTTCTTCAAATAATAATGCACACGCGCAGACATATATATATATATATATATATATATATATATATATATATACATATACATATACATATATACATATACATATATATATACATACATATATATACACACACACGCACACACATATAGAGAGATAGATAGATATATAGACATATATTCAGGCACACGCACGCACGCACGTATATATATATATATATACGCAGACATAGATAGACAGATGAATACATATATACATACATGGATTGATATACATGCATACTATATATTTTCTTGAATTATAAAACGGACGGAGCGCAGTAGTACATTGGAAGAGCGACGGTTCCTGTTTTGCTATAGTCATACCTATGAAGGGGACTAGACGTAACGCCCATTTATCATGCACAGGAATAACAGGAAGGCTGGCAGTCCTCTCCAACAAGGAACGTTTTTGGGCAATGGAGAAATACATTAGCAGACACTATGCAGGTTAGTAGACGACGTAATTTCGTGTACACGTACATTGTTTTTGTGGTGTATTTTTTTTTTTTTTTTTACAATTTATCCATTTTATTCTTTCTTTTTATGCATATTTTACTCTCCATGTTGTCTGTATTAAATTAAATTGTTTAACGACACCAATAGCGCATTTTATTTTATTAGTTATCGACTGTTGTCAAACGTATAATGATGATTACACGCAGTCTAAAGCCGGCATATATATATATATAGAATCTCACTGGCTCGAACACTGTCGGTGCATCAAAATCTGTTCGACCCATCGGGTAATTCGAACCATGCATTCGGCCGTTATCGGGTGCTTCTGTAACACAAAAAGCAATCGGACAACTTCGCATATTTCCATAAAACCGGCTTGGGCAAGATGATCCGATTGACTCATGAGTAACGAAGTCGCCGTCAAATGTTGGATGAGATATATATTTGTAACAATTATTTATCAGCGTTAATAAACAAATACGATTCACAAATTTATATAATGGAGAATATATAAAACTCCATTCACAGTCGTGTCGTCATTAGAGCTGGAAACAAACTTGGCGTGACGGAAACAATTGGCTATTGTTTTGTGTGTCACCTGCATCAAATACATTGCATCCAGTACCGTAATTAGCACGTTTATGTTTCTGTCTGCTGTTTATCACGCCTTGGTCCATGGGCTTTGTTTGACTGGTTGTGTTAGGTGCCAAAAAGATCAGCTCAATAACTTCCAGACGTTTTTTCTACCGTTAGGCTGCATCCATGTCGATGAAAAATTCCTACATAAATTTTTATATATATATATATTTCTTTGCACAGACTTAGCTGTTCGAGCTAAATATATTTAATTTTACAGTTCGGACCAATAAATCGGTTCGAGAGAAAGCTTCTGTTCGACCCTAGGGGTATTCGACCAATCAGCACCAAAATAAAAGGGTTTAATAGAGAGAAAAATCGGGACTTTGTTCTTGGTTCGAGAATACCGTTAGGTTCGACCGTTGGGCGTTCGAGCCAATGAAATTCTACTGTATATATATATATATATATATATATATATATATATATATATATATATATATCATATAATATCTTACGTTTTCAGTGCAATCAAAGTATGTGATATTTTTCAGATCACATATTTTAACAATTTGTTAACTTTGCAAATTAGATGTAAATTAATGGAGGTCACGGCACTAGGTTTATTGACATTTAAGCAAACGCACATGGGTGACACTCCATAATTAACGCATGCATTCAGTCATCAAATAAAAACATTTCAATAGCAATTTTACATTGAAAGCTGTCCAGCGTTCAGAAAACAAAAAAACATTAGGCCCTAGTTTATTTTGATGTAAAGACATCCAAAATGACGTCATTCGAGTTTGACATCATTTCCATTCAAAAATACACCGCGCCACATATTCTTACGTCATTTGAATATCGCGTAATGGCTGACTGGAATTAAAGTTGCGTGTACAGTTTACAAAATAACGTTATATTAAGCTTGAGATTACATGATAAAAAGATTATTACCCTCGTGTATTTCGGTATCGTTAATATCATATATCAAGAATAAAAATAATGTATTATGCTCGCCAGAGGTTCGCATAAAACAATTTTTATTCCTAATATATGATATTGACGATACCGACAAACACTCTGGTAATAGCCTCTCTCTCTCTCTCTCTCTCTCTCTCTCTCTCTCTCTCTCTCTCTCTCTCTCTCTCTCTCTCTCTCTCTCTCTCTCTGTGTGTGTGTATGCATATATATATATCAATTCCGTTTAACAATAACATCCTATTTAAACGTGCCTTATCCAGGGTTGAAAATCAACACACGAGCCGTGCGAGTTGATGAAAACTCTTACTGGTACTTCTCAAATTCAACTAGCCCTCCAATTATGACATCCAAATTTAACTATACAGCCAAAATCAAAATAATTAGAATTTTCTTTGTTGAATAATAACCACGTGTTCATCGTAGATAGTCCGTTTGCTTTAAAAGGAAACCGATGTAACTTCATGGTTCTTAAGTTTTGAACCCATGCCCGCTCAAATAACACATTAAAAAAAGAAATCTAATATAAATGTTTCTTTACAAATTACCATTACATTATACAGATTAAATATCGTTTTTAATACATCAAATGCATGCAGCATGATTTGCATTGTCTTTGAAGTAACACAATAATGCACTACACAGATAATAAAGGTAGAACTGCGCGCGCTGTATTATATATATCTGTCTGAAGGTAACAGTCCTCTTTGGCGATGCAACGGAAATAAACTAAACTTTGAGGCGATGCAAGAGGGGGTGAAATATCCAGTATAGGATTTCGTCGGAAGTGGGTGTCCTCCTACAGACGAAGCAAGCACACGTGTGCATTTACTTTGGATATTGTAAATGCTACAAATGAATAGCGAAAGAAAAACAAATCTGTAAAAAAAACCCCACAAAATAGATCCAACCTTTTACCAAAATATGCTATGTATATAGTTCTGTTCTTATTACAAAGCACAAAAAACGTACTTATTGTTTATTACAGTAATATGTGGACGGTCATGTCATCATGTAAGTCTCGGTGTCGGATATGTTCTTATTACATGCAAATACCTTGAACGTAAAGGGAAATTCCTGAGTTTACTGCAATTATTAAGATGTTATCGACAAACAAATATTTCTTAACGATTGCAATTACATATCAAATACATTTTTCTGCATAAAATATTAGTAGCTGTATATTAAACGTGTTTCCGATTGTTCTAATATGTGTATTTCATTTCCTAATTATTATTGTTTGTACGTATGAAATTATTTGAAGACAAAATCCAGTTTGGGCATCATACAAATATTAAGACGACCAGAAACATATTGAGTATACAGTCACGGGTATTCTAAACAAGAAAATATGCTTAATACGTAAGTTTAATCGTAGAAATATTGTATTAGTCGGAAACACCTTACAATTCAGCAAACTCAGAAATGTCCCTTTAAAACAATACCGACAACGACAATCAATTAACTGACCTTTGGAATAAGCCCTGTAGTAATGCACATTTTCATTGTGACTTTTATATGCGCGCATGCTACAAACTACAAAAGAGATTTTGAATTTGTTCCAGATTAATGTAAGCTAATTAAATATCATTCCTTTTTACCATAACATTGAACAATAAGTGTAAAATAGTAGGTCTATCAGATAATTATGGCGTATCCAGTCCATTCCAATAAGCCGACAACTTCCAGATTAAAAAATATACATGCAGTGCCTTCAATACGCTTTGAGTTCTATGTTTAGAAATAAATGGCCCAAAGCCACAGAAGTTGAGTCTGGCGCTGTCAAAATATAGAAATTGTTCTGTCTTCTGTTGGCAGATCTGTAGTTCTCTCCAATACAGACGCTGTGTTTGTTGTCATAATTGCAGTTTCAGTTTCAGTGTCTTTTTTTTTCAACTGGTACCATACTCGCCAGACCTTAAAATCGATGGACGCCCAACGGACTACCTCTGTAAAAATTCTTATTCACCTGTAGCCAATAAAAGTCGCCATGGGCGACCAAAGCGACTGCTAATTTTAAACGCTGGCCTGATCTCATTTACGCCGGCCTGTGATACGACGTCACGATAGAAAGGAATCGTAACGTCTGATAATACCTACGATACAATGTTAGACAATACGATGCTCTGGTGTTGTATTTTGTGTTGCAGAGTTTTGAACGTGTTCAAAAAGTGTCAGTCGTGTTACGTTTTGTAGCATAGGTGATCACATTGTGTCGTATCTCACACGATCGAGTCGTATTTTGTGTACTCGTATAGTGTGCGGTCAATTCATAGTAAATCTTGTCGTAACGCATACACAGGTGATCACATTGTGTCGTATCTCACACGATCGAGTCGTATGTACTCGTATAGTGTGCGGTCAATTCATAGTAAATCTTGTCGTAACGCATACATGCAAATGCCATTATTTTCTATGACGTGGTCGCTGGTGGGGGGTGTTGGGGGCACGGGAGCCATGCCCCCAATCTAACTTTTTTTTTTTTTTTTTTTTTTTTTTTTTTTTACTGTATTAAAGTTTATAAATCATACATAGATGCATATATAGTGTGGGTTTGGCCCCCAATATGGGTTCCCCCCCCCCCCCCCATAAAATTATGGCAACGCCATTGATTATTGTTGTGTTCTGTAGTTCCAAGTAATCATTATTTATTTCTAAATCTGGTGATGGTGAAGCTTTTAGATAAACATACCATGCACAATTCTTATCTCGTCCCTGGATGACCATTCTTTGTCATTTTCCCTTGATGCGCTTTACAAGCTTTGCTTTTTCGTTTCTTCGCAGATGATTATAAATGAACTAAACTTGTGATGAATTAAAATATTGGACATCACTACCTGCATGTATGATAGTGTTATGGCCAACACAATGTCGTGTGTTTTTCCCCATTACATATAATTATAATGAAAATGTTCCATCGTTGCTTTTGCGAGGGTGGAGCGCTCTACCTCACTTACGAGCAACAACTGCACTCCACGCCTGGGGTTATTTATAGATGACATTTCAATTTTAGATGCTCGTCCATTGTGGATTGGACTATCTGAGAATGGGGCAGACAATGCCGTGTGGGCCAATGGACAGACACTGGACGGGACGATCGACCAGTCGCCCCGGGACAGTTCCGTGCCTGACGAAAGATGTGTGGTGACAAATCCGCAGAAGAACTTTGCTTGGGCGAAACTGAACTGTGATACCAAGCTAAACTTTATTTGTGAACACGACGAGTATGTGTGTGACACATTTTAGGCGGCAAATGCACCATTGGACAATGACAAGTCGTAGGTCATCGGTGGCTGCAAGAGAAGACCTAAAGCCAGACTCACACGGTGCGTTTAATGGATTCTAAAATTAATGCGATCATAATATTAATCCGAAAACAACGCGAGCCGATGCAATTCATATTTGTAATAAATTACAGATGCATTTATTTCCGACTTTCCTATGTATTATATTATTCCTAAACGGTATATAAAACACAATTCTGGGTATACAATATAATATAATTATTGAATCAGTAGTCCAGCTAGCTCCCAGACAGGTGTGACGGTAGCAGTGTCTTCCTTGTCACAATCTGACACGAGCCAACAAACATGCGTGAATGGTTTTCAGAACACTAATCCATTTTATAATTATCTCCAGTGTGTATATTATATTATATTGTATTGCACTGTATTGAACTTATATTGACATTATATATATATATATATATATATATATATATATATATATATACTCTTCAAAAAAGAAGGGGAACCTGAAATATTAATGTTAATATCAACTATTAGACGGAACATACGTTTTGACTACAGACATCCTAGTAAAGAACGTTCAGGTCTGTTTATCAACACACCGAAACACATTCCGTAGTTTGCACGTGCATCAGGCAGTTGCCCCGTACACATGCGTAGGGTGTCATTCTCGAATTTGACAATTTTCAGGAAGGTCGATTAATCACTGTGGAACATTATTTCTGTCAATATTTTTCATTCTTTTGATCATACAGTTTTGTTTTGTTTTTAGTAATTTTTATTGCTTGAATTTGCGATGCGGCGTATGCAACACGATCAGCATCTACGGGTTGTTGACATGCTGCAGACGGGTAGAAGTCACCGTGAAATGGCCAACACCTTCAATGTTTCGAAGTCAGTGATTAGCAGACTTTGGATCAGGTACCAACAAACCCACAATGTTGACGATCGACCCCGTTCAGGTCGTCCCAGGGCAACGGCAGGAGTACAGGATCGATTCATCCGTAACCAGGTTCTAAGAAATCGAGCTCAAACGGCAAATCAAATTGTTACAAACCTTCATCAGGCTACTAGTGTCCGAGTTACGGGTCAGACGATTAGAAATCGTCTTCATGCAGCCCATCTTCATGCTCGACGACCCCGGGTTGTGCCTACCTTGACAAATCGTCACATTGCCCACAGAAGTGAATGGTATAGGGAGCGTCATACTGGGGTATTCGTCGCTGGTCACGTGTCATATTTTCAGATGAGTCCCTATTCACTTTGGACTTCCTTGACAGGCGTGGTCGGGTCTGGCGACGACGAAATGAACGGTACGCCAACGTGACAATGCGATTTCATGACAAATTTGGCGGTGGATCGGTTATAGTGTGGGGTGGTATCACTATGACTGACAGAATCCCCCCCCCCCCCCCATATTGTGCAAGGAAGGGTCATTGGGTAGTACTACCAAGACAACATACTGACACCCTTTGTCGTCCCGTTTGCTAGGCGTGTGGGTCGACGTTTTGTTTTTTCAGGACGATAATGCCCGTGCTCACCGTGCACGAATCGTCAATACTCACCTCCAGCAGCACAACATCTGTCGAATGCCATGACCAGCAATGAGCCCATACCTTTCCCCCATTGAACACGTCTGGGACATCGTAGGGAAACGCGTGCGTCAACCTCAAAGGCCCCCGACAACGTTAGCGGAACTTGGTAAAGCGCTGCAAGAGGAGACTAGAGTACGCTGCAGGTTTTTATAAATTATTCTTGTATAATAAGTATACCCATTTATATATTATAGTCCTCATTATTATTAGTAGTAGTATATACCAAATAACTGGTGTGGTGGCTTAGGTGATCGTGATTTTATGATCCAAAGCGCCAAACTTGGCACAGTTGTAGTTTGTGACAGTACACATTTCTGTAGAGAAGGCAACCCGATTTTAGAATGAATGAATGTTTAACGACACCCCAGCACGAAAAATACGTCGGCTATTGGGTGTCAACTATGGTAATGCAAACAAATAAAGTGATGATCAACATCAATATAAGAATTCAAGACTTAAATAAAAACAGTGTAAAGAACTGTACAAAAATACATATATCACAGATAGATACTGACTTTTACTCAAAATTTCAATTTTGTGCTGTATTGGCCATTCTCAAAGAGAATGCTACACCTGTGCACCACGGTGAGGTTACATCACGCGCAGGGTCCGATTTTAGAGGTCAAGTTCTGATCAGGGGCAAATGTCAAATTTAGACAATACCCATAAATGTGCTGTATTAGGTGTATATTTACCCGAAACATGTACAAAATTATTACGAGGCAAATCTCGCAATTTAGACGTCAATGTCAGATCAAGGTCGAAAGTGAAACTAAAATGGTATTCAAGAAAATCAGAAAATAGCACTAACTTTCGAGTAATTCGTCTAGAACTTTGATTGCCAAACCGTCAATCTTTTTTTGATGTTGTTATTTTGCATCTTTCAAAGGAGTTAACTGAGGATCCGGAGAATATGAACGTTACACCCTTGATCATTTTAAATTATTCACAAAGACGTAGGAAGGTGCTAACATGTGTCTGTGTGGGTGGGGTGGGGGAGGTTGTGTCGGGGAGTGTAACACACACACACACACACACACACATATATATATATATATATATATATATATATCCATCGCAGCTGCTACTGAATCAAGAAGGGGTGGGGTGGGGGGGGGGCACATACCCCCATTGCAACCCTCCAAGCATCCTACGCCAGTGATTCAAGATAGCCTTCAAGATGGCTGTCAAAACAGGACTGGCAATATACCTATGACAAACTGTTCATCCCTATAGCCGGCGTTTAGGGAAACAAGTAATTAATTTTTAACAACTCTCAACTATCCATGACATTGCAGCGTCATTTAAATCCAAGATGGCCACTACAATATCAGTGAGAACAAGGGAATTGTAATTTATCGTATTTTACATTAACTAGGGATATATTTGTATGTTAGTGATAACGTTTTAAGTGTGAGGAAAATCATTTATAACAATATTGTGTAACTGAGATATTGTATCATCATTTAATCCCTGTCCTGTCCTCTCTTCAACATACAGTATTGTTATTTTTCAATGGGCCCATTAGGCTATTTCTCATTCCAGCTGGTGCATCACGACTGGTTTATCAGAGACCATGGTATGTGTTATCCTATCTATTGGATGGTGCATATAAAATATAATTTGCTACTAATAGAAACAAATAGCGTGTTTCCTTTCAATGTCAGGGACGAGATGTAGCCCAGTGGCACAGCGCTCGCTCGATGCGCGTTCGGTGTGAGATCGATCCCCGTCGGTGGCCCCATTGCGCTATTTCTCGTTCCAGCCAGTGCACCACGACTGGTATATCAAAGGCCGTGGTATGTACTACCCTGTTTGTGGGATGGTGCATATAAAAGATCACTTGCTGCTAATCTAAAAGAGTAGCCCTTGAAGTGGCGACAGCGGGTTTCCTCTCTCAATATTTGTATGGTCCTTAACAATATGTCTGACGCCACATAACTGTAAATAAAATGTGCTGAGTGCGTCGATAAATAAAACATAACAACATGACTAGGACGTGCTTAGACTATTAGCTATCTTTACAAGGTAATTTCTCTCTGAAACCGGCCCTGTAGTTCTGAATGAGTAACATGGTTTGCCCTAGCTATATGGAAAATGTAAAGTAACATATTTAGGGTACCAAGACAAAGGAGGGGGCGCCATGACCATTGGGTATGGGCCAAGGCAGATGAGGAGGACGTAAATAGAGATTATTATACGAGAGTTTGTGTTCTACTGATTTCACAAAATCAGTACGACTCACACGCGAGTGAAATAATGTGTTTACTACCCATAGTATTGTTATTTTTATGAATAACAAGGACAGTCTCAAAATATTTCAATATAAGTAGGAGACGACGAAAGAACGCCGTATTTCACATGCACTGTCGGAGCTTGGACTGGGGACGCAACGTCATGCTATGATGTCGCTTGCTCAAAAAAAGTCATCACACTTGTTATTTATTACACGTGTGCTTCGTATTATTATTATTATTATTATTATTATCTCGATTAAGGGAAGCAAAGTTGAAAGGAGATAGGAGGTTTTATCCATGGAATCTGACAAGTTGATAAGATAGACAGAGTATTATTTACAGAGTAAAATATAATCTATAGTCTAACATGCACAACATTTTTGTTGCCTTTTTTAAATTCAAGCAAAACTCTGTAATTAAGTCTCGTAAATAGGACTTAGTTAACTCGTAATTTTAAGACAGTTATTGTAGGAACTTGCATTCCATTGCCAGGTTTGAATAACTCATAATTTGTACACACTATTGATTCTTTTTTCAAGATTTGCCTGGCCGAATGGTATGTTGTTATTTTTTTAAAATAATATTTAGTTTTTTCGAATAAAGGGACGAGATTCTATGTCTGTTGTCACTGTTTGGCAACTATACTTTAAACAAAGAAGTCTGCATATTAAATACATATTCGTGTTCTAAAAAAATGTTGGGAATTCGGATTGTTTTCTTCTCAGAACTACATGTTAGCATTATCAAATGTTTGACATCCAATAGCCGATGATTAAGTGATCAAGTTGCTTTAGTGGTGTCGTTAAAAACACATATTTAAATGTTATACACTGGCACATTGCAAAGACAGCATGTTCATGGTATTATCTTTAGAAACACACATATATTAAATTTTACTCGTCTGAACTTGTCAGAAAAAGAGGAAAGCTTAAGACAACAACTGTGCAGAACATAATTCATGTCCTGGTTTTCATACATCTGGTCGTCTGCTCCAACGGTTTTACTCTGTCATCCTACTTCACCAAGTGTGAAAGCAAGTCGACATCTTCAAAGAACATGGGACCTAACGGGTGTTTTGGTTGAAGGGATCCTTGAATGCGTTCAGCACGCAATGTCCACACACAACAAATTGATATTGTTAATGCCGAACTTAATAACTTTGATGTGAGTTGTATTTCTGAAATATGGCTACATAAAGATGATGTTGATAACATTGCAATTCCTGGTTCTCACACTCCAATTCGTAAAGATAGGATGACTAGAGAGGGTGTTGTAGCTATTTATGTTAAATAATGTATATTTTATAAGCATATGTTTGACTTGGAAGTAAATTGTCTGGAAAATGTATGGGTGAGAATTACAATATAAAAATATAAATATACTAATTGGGTGCTTCTATAGATCTGATTACAGTAATGCGTACTGGAAATTAATTTCTGAATCAATATCAGCTGCTAATGCTAAAATGAGGAGAACTATATTTGTGGGAGATTATAATGAAATGTTATTAGGTCAAAATCTCCCCCATCACGACAACATGTGTCAGTTTCATGGACTGACTCAAATTGTTACCCAGGCAACGACGATTACTGCTAATGCTAATACTCTTATTGATCTTGTTTTCGTTTAACAAATTTGTTGAAGAACATTAAAATGTGTCTCCATTGTGTAGTGATCAGTGTGCTATTTACGTGGTTCTGAAGTTCAAAACGAAACAAAACAAATGGTATACAAGGACACATTATTACTACAACCAGGCTGATTTCAATGGCTTGCAAAATTTGTATAAATATGTTTAACTGGTACAATATATTTGGATTTTAATATAGCAAGTACTAAATATTGAAAATAATGAAGATGTACACGGATTAAATATCTGGTATAATACCAAACTATTGAAACATAATAAACCATTTTTGCATACCAGTTATTTAAAGAAAGGGATTGTTTTTATAAATGACTTATTAGATGAAAGTTGAAAGATTTTAGATTGTCAGTCTTTTAAATACAGATATAATCTTAAAAAAAACAATTATTTTGAATGATTTATCCATTAGTAAATGCTGTAAAAGCTTTCTTACGCTCATTAAACAACATTAACAACATGCCATTCATTTCTGGCAAAAGACCTGTATTACCTTTTAAAATGAAAACTATGCTAAACAGAAACACTAAACGTAAAGAGATATTCACTATTTTGAAGAAAAAAACAACAACATTATATCAAAGTCACAAACAAAATATGCATCCAAAGGTTTAATGTTTGAGTATCATATCTGGGAACAGTTTTATTCGTTACCTTTCAAATATACGAAAGATACAACCTTGTTATGGTTTCAATATCGATTGCTTCACATACTTTTAGCTATAAATTCTTTCTTACATATGATCCACTATGTAGATTCGATAAAATGTATTTTTTGCAAAAAATGCTCCTGAAACATTACAACACTTATTTTATAATTGTCATAAAGTTAAAATTATATGGGAAGCATTACAAGAATGGATATTTGAACTAAAAATGAAAATGTTGCTTAATAAACATATAGTTATGTTTGGCATGATAAATGGTGAAATAAACCAAGTATATGTAGTTAACTGGTTAATAATTAATGTAACATATCATATCTATTGTATGAAAATACTCGGCAATAATCTTAATATTAATATTATTAAAAATACACTGCAATATAAATGTCATATTGACAGATACATTTACTTCAAAAACTGCGAGTATGACAAATTTAATGAACGTTGGGGAAAGTGGCTTCACCTTTTTAATGATGCACATAACATTATATCTTGTATATTTGTATGCCTATGTTTCTGTCTATAAAATGACATAGCTTGTTTGGAAATTAAAAAACCCATATCTTTGCTATATCTCTTTTTAAACATCATACTTTTACTTTCATACTTTATCTGTCTTTTCTCTGTTAGATACGAAATGTCATTATTATTATATTAAATACCAAATAACAATCAGTTTTAAAGTTGGCTTGGGTATCTAACGAATCTCTGCTTGAATTATTTTCCTAATCTTCCCCTTACCCTTTCCTTCTCTTCTCTCTTTGTTTTTTTATTTTATTTTATTCCCTTTTGACCCTCAGATTACAAGTTGGAAACTAATTGTATGAGGAAGCCTATATAGATTCATATTTGTAAACAGAAAATCTTAAACATCACATATAATATATATTTTTATAATTTTGTATGTCAAAATATTTGTATATAACTGTTATGTGATACTGTAAGAGAATGATTCAAGGCTCCTCACCATTGACATTGCCTATGATCTGGGGGTAATAAAAGAAAATAATAATAAATAAATAAAAACAAACAAAGATGAAAAAAGAAGAAAAGAAAAGAAAAGAAAAAACAACAAAACAAAACAAAAAAACAACAACAAAAAACACCTGCGATCAATGTACATCTGGTAATAAATCTGTATTGGTAGGGGTATCACAGGGATCAGTATTGGGACCTCTCCTATTCTTGGTTTATGTTACCGATACTGTTGACAATGTTAGTTGTAATATTAGATTATTCTCTGCTGATACTTCTCTTTGCATTACTTTAGATGATTATGATTTGGGATATCGTACAATAAATTAAGATCTGCGCTTGATACCAGACTAGCCCGACATGTGGAAGGCAAAGTTCGCACCTGGTAAAACATAATCTATTACCTTCTCACGGAATATTCAATCTCAAAAGACGTTACAAATCAACCCCTGCGTGTGCTGTAACCTCACCGTGGTGCAGGGGTGTAACATTCTTTGAGAATGGCCAATACAGCACAAAATTTAAGTTTTGAGTAGAATTCAGTATCCGTAAAATTCTGTGATATTTGTGTTTTTGCACAGTTCTTTACACTGTTTTTGTTTAAGTCTTGAATTTTTATATTGATGTTGATCATCACTTTATTTATTTGCATTACCATAGTTTGACACCCAATAGCCGATGTATTTTTCGTGCTGGGGTGTCGTTAAACATTCATTCATTCATTTTACAAATCAAAAACATCTTGGTCTAACCTTTGAAAATGACGAGCAGTGGTATTGTCATATTGAACAATTGGTTATAAAGATTGGCCCAATGAGATATTGCTTCTGTAGGCTCAAGTATCGCTTAAATAAGAAAACACTAAAGACGCTTTATAAATCATATATCTTACCACTGCTCGATTACTGTGACAACATATGGGATAACTGTACAGAAGGCCAAACGGAAATATTGGAACAATTTGTGGTGCTGTTAGGGACACTAACCACAATAAAATATATAACGAAAAAGGATTTATTCCTTTAATTCAACGCTGTAAATTTAATCAAATGTGTACTTTTTTATAAAATGATTAAATATATGACCATTATTTGCATTTATTAGTGTCCCCGACAGAAATGGCAGTGACAAATTATCCCCTTCCAAATGCTGACGAATTGAAAAAAACAAAAAAAAACAAGTACTAGAACAGCACTGTATAAGGAATAGTTTTTGCTGTCAGCAGTTCGGGACTGGAATGTCTTAGATATTAAAGTGACACTCCTGAGTGTGATGCATTGTAAGATGTTTCCGATTAGTAAAATAATTCTACGATTAACCTTACATATTAAATATCTGTTCTTGTGTATAATATCAGTGTCTGTATATTCAATGTGTTTCTGTTCGAATTAATATTTGTAAGAAGGCCAAACTGGATTTTGTCTTCAAAACATTTCGTCCGTACGAAAACAAAAATATTTTAGGAAATAAAATGAAATTTAACCTCTTACAAATGTTAGAACGATCAAAAACACGTTTAATATGCAGACACTAATATGTTATGCAGAAAATTATATTTGATATTTAATTATAATTGCTAAAAAAGTATATGTTAGTCGATAACATCTTTAAAATTGGAGCAAACTCAGGTTGCAGTGATCTACATGCCCACAGATTCACAAGACATATTTATGATAATCCTTAGTGTAGTTGTGGCCATCCTTTTGAAGATGCAGTCCACTTTTTGTCTTTTTTTTTTACTATAGCGGGTTTGATATTAAAACAGTGCTATTTGGAAACAATGATTATCCATCCTATTTGAACTTAAATACAGTACACTCTGTGCACAATTCCATCATCATCTTATCAGAACGATTTTCTTTATAAATTATGCATGTTCTACTATGCTGTAATAATATTAGTCTGGTGCACCATTTGCATGTTTCGCTTAAATATTATAATTATGCATAGTTATTCATGTATATAGATATATTATGTGCACGAGTTACTGGCTTGATTCATATATGTGTACTCTATGTTTAAACTCAACCCAGTATTTGTAGTTTGTATGTAATGACTGAAATTATATTTTTGTAATGTTATATTTTATGACATTCGTTGAAATGTTTACACTATGTAACATAATCTCGTGTGTAGGCATTGATATAGGCTTGTATCACAACACACACTGTCACATTTATCACCAATGGCATGGCTTAATATTAACTACTCTATCACAATGTAGGTGCACCTTGAACTTTTACCATGGCGGATGGTATTTGGTTTAATACTACATGTCGATCCTGATGAGATTTTAAGATGTTATCGACTGACAGATACTTTTTAACGATTGCAATTATATATGAAATATATTCTTCTGCATAAAATATCAATGACTGTATATTAAACGTGTTTCTGAACGTTTTAATATTTGTACTACATTAAATTTCATTTCATTTCCTAAAAACTGTTTGGACTGCTTACAAATATTAAGACGATCAGAAACACATTGAGTATACAGACACTGGTATTCTAAACCAGAAAATATGTTTAATATGTAAGTTTAATAATAGAAATATTTTATTAGTCGGAAACAAATGAACGACACCTCAGCACGAAACATACATCGGCTATTGGGATTCAAACTATGGTAAAGGCAAAACATGAAGTGATGATCAACATCAATATAAAAATTCAATAGTCAAATAAAAACACAGTGTAAAGAACTGTGCCAAAATACAAATAGATGAAATTAAAATTTACAATAAAAGTTAGTATCACGTAGCAACTGTAATATAAGTTCTGGATGGAATCGAAATCATTCCGTCACATTTCTCGGACCAAAAATATATTTTCTAGTTTCTTTCAGATGCTTACACCCCACCAACATGTGGCGCACTGTACGAGTACACTGGCAGTGCTCACACTGAGGGGGATGATCTTTCTTTAAATACGTATGGCGAGCACGACACAAGACTATTTCATCCTACCTGCACTGTCTATAGGAGGACTGCCACTATCCCAAGACTGGCTTGATATCATGAAGCTTGTTCGCAACTGCACCGTCCCGATCATATTGACACGTCGAAAAGATAAATTGGTTAATACTATATTTAATATCAGTATAAGGCACACCAACCCTGACATGAGGCAAATCCAAAGCAGACTTGGCAGCTGAATCTGCTTGCCCACGGCAGTTCCACTGTATGACTGAATTAGACATTAAGGAGAAGTACGGGAGTTATCTTTGGCTTATGTAGTTTCTGTAAATGCAGACGATCATCTGGAAATGTATCCATATGATCATCCTCATCAGCCAAATTTCAGTCGTACAGAACCAGAATCTTCATTCTGTTTTTTTAGCGTCTTTTCTTGACGGAGGCTTACTGGGGCCAGGCTCCCCAAACGATGAGCATCTTGGTGGATTTCTAGAATACAAAGACACTTGGAGTAGATGCTGAAACGTGTTTATAAACAGCTTAAATAGTCCGTTTGTTTTACATCTCCTGGATGAGAAATCTTCTTAAATGTATCCTCACTGTTGAGCCAAGTTAATCAGTTTCAATGGCTATACTCGTTGTAGAAACCTTGACAGCCATGGCATGTGATTTATGATTTATCTAATTCCATAGGTGTCGAGGACTCTACGCGTTTTCTATCATCAGGGTGTATACTACCAAATCAAATCCCATAGACGACAATAGTAACATATGTGGCTAAAACTCCTACCTGCAACGTATCAACCGACATAAACGCCACGGATATAAATACTACCACCCCTTACACTTAAAGTGAATCAGAAAAAATGGGGGTCAAGCTGCTCGTTTCTGAGATAACGGGTAGCGTCTATGACTACCCTAGTTTCGCACAAAATTCGAGTACTTTTTTTTACAGGTACCCCATACATGTTTCTAGCACAAGGCTACTTGACACATTGGTACTAGATGAAATAAAATTGCATTTTTTTTTTACCCAGATGAAACTATTATTTTTTACAACCAACACACTCACATTTATAACCAATCACAGGACTTGTGGTGTTCACTTCTCTATCAAAAGTGCGGTGCACCTCGCACTTTGACCCAGCCGGAAGTTATTTGGTTTAGTACTACCTATACTGATAACATACATTTTTCAAAAAGTGTCCAGCTATGTGTCTTTATGACAACCAGGATCTGGTGTATTCTGACATAAACTGACAACCTCACTGAAACTGTTGTTTCTACAGTGCAACCTAATATAATGTACACCTCAAAAAGCATATATATTGCATATAGTTTTGTACAAATGCAATATGTCATATTAAACAACAAAATGTTTTAAAATAAAACTCCTGAAGATATTTACTTTCAGTTGGGTGTGTGTACTCAGGTATATATGTAGAGACAACAAAGATAGTCAGAGTACCTCTACCCCTTTAAAGAATTCCATTAAAACACACGCACTTGATTGACCCCTAGATTATGAAGACCTTAACAGGCACATCAAAGAAATATCAGTATTAAAAAAATACACTGTCTGAGGAAGGAAACACAAACATGACTGTACCTGTATGAAGTAATGACTTAATGTCCTGAACATTAGTGTTGGGAGGAAATCCTGTATGCTGGGTGTGGGTGTCTTCAAGTTACCAGGTGTGCGAATTTCAAATCCATCGGCCATGCTGATTTTCATAATGAACCATCAAAACTATTGGCAGCCACCAATATTCCTGACTATATTTTATTTATAGCCTACTGTAGTTGGAGGTTTTAATAGTTGTGATATCTGGAATTATCATGCAGCTTTAACACATTTATTTTTGATTAATTACTGAAAAAAAACTATTTTTAAATGACAAAATTACCCGAACATCTATTTTCTTGCATTATTTTCTAATCCTGATGAATACAATATGTACATTAGATGTATTCCTACAATCTGTAATCCAGCATTTTATTTAGCTAGTAACATTAGGTAATACAGCTTTAACAATAAAATAAATTATCAACTTAATCCAAGGCAGATAATCAGATCTGAAAAAATTGGTTCTGAATCTAGTATAAACTCAAAATGCTTTTCATGAGACCTAACTAAGTGATTATTAAAAGAAAAAAATTTGTCTGGAGATCTAAGTATATGTTTAACAACCTTATTGTTATGTACAAATAAGAACAGAAGGCACAATAGTGACAACAAATTTAATTATGTTTTTGGTAAAGTTTTTCTTAAAATTTACTTTAAATTTTGCATAAAACTACAAATGTGTCTAAAATATAACTTAGCACCCTATAAATATGTCAAAATGACAATAAAAATCAACTTCTTTACAAATTTGAGTTTTCAGAATTTCATACATAAAAAATTAACAATGTTAATGGAAACTAAAGACATTAACCCACTATTGGCACATGCTATTTTTAATATAAAAATAAATTGCTATTAAAATCTTAGTTCAGGTTGCTTATATATAATACCATATTTAAGAGCAGTTGTATATGGCAAGTCAAATACCATGTAAAAAGAAATTATTGAAATCTTTACACTATGAATTATAGGCCAAAACCAACTTTTCTTCAGTGCTAACTTTGATTCAAACTCCATTCAGAGCCATGTACAGAGATTATTGTCAAGGTCAAGGTCATTGTGAACTTGCATGATCGAGTGATGGCTAATTTATCAACCAGTATACCGGTAGTTTAATTAAATAAAATGACAAAATCATAATATTTTTTATTATGCACTGAATATGTGCTATAGGGTGTATACTACCAAATCAAATCCCATAGACGACAATAGTAACATATGTGGCTAAAACACCTACCTGCAACGTATCAACCGACATAAACGCCACGGATATAAATACTACCACCCCTTACACTTAAAGTGAATCAGAAAAAAATGGGGGTCAAGCTGCTCGTTTCTGAGATAACGGGTAGCGTCTATGACTACCCTAGTTTCGCACAAAATTCGAGTACTTTTTTTTACAGGTACCCCATACATGTTTCAAGCACAAGGCTACTTGACACATTGGTACTAGATGAACTAAAATTGCAATTTTTTTTTACCCAGATGAAACTATTATTTTTTACAACCAACACACTCACATTTATAACCAATCACAGGACTTGTGGTGTTCACTTCTCTATCAAAAGTTCGGTGCACCTCGCACTTTGACCCAGCCGGAAGTTATTTGGTTTAGTACTACCATCAATTAAAGACAGGCGCGTTTCTACCTTTACCTGCTGCACCTGTTTTTCCACTTTCCACTTTGGGCACTCTGGCGAGTACGCAAAGTGTTTTCCATTACAAATGGTACATATCATAACATTTTGACATGCTTTACTGTCATGGTCAAACTGACCACAAGGAGCACATGTCAATATGTTGCGACACGTATTCTGTCCATGTCCAAACGTTTGACATTTGGAACACTCTAAAGGGTTGCATATGTAAGGTACAGCAGGTATATTCAAGTAACCTGCTTTAACTGAAGTTGGAAGTGTAGGCACATTAAATGACAGAATCAAGGTTCATTGTTCCGACGACCTTAATCCACTGGACTGATGTAACCTCTTGTGAAGAGAGATTTTTTGCAAATCTCATCATCACTAATACATTCCAAATCCCGAGATCGAACTACTCCTTTAGATGAATTTAGAATAGCGTGAGGATTCACATTGACAGAAATGTTGCATATCATTTTAGAATTATGAAGATTTCTGGAATGACTCTCTGTTGAACATTCAACAATGAGCCATTCCTCAATTTCTTGACTGTTTTAGGCTCACCGGCCAAGCCTTCGAGCCCTTTTTGAATCACAAAAAAGCGACAGTTTCTTCAAGGCCTCTTCATCAGAAGACTCGATGACGAGAAACCGTGGCCAGGTTTGTATTTCTTAATATTTATTGACGTAGAATCTTCGTCAGATGATGAAGAATCTGAAGCTTCGGTGTGGACCATTTTGAGGCTTCTATCAAAAGTTTTTGGTTGGTTTGTTGCCATAATGCATTTAAAATAATTCATCAACCATGCCCCTACCCACCACGGAGTCCAACATGGTGACATTATGCTGCAGATAACCAGCAGACACTCATGCCAGGTATACATGGTTGATATACTCACGGAAAAAAATATTAATCACCCGATTGACCCTAGCCACTGCCCCAAGAATGAATGAATGAATGAATGTTTAACGACACCCCAGCACTATGGTGAATGCACAAACAATGTCATGATGAACATCCCGCCCCAAGAGCAACAAATACAAAAGGTAATTAAAACAATGTTTGTTCTTGGCTACTATAAACAAAACAAACGTTGTATACTCTCGAGCTTGTCTTGACCAGTCGATTGATCAGGTCGGGCCTCCCTGACCACCCGTCTGCCTGAACTTCAGGTCAAAGTGGTGTGTTGACAGAAAACATACCCGTAGATATGCCCCCAACTCAACCACCAGGATCCCATCATCCATCATTACGAGATGCACCAAAAGGGAAGTTGCACTGTATTAGCCATTCTCATAGAGAATGTTTCACCCCTGCACTCTATTGGATGTCAATCTTTTGGTAATTCTGATTCGTAGTCATCAGAGGAAACGAGCTACCTTTTTTTAACTTTTTCACAGACAGGAAGACACATACAGCAGCCTTTGTCAAGTTGTGGTACACTGGTTGGAACAAGAATTAAACCCAATCAGCTGGATATATCCGCCGACGTGGTTCGATCCTGTGAAGCAAGCACCTCAAGCGATCACTCAACCGACTGAGCTAAATACCGCCCCATAGATTATGACTTACAACATTATGTACATCATACATGACTGTACCTGAATTTATTTCTTCTTTGTGGCTACCAAATAAAATTGCAATAAATAAATGATATAAAAGTTATTTAAAAATCGTCCGTTCATATTTAATTGATCATACTAAAAATTTAAAAATATTGCTACACAAAATGAGTAATTGCAAATCAATTTTCTTATTAACTAAACCGAATGTTTGACTTCCAGTAGCTGACAATTAATACGTCAATGTGCTCTAGTGATGGCTTTAGAGAGACAAAACTTGTTTTTAAAGTTCAGTTTCTTTCATTTATTTATCGTTTTTCGTATTTCTTTCCAGCTCAGGGTCCGCTTTTTTATAGTATTGTTAAGCACTCGCATTCCTAACCAGGTTTGTATATTTCATTACTTGTTTTCGTGGTATCATGTTCTCAGGTCATTAATTATTCATTTTATTTTTTCTTCACCGCTCTCTTATCCACATACACAACATTTTTGTTATAATTACTTGTGAATTTGCTTAATAGAGTTTTATAGTTTTTATTTTTGGAATAGTCTTTTGGGATTCTAACAAAGGTACTGAAATCCAAGTCAGATGCCACTGTTGGACAAACATTTTTTTTTTTTTTGTACATGAATAAGACTGCACATTAAATACAGTTTCGTATTCTAAAAAGCCCAACGAATCTGAATCTTTTACATACAAGAGAACCCTTTTCTGCCAATGGAAACGCTGTAACTGTTTTTCTCTGAATACCATGCTACAAACCTATAAAATGTTTCACATCCAATAGCCGATGAGTAATTAACCAAGGTGCTCTAGTGTTGCTGTTGCTGTTGGTCACAGTCATGTTACAGTGACAGCGAACTCGGGATAGTCTCGTCAGAAACACATAACATAACTTTTACTCTTCTGATGATGACAGAAAAAGGAAAGCTCAAGACATCACCTTTAGTGAATATGATTCATGTCCTGGTTCTCTTACATCTGGTCATCTGCTCCAGCGGGTTTATACGGTCAGCCTACTTCAAAAAGTCTGAACTCAAGTCGACATCTTCAAAGAACAAGGAACCTACCTCTGATGTTAAGGTTCAAGGGATTCTTGAATGCGCTCGGCACACATTGTCCACACAACAAACTGGGTTTTACTACAGCAAGAAGGACAAGACGTGTAGATTAGATAAGGACGGACAACTAGCTGAAGCCAGTAATGATGATGAGTACTGGAGCAGTGCGCCCAAACAGGAGTCCCATCAGCGTAAAGAGGAAAAGAAGAAAAACAAAGGTACACACACACGCACGCACGCACACACACATACACACACACACACACAAACACGCACAAAGAAAAATATATATATATATATATATATATATATATATATATATATATATATATATATATATATATATATATATATATCACAGCATATATCATATGATATAATATCTTACATTTACAGTGCAATCAAATTATGTGATATTTTTCACATCATATTCATATGATCTGAGCATATTTGATAGCTGAACTTCTTTCTAGCGTAACTCACGTTACAAAAAAAAAACAAAAAAAACCCAAACTTTAACATCATGTTTTTCTTAAACTATAAATGATTATTAATTTCTGAAGCATTATTTCTTAACTAATACAGATAACATGATCAAAACGACAACTATTTGGAATTGTAAAAAAAAAAGGAAAACATAAAAAGGTTCCGTTACTCACGTTACGTTACTCACATTACAGGCTCAGTAAATAATATGTCTCCTACCGCAGAAAACAAAGTAATTTAAACATTATTTTAATTGGGTATATGAAATTAGACAAAACACTACCGTCATCACTTCAGTAATACATTAATTGTACTTTTCAGCCTGCATATATACATGTACATTATAAAAAGTTTACTTTATTTAATTGATTTATTGAAAATTGCATTCGCCATTAGTGTACAACTTAACGTGTGTAATTGGGAGAGGGCATCGTAAGTTGGACTTGTACTCAATCCTTGTGTGTGTGCGTGTGTGTGTGTGTGTGTGTGTGTGTGTGTGTGTGTGTTACAGTAAGATTGTAAAACTAGCAATCTTGGTCAAAACCCTGAACATTTCAGTAATTTCGTGAAAACCCTGTTTTGGTCAGAGTTTCATGTAATCACTAAAATATTCAGGGATTTCATGATGTCCCTATGCTGAGTTGCCGTGAATTTCATTAATTTACCTGAGATTTGCTGTTATAGATATAATCTTGTGTTGACACTTAATTAAGTCTATATATTAAGCAATCCATGTTTCATGTTATGATAATTAATCCTGTTCATTGCCTTAGTTTTTCACGTCAACTTATTTTCGTGCTTATATCCAATTAAGGTTCAAGCATGCTGTCCTGGGCACACACCTCAGTTATCTGGGCTGTCCAGGACAGTGGGTTAGTCGTTAGTCGTTAGTTGTTAGTTGGTTAGTGAGAAAAAAGAGTAAGTGGTGGCCTTACACCTACCCACTGAGTCCTTAAGAACTCGCTCTGGCTTGGAGCCGGTACGGGGCTGCGAACCCTGTACCTACCAACCTGTAGTTCGATGGCTTAACCACGACGCCACCGAGGCCGGAATAATTTGTTCAAATATTGCAAGTGAAATGTTCATGTTTTGATAATTAATCCAATCCAATCCATTCAATTCATTGTCTTAGTTTCTTTGATCTCGAGCTGGAATAATGGTAGTCTCAGTTTATTTAATATTATGTTGTTAAATACATTCCTAATTCCAGAATAATCTATTTATACTTGAGTGGTGTGTAAGATTACAAAACGTTGGCTAAATATTCACTGCTACGAATTGCTACTTACTCTTAAATTTGAGATACTGTTGTGTGGAGATGTTGAGCCGTATCAAGCGAGTCTGCTTCTAGTGGACAAGGATTCATTAAGTGGTACCAAGTGTTGCAAGACAAATTTAAAATCACTGCAAGGATTTTGTTGTTGTTGTTGTTGTCTTTCTTTGTTTATCATACTGTCCCCTTTCCTTTTAACTCCTTTCAATTCCATCTCTTTTCTTCCCGATCTGGTAACTCCTCTTATATTTTAACTTATTTCGCTATCCACCTCCACACCTCAGTCCTTGTCTCTGAAACTGTGGCATGTGCTTGTTTCTTGTGGGTATCCGTGCCACACACCTGTTATTCCCCATCAGCGTTTAGCTGTGGGTTTAGTTTGATCACTTCGGAGAGTGTTCAGTAGATACTTCTAGTATAGGTAAGAAAGACTTTTAACCAAGTTCTATGCTCCCCTACTACCGGTGGTCGTTAGTGCTGTGAGTCACACCAGCTCAGTTGACAGAAAGGGTCAAAACAGATTGAAATTGTGGGACATATAATTAAGCTGACATATATATATATGTCCCACAATTTCAATCTGTTTCGACCCTTTCTGTCAACTGAGCTGTCCCTGAACCCACCTGGCATCCTTGTCATTTGCCGCTAATACAGTCTTTCCATCAGATACTATCATTTCCATGTGATTGCCCGACTCGGAATCAATCTTTAGTGCTGAAGTTTGGGCAGTCATTAAAGCCTTAGAAGAAATCAAAGATTCAATAGCATCCAAATTTATTATTTTTACTGACTCACTTTCGTGTCTCCAAGCTTTGCGCAATATGAAGCTGGACCATCCTTTAATTGGGATGGTGATACGAAAGTGTGTCTTTTTCACTATTGCCAATAAAGATGTTGTATTTTGGTGGGTGCCCAGCCATGTTGGTATCAGGGGTAATTAAAAGGCAGATTCTGCTGCCAAGTGTGCTTTGGATTTGCCTCATGCCAAGGTTGGTGTACCTTATACTGATTTTATACTTAGTATCAACCAATTTATCTTTTCGGCTTGGCAACGTGATTGGGACGGTGCGGTTCCGAACAAGCTTCATGCTATTAAGCCAGTCTTGGGAGAGTGGCAGTCCTCCTATAGACAGTGCAGGAAGGATGAGGTAGTCTTGTGTCATGCCCGCATCGGTCATACTTACTTGACCCATTCATTTATCTTAAAGAAGGATCCTCCACCTCAGTGTGAGCAATGTCAGTGTACTCTGACTGTGCGCCATATTTTGATGGAGTGTAAGCATTTGTCAGTAATTCGAAAAGATTTATTTGGTCAAACAACTGTGATGGAATCATTTCGATTCCATCCAGAACTTTTATTGCAGTTTTTACGCGATACTGAATTTTATTCTAAATTTGAATTATATCTATCTGTGATATTTGTATTTTTACACAGTCCTTTACACTGTGTTTTTATTTAACTGTTGAATTTTTATATTGATGTTGATCATCACTTTGTTTTTCCCATTGCCATAGTTTGACACCCAATAGCCGATGTAAATTTCGTGCTGGGCTGTCGTTAAACATTCATAATTCGTTCATTCCACCTTCTATGCTCCCCTACTACCGGTGGTCGTTAGAGCCGTGGATCAGACCAGCTGTATTAGCGGCAGATGACAAGGATGCCAGGTGGGTGCAGGGACAGCTCAGTTGACAGAAAGGGTCGAAACATTGAAATTGCGGGACACACACACACACACACACATATATATATATATATATATATATATATATATATATATATATATATATATATATATATTAAGATACTGAAAACGGTAGGCAAAGACAGAATGATAGAGGAAAAAGATGAATGAAGTGTGAGCCAGTTTATACGGGATTCGAACCATTGCCGTCAGCTTAATTGTCCAGCAGTTTATCCACTAGACCACAGAGATTTTCGGCAACATTAAAATGTAACTCTAGATGCCACCACAGCCTCACCTGTTGCAATAAATAGATATCATGCATTGAGTGTCTTTACCTCTGCACAGACTCGTTGATAAGACGTAATTGAAGTATATCTGTTGCAATTAATAAACATTTTGTATTCTGTGTTTGAAGATGTCAACACAAGTTGATTCAAATTAGATTAAATGCTACTAATTTGACTTACATTTGTTTTTGTTATCCATTATTTGTTTAACCATAGTTATGTATGGGATGAATTGCACAAACTGTCATTGAACATGTTGTCAAAAGTAATTCAGGGATTTCATGAAATCACTGGTCATTATATTCAGTGATTTCAATTCAGTCAATGTAAGAAATAATTAGATCATTTTTGTTCTTTTTCATGAATTGTAAGACATTTGCTTGAGAGGTGGCCAACAAATACAGTGGACGAGTAATGGATCCTGTTTTTGGACAGACAGTTTTGAAAAGTTCAACAGACAAAGGGCCGGCAAATCATGCGGAAACGGACTAGTGGCAATCATATCCAATCAGGAACGTGAGCAGGCGATGGTGAAATGTTTGAGTAAACACTATACAGGTTAGTGGATTGAGTATAGAATAGAACAGAACAGAACAGAACAGAACAGAATAGAATATAATACATGCAGATGTTTAACAACACCCCAGCATGAAACAAATCGGCTATTTACACATAGTTTTCCAAGGTAGATCCACGGAAATATTACGCTGTCGCTGAGTTGAATATATTGTAAACAGTGTTTACCCTAACAACTGCCATGGTGGTGTCGTGGTTAAGCCATCGGACATAAGACTGGTAGGTACAGGGTTCGCAGCCCAGTACAGGCTTCCACCCACAGCGACTTTTAACGACTCAATGTGTTCAGTAAATTTGGGACTTTTGATTGGGAGAAAATAGGGGAGAGATGAAACTTGGCAGATACCTTCGTGTGACTATCAGAAACAGCACTTTAAAAGTTCCCTAGTGTGAGGTAACGTCATTATCAAGAAATGACGTCATACTTTTGTGAAGTCCTTGACGCCTGCCAATTATTTCCCAAGAAAACGTTTGTATTACAGGAACACATGAAATAACTTGGCAGATTCAAAATTACAAATGCGCAAACATATTTTATGTACGTTAATTTTGTTTAGCGCCCGATACCGGAAATGACAGTCAACTTGACGTTTCCTTAGTACGAGAAGATAGACACAGGTCTACAGTCT
Organism: Gigantopelta aegis; assembly: GCF_016097555.1. Lineage (NCBI taxonomy): Eukaryota > Metazoa > Mollusca > Gastropoda > Neomphalida > Peltospiridae > Gigantopelta > Gigantopelta aegis. The sequence continues at coordinate 31,912,354 of NC_054710.1, read as the reverse complement.
TTTCAGTGGTGATACCATTTTTTGCCTGTTGCACGTGATGGCAAGTCCGTTCCTAAATTTCAGATCATTGATGGGTTTCTTTTGATTTCTCCGTAGTCGATAATCTTTGTGTTCCTGGGTTTGGAGAGAACATTCACTTCGGCATGCATCTGCCAACTTTTTTTCCATTGGGAACGTCCACTTCTATGATGGTATTTCTGTGTGAGAGTGTGGCATCTTCATTGAGTGACTTTGTAGGAGAGAGCCATAGATGTCTCGTTCTAGATTGAGAGAGACGAAGTTTTCTCATGCCAGCTGCGACAGAGTTCCTGAGAGAAGGCTTCCTTTAGCTGGTTGTGTATTCTTATGTTAACAGGTGACCTGATTTGGGATCTTGCATCTGACAGATTTTCCTCAGTTTGTTAGTCCAGTATGAAATCCTTTCTGGATCCACGTGGAATAAATGTTTTGGCTGCATTCAGAATGGCTTCTGTGAGGAGTTTGACATTTAAGTTGATGTCTTCTGTGAGATGCACTGCCTTGCATTGACTTACCACCAACTGAATGGGGTTGGGATTTAGTCAATCGAAATCTTACTCGTAAGCCTCCAGCCCTGGAAACTCTTTTGAACTGGATTTCATGCAACTACAAGACTGGTTGTGAGCGAGGATGCAGATCCAAGAAAGCTGATATTCAGTGTTCATCACTCTGTGTTGCGGTGGTGGCTGCAGAAATCAGAAATGACAGACACTGACAAATAAGAAGACGATGATCCAAGCAGTGAGGTACAGTGTGAAGAACCCAGCGACCTTGTGCAGCCAGACAATAGTTCTGAAGATGAGGTTAATAAAGATGACACATATTTACAACAGGACGACTGTGTTAGCTATAACGCATATTCAGAGGAAACTACTGCCTCGACGTTGATAATGTGGCAGAACAGTTGTAATCTGAGTTGAAAGAAAACACTTAACACAGACTATGTGTGGAAACAATGGACAATAATGCACCTTGACTAAAATGGATGTCTGTGGATACTGTCAGAATCACTATACTTGTTGTCGATATTAATTATTGTGTATGGCAAACATGGTTTTATAAGGTGACTACGTCATTTCCAGTATAACGTTAAATGCTTGCATGTGACATGTGGGTACTTTCAGTATGGCATTCCATATGATTCCTGTTTATATCTCAGTATGACATTCCACATGATTCCTGTTTATATCTCAACTTTTAAAAGATAGATATTGGAATGCTAGGGTGGGATAGACTCTGTCCGACATTCACCACAGGAGATGCGGGTGTCTCAAGGTAGTATCCAGTCTGTAACGTTATTTTCTGTGAAAAGTATCAGCATCACCAAGTGTTTAACACCTGGTGTGGATTTGGTCGATGATTTTCAGATTTGCTATAGGTCGTCCAATATGAGTATCATTGAACATAAGTTGCAGCTTTGTTTGAATAAACGTCATCAATGGACAACTTACAATGACGTTAGATTCTCAAAGGCAAAAAAAGATTTGCATGCATATCTGCCAGACAAGAGGCCTCCATTTTCATCCACAATTGTTTCTGGACAAAAATCTTATTCCAGTTGTGGAGGAGACTAAATTGCTGGGGGTTATATTTGACAGGAAGCTATATTTTGTGCACCATCTTAAATATGTTAAAAATAAGGGTTTAAATATTTTAAACGTTGTTGGTAATACGGAATGTGAGCAGACCGTCTGTATAAATATCTTGTGAGGTCAAAACTTGAATATGTATGCTCTGTGTATGGGTCGGCACGCAAGTTTTATTTGGAGATGCTAGATCCTATACACAACCATGGATTTAGGCTTTGTGCATTTCGAACATCTCCTGTAGAGAGCTTGTACTTTGATGCACACAAACCTTGTTTGGAGCTAGACGTGCCAAGCTTTCTCTGCAGTATGCCACCAATATTAACTCATTACCGAAACATCCTACACATAATGCAGTGTTTGATAACAGATATATGAAGTTGTTTGATGCAAGGCCAAGTGTTATTTGTACATTTCGTCTTCACATTCAGCGTGTTTTTTCGCTTTCAACATTGATTTAACTGACACTTTGGAAACTCCTTCATATTTTGTTTTACCACCTTGGTGTATTACACCTAAAATTGTGTTTGATCTTGCGCATCCAAAGAAAGGTCGTGCAGATACTGCTGTGCACAGGCAGTGTTTCATATATATTCAAGACAAGTACCGTGATTACATTCCTGTGTATACAGATGGATCACGGGATGGGAATTCTGTGGCTTGTGCTACAGCTGTTCTAACAGGCACCATACTGTCCATGAGACTGCCTGACTCGGCATCAATCTTTAGTGCTGAAGTTTGGGCAGTCATTAAAGCCTTAGAAGAAAGGAAAAATTCGATTGCATCCAAATATTTCATTTTTACCGACTCACTTTCGTGTCTGAAAGTTTTACGCAATATGAAGCTGGATAATCCCTTAATTGGGATGGTGATAGGAAAGTGTGTATTTTTATCCATTGCCCAAAAAAAGATATTGTATTGTGTTGTCCAGTCATGTTGGTAACAGGGGTAATGAAAATCAGGATTATGCTGCCAAGTCTGCTTTGGATTTGCCTCATGCCAGTGTTGGTGTGCCTTATACTGATGTTAAACATAGTATCAACCACTTTATCTTTTTGATTTGGCAACATGATTGGGACGGCGCGGTTGCGATCAAGCCAGTCTTAAGAGAATGACAGTCCCCCTATAGGCGGTGCAGGAAAGACGAAATAGTACTGGGTCGTGCTGGCATCGGCCACACTTACTTGACCCATTCATTTATCGTCAAGAATGATCCTCCACCTCAGTGTGAGCACTATCTGTGTATTCTGACTGTACGCCACATTTTGGTGGAGTGCAAGTATCTGAAAGAAACTTGAAAATATATATTGATCAAAGAAATGTGATGGAATCCTTTCGCTTCCATCCAGAAATTATATTACAGTGTTTACGTGATACTGACTTTTATTCTAACTTGTAATTGTCTCTGTGATATTTACATTTTTGCACAGTTCTTTAACTCTTGAATTTTTATATTGATGTTTCTCATCACTTTAGTTTTGCATTTACCATAGTTTGACACCCAATAGCCGATGTATTTTTCGTGTCCAGATGTTGTTATACATTCATTCATTCATTCATTCATTTCAAAGGATCCCGAGAATGTTCTCACCAAGTTTTATCTCTGCCCTATTTTTTCCCATGTTTGATAAAAAAATATTTGACACCATGTAACCGTAGATAGGATGTGTTGAGTGTGTCGTTAAATAAAACATTTCTTTCTTTCTTTTGATCACAAATGTTCCAAGTTTACTGGACTACAGGTGTAAGACGACTACACCCTGTTCTCTCTCACTAACCAATAACAACTAACCCACTGCCCTGGACTGACATCCCAGATAGCTGAACGTTAAATGGATATAAACATGAAAATAAATTGAAATGAAATAACACTAAACTATTTTTTTTAAATCCACCCATCCTGACCTTCGTGTAATAGGTGCAATCAAAACAATGGGGAAAGTAAACAATTTCTTGTCTTGGCCGTAACCCTACCATACATGAAGGTAGTAAGGTTCAATATTTTAATTCATTACAAGTTTAGTACATTTCTAACTATCTTCTAATATAAAACACGAAAAAGAGAATTGTTTAAAACACAAAGGGAAAAGGGAAAGTATGGCCATCAAAGGGAGAAATTTGACTTGTGTTTGGTACGTCAATCAAAAAGCGTCACCATCACCACACTTAGAAATAAATCATGTCGGGTTTTCTGTGTGTTCCTTTTTGTACAAGATGCTATTCATTTTAGGTTCTGTTCCCTTCTGGGTTGAGCGATCTGAAAGTGGGCGGAAAAAAACCGACGTGCAGAACAGTGAAAAGACATCAATGTGTTTGGTGACGAATCCAGCCAAGAACTTTGCTTTCGATCAAAGGCGTTCTGATCGCAAGATACATACTATTTGTGAAAGCGTCCCCATGATGTGTGAGGGGAATGACGTATAGGCGTCGTACGAATGCTTGATCCTAACCATATAAGGTGTGTCATATGAAAGACACCTAATCTCAATAGTGTACCCAAATTGACGATGAGACGAAGGCAAGAGGTAGAACATTTTCTTGATGCGTGGTCAGACTACGATCGATTCCCGTCGGGCTATTTCTTGCTTTAGGCAGTGCACCATGACTGATATAACAGAGTCCGTGGTATGTGGTCTGTGGAATGGCGCACATAAAAGATCCCTTGCAGGTGATGGAAAAATGTAGTGCTTTTCCTCTCTAAGGATATAATATATGTCAATTTGTCCAAATGTTTGACATCCAAAAGTCGATGATTAATAAATCAATGTGCTCTAGTGGTGTTGTTCTAACTGTTTCTACCTAATTTCGACAATTTGCTGAATATCATGACATGTGTCCGCTGCTGGGCTCGCAATTCTTCATCTGATTTACTGTAAAACCAACTATTTCTCCCTCAGTCAGGCACCGGTTTTGGTTTTATAGTGGTTAAAGGGACATTCCAGAGTTGCCGCATTGTAAGGTTTCTCCGACTAATAAAATATTTCTACGATTCAACTTACATATTAAATGTATGTTCTTGTTTAGAATATCCATGTCTATATATTCAATGCGTTTCTGGTCGTCTTAATATTTGTAAGAAGCCCAAACTGGATTTTGTCTTTAAATAGTTTCGTATCTACGAACAAAATATATTTTAGGAAATAAAGTTAAATTTATCCTAGTACAAATATTAGAACGACCAGACACACGTTTAATATACAGCCACTAATATTTTATGCAGAAAAATATATTTGATATGTAATTACAATCATAAAAAGGTCTCGATAACATCTTAAAATTTGCAGTAAACTCAGGAAGAACCCTTTAAGCCATATGACTTAAGGCTGGATGGTACTGTGTTCACATCCCATAACCGGCTCCAATGCAGAGCGAGTTTAACGACTTAGTGGAAAACTTGTAAGGTCACTACACCGACTTCTCTCTCACTATCCATTAACAATGAACCACTAACCACTAACAGCGTGCTTGAACCTTAATTGGATATAAGAATGAAAATAAGTATAAATTTTTTTGTTTATACGGAAACCCCTCACACAATCAACGGCATACAAAAAAAAAAGAAAAAAAAGATAAAGAATGTCAGTTCAGGTCCAAGATAGGTCAACTAGACAGATCAGACCAACTATAGGTCAGTTAGTCACGGAATGCTGTCAGTTCAGGTCCAAGATAGGTCAACTAGACACATCAGACCAACGATAGGTCAGTTAGTCACGGAATGCTGTTAGTTCAGGTCCAAGATAGGTCAACTAGACACATCAGACCAACGATAGGTCAGTTAGTCACGGAATGCTGTTAGATCAGATCCACGATAGGTCAACTAGACACATCAGACCACACTTTAGGTAAGTTAGTCACGGAGTGCTGTTAGTTCAGGTCCAAGATAGGTCAACTAGACACATCAGGTCACACTATAAGTCAGTTAGTCAGGGAATGTTGTTAGTCCAGGTCCAATATAGGTCAACTAGACACATCAGGTCACACTATAGGTCAGTTAGTCAGGGAATGTTGTTAGTCCAGGTCCAATATAGGTCAACTAGACACATCAGGCCACACTGTAGGTCAGTTAGTGAGGGAATGTTGTTAGTCCAGGTCCAATATAGGTCAACTAGACATATCAGGCCACACTATAGGTCAATTTGTCACAGAGTGCTGTTAGTCCAGGTCCAATATAGGTCAACTAGACACATCAGGCCACACTATAGGTCAGTTAGTCAGGGAATGTTGTTAGTCCAGGTCCAATATAGGTCAACTAGACACATCAGGCCACACTATAGGTCATTTAGTCAGGGAATGTTGTTAGTCCAGGTCCAATATAGGTCAACTAGACACATCAGGTCACACTGTCAGTTAGTCCCAGGTCCAATATAGGTCAACTAGACACATCAGGCCACACTATAGGTCAGTTAGTCAGGGAATGTTGTTAGTCCAGGTCCAATATAGGTCAACTAGACACATCAGGGGTCAGCCACACCGTAATAGGTCAGGTCAGTTAGTCAGGAATGCTGTTAATCAGTCCACGATAGGTTAGTCCCAGGTCCAATATAGATAGGTCAACTAGACACATCAGGTCACACTATAGGTCAGTTAGTCAGGGAATGTTGTTAGTCCAGGTCCAATATAGTTAGTCCAGGTCCACTATAGGTCAGTTAGTTAGGGAATATCCAGGTCCAATATAGGTCAACTAGACACATCAGGCCACACTGTAGGTCAGTTAGTGAGGGAATGTTAGTCAGGGAATGTTGTTAGTCCAGGTCCAATATAGGTCAACTAGACACATCAGGCCACACTATAGGTCAGTTAGTGGGAGGGTCCAATGGTCAACTTGTTCAGGCCACACTCCAGGGAATGTTGTTAGTCCAGGTCCAATATAGGTCAACTAGACACATCAGGCCACACTATAGGTCAGTTAGTCAGGGAATGTTGTTAGTCCAGGTCCAATATAGGTCAACTAGACACATCAGGCCACACTATAGGTCATTTAGTCAGGGAATGTTGTTAGTCCAGGTCCAATATTGGTCAACTAGACACATCAGGTCACACTATAGGTCAGTTAGTCATGGAATGTTGTTAGTCCAGGTCCAATATAGGTCAACTAGACACATCAGGTCACACTATAGGTCAGTTAGTCAGGGAATGTTGTTAGTTCACGTCCAATATAGGTCAATTAGACACATCAGTTCACACTATGGGTCAGCCAGGCGCTGAATGCCGTTGAATCAGGTCACAAATTAGGTCATCTAGATACAGAATGATATTGGATCAATACATCACATATCTGATACTACATGCACATATAGGCACTGAACCTAATCATTAGGCTTTTTAATAGTGTCGGCTAGATGGTAGTTGTATCTATAAATTACTCAGTATTTATAACTGAAATAAATTATAGAATTTTCCAAACTTAGTTTGAGTCTGTTCGTCTTAGTGTTTGTTGTAGCTTAAGGTTCACAAACAGGTACACAACGGGAACAAGGATTAGTGACTACCTTTAACAACTACAATTTCATAATAAATACATTTTCCTGTTTACAAAAAATCAATGTCCATTGTGTTTCTGGTTGCAATAATGTTTTCATGTCAATCTAGTTTTTTTCACGTCCCAGTTTATATAGTGAACAACAAAAATAATCTCAAATATATTGACACACGATGAAAACGAAAACAGATTAATGAAAAATATATTTATTGGACTTAAAATAACAATTTATGAGAGGAAGCCATTGATTGGTACTTTTGTCTGGGTTATAATCCTGGTTTTGTTCTCGTTACACATACAATAGCAGAAACACACACAATGGTGTGAAATGCGTTCACTATATGCTCAATCATGCTGCATGCAATGTACGTGAAATGCCAGTATGTGGACATATAAAAGTCACGTAACAGTGTCATATTTCTCGTAAATTAAGAATGCCACGACTCAGAGAAGAACAAAGGGAGCGACCGTTGGGCATGGTTCAAGGGGGGACTTCGCAAATCCAAGTTGCTAGGACATTCAGAGTCCATTCATCAACTATTGGACGACTTGTTGAACGTCATCAACAGACCAGGAGTGTCCGTGATCGACCTCGACCTGGTCAACGTCCAGTTACGACCCCAGGCCAAGTTCGGCAGATTCGACAACACCACCTCCGTGACCGGTTCAGAACTGCGACGATGACAGCAAGCAACACGATAGGACGTCATGGAAGGCCTATCCATCCGATGACGGTCATCCGTCAACTCAGAACGGCTGGACTCAGATGCAGAAACCCGTACATCGGTAACATCATGACACCGCGACATCGTGCTGCGAGACAACAGTTTGCTCTCCAGAATGGTAATCAATCACCAGCCTTTTACCGGAGCATTGTTTTCTCAGATGAGTCCCGTTTCTCGGTCTCCTTTGCCGATGGAAGAGCACGTGTGTACAGGAGACTCCATGAACGGTACGCTGACGGATGTGTGAGGGAACGTGATCGGTTTGGCGGCGGTTGTATGATGGTATGGGGGAAAATCAACTGTGATTTCAGGAGTGATCTCATCATTGTCTACGATGCCCTTACAGCCCAGCGTTATGTTGAAGTTATTCTAAGACCAGTTCTCCAGCAACTTTTGCGCCGTCACCGAAGACCAGGATGTCACCTGTTTTAACAACACAATGCCCGTCCACATACTGTAAGAATTACCCAGGCATTCCTGCAACAAGCCGGTATCACCGTTGTAAACTGGCCTGCCGTTTCACCGGATTTGAACCCAATTGACACATGTGGGATGAGTTAGGACGTCGTGTACGTCACCGCCAGCCACGACCGCGTAACATCGCTGAGCTTGCACAGGCGTTGCAGGAGGAGTGGAGGAACATTCCTGTGGCTTATTCGAGATGTTTGTGCCAATCCTTTCCCCGTCGTCTTCACGCACGCTCACGTGCCAATGGTGGACACACCAGATACTGACCTTGATATGGGGGGGGGGGGGGGGGGGGGGGGGGTTGAACTGTTTCATTACGAATGGGAAAAAAAATCGTCACTAAGGATACTGTCCTTGGAAGACACGTCAGTCTGTTTATTGATGTGTCATCACATTTTAGCCTATGGATATTTCATATTTGGTTATTTCGTGGAGAGAGAGAGAGAGAGAGAGAGAGAGAGAGAGAGAGAGAGAGAGAGAGAGAGAGACAGAGAGAGAGAGAGAGAGACACAGAGAGAGAGAGAGACAAATAGTGTGTCTGTGTGTGTGTGTGAGAGAGAGAGAGAGAGAGAGAGAGAGAGAGAGAGAGAGAGAGAGAGAGAGAGAGAGAGCAAGATACAAAGAGAGTGTGTGGGTGGGTGAGAGAGAGAGAAAGAGAGTGTGTGTGTGTGTGTGAGAGAGAGAGAGAGAGAGAGAGAGAGAGACACACACACACACACGAGAGTAAGAGTGTGTGTGTGTGTGAGAGAGAGAGAGAGAGAGAGAGAGAGAGAGGGAGGAAGAGAGTGTGTGTGTGTGTGTGAGAGAGAGAGAAAAGAGAGAGAGAGGGGAGGTGGAGGTAGGAGAGAGATGGGGAGGGGGCACTCTGCCAGCCTATAGGTTCATCTTACCGAAAACCTTCAAGTGATTTTTTAACGAAAACGTTCTTTCAGGACGGTACATACCACGGTATTTAAATCGTGTGCACGTGTCAAGTGGTTGTTTGACTGTCTTTATTTTCCAGGTGTCACCTCCATAAGATGTAGCGTCTCTGGCTTCCATCATGGCGGCGACACTGTTGTTTGAAATTATGTGCGTTCTGCCAGGGGTGAAAGGGACCAGACACATCGGTTCGTTATAAGAATAGTTCATTGTACACATTTGCCGAAGTTAACCGTTTTCGTTCAGGAAGTCGGCCATTTTGGATTTTTAAAATTTAATCGCACGAATTAATACCAGTGCAGTCATTTTGGATGCATTGTCGTTATTGCTACTGAATAAACATAAAAATAAGATATATAGTTCGCAATATATACACTAATTTACATTCAAATTCACAATTTTGTTCGCTCTAACAGTTAAGTCGCTACACATAGTTCGTTCTACACATTAAAATGTATTAATACTATATAGGGGAAAACAACGGAACTTTACAATCAGTTCGTTCTAACCGATAATTTGTTGTAAGCGTGTTCGTTCTAAACGTACTGAACTGTATTCGTCGGTATTAGTTTGGATCTAAGAGATAAATCTGGAGATGTCAAGTTGAGTGCGAGAATCAAGATATGGATCTTTCACTTTCAGCTGTTTTTATAGCAATACTCAGAACAGTACGAAAAGTGGATTGATGCACATATTTTCTATACACATAATCATTATTGGAAATCGTAAATCAAAAGGTATTTTCGAGAGAAGAAAAAAAATAGCTGAGGTAATAAATGTCACGTTAAAACATATTAACGAATAGCCTAATGAATTATTTTGGAGAATGCACTCGAATGATTGTTGATTGATGAAAAATAATTGAGCAATAGTTTTAATGAGACTTCATTCGATATACTTAATTAAGAGCCATTAGATATGTCATAGAAAATAAACAAACAAACAAACAAACAAACAAACAAACACACAAGGAAAACAATGCTACTTCTGTTGAAAGATGTTAAAGGGACATTCATGAGTTTGCTGCATTGTAAGTTGTTTCCGACTACTAAAATAGTTCTACGATGTAACTTACATATTAAATATATTTTCTGGTTTAGCATGTCAGTGTCTGTATATTCAATGTGTTTCTGGTCGTCTTAATATTTGTAAGAGGCCCAAACTGGATTTTGTCTTCAAATAATTTTGTACGTACGAAAAAAATATATTTTAGGAAATAAAATGAAATTTAACCTAGTACAAATATTATAACGATCACAAACACGTTTAATATACAACCACTAATATTGTATGCAGAAAATATATTTGATATGCAATTACAATCGATAAAGAATCTCTGTTGGTCGATAGCATCTTAAAAATTGCAGCAAACTCAGGAATGTCCCTTTAATATTGGCTTCAGTTAATTGCCCGTCCGTATCTTATCTACACATCTTCTCCTTCTTGCTGTCGTGAAAGTCAGTTTGTCGTGTGGTCATTGTGTCCCGAGCGCATTCAACAATCCCTTCAACCTTGACACCAGAGTTAGGCCCCTTGTTCTTTGTAGAAGTCGACTTGGTGCAGACTTGGTGAAGTAGGCTGAGCGTGTAAAACCGCTGTAGCAGTCGACCAGATAAAGACAAATCAGGACATGAATCTTGTTCAGCAAACTTTCAATATGTGTGTGTGTGTGTGTGTGTGTGTGTGTGTGTGTGTGTGTGTGTGTGTGTTTCTGACGAGACTATCCCGAGTAGGCTTTTTAGAACACAAAAACTGCAGTCTTATTCGTTAACGTAGATATATTTGTCCAACAGTGGCATTGAGAGGTAAGGGGGCATCAGCAGTAGCATCAGCGATGGATTACATATATTTTTAGATATATGTGTGCCCCACCCCCCACCCCCACCCCCTCCTCCCACCAATCCACCTTTTAGCAGATTCCTTCGCCATCAAAATTAATTATTTTTTCCACCAAAAAAGCCAGTCATAGACATCATCAGTTTCTCATAGGTAGGTGATAAAATATGTTTAAACCACAATCTACGACACGATGGCACAGTATTGTTTATCATAGGTGACAAAATATGTTTAAACCACAATCTACGACACGATGTCACAGTATTGTTTATCACAGGTAGGTGATAAAATATGTTTAATCCACAATCCAGGACACGATGTCACAGTATTGTTTCTCATAGGTGACAAAATATGTTTAAACCACAATCTACGACACGATGTCACAGTATTGTGTATCATAGGTGATAAAATATGTTTAAACCACAATCTACGACCCGATGACACAGTATTGTTTATCATAGGTGATAAAATATGTTTAAACCACAATCTTCGACAGGATGTCACAGTATTGTTTCTCATAGGTGATAAAATATGTTTAAACCACAATCTACGACACGATGTCACAGTATTGTTTATCATAGGTGATAAAATATGTTTAAACCACAATATTCGACACGATGTCACAGTATTGTTTATCATAGGTGACAAAATATGTTTAAACCACAATCTACGACACGATGTCACAGTCTTGTTTATCATAGGTAGGTGATAAAATATGTTTAAACCACAATCTACGACACGATGGCACAGTATTGTTTATCATAGGTGACAAAATATGTTTAAACCACAATCTTCGACACGATGTCACAGTATTGTTTATCATAGGTGACAAAATATGTTTAAACCACAATCTTCGACACGATGTCACAGTATTGTTTATCATAGGTGACAAAATATGTTTAAACCACAATCTTCGACACGATGTCACAGTATTGTTTATCATAGGTGACAAAATATGTTTAAACCACAATCTTCGACACGATGTCACAGTATTGTTTATCATAGGTGATAAAATATGTTTAAACCACAATCTACGACACGATGTCACAGTATTGTTTATCATAGGTGACAAAATATGTTTAAACCACAATCTTCGACACGATGTCACAGTATTGTTTATCATAGGTGACAAAATATGTTTAAACCACAATCTTCGACACGATGTCACAGTATTGTTTATCATAGGTGACAAAATATGTTTAAACCACAATCTACGACACGATGTCACAGTATTGTTTATCATAGGTGACAAAATATGTTTAAACCACAATCTTCGACACGATGTCACAGTATTGTTTATCATAGGTGACAAAATATGTTTAAACCACAATCTTCGACACGATGTCACAGTATTGTTTATCATAGGTGACAAAATATGTTTAAACCACAATCTACGACACGATGTCACAGTATTGTTTATCATAGGTGTGACAAAATATTGTTTAAACCACAATCTTCGACACGATGTCACAGTATTGTTTATCATAGGTGACACAATATGTTTAAACCACAATCTTCGACACGATGTCACAGTATTGTTTATCATAGGTGACAAAATATGTTTAAACCACAATCTTCGACACGATGTCACAGTATTGTTTATCATAGGTGACAAAATATGTTTAAACCACAATCTTCGACACGATGTCACAGTATTGTTTATCATAGGTGACAAAATATGTTTAAACCACAATCTACGACACGATGACACAGTCTTGTTTATCAAAGGTGATAAAATATGTTTAAACCACAATCTACGACACGATGGCACAGTATTGTTTATCAAAGGTGATAAAATATGTTTAAACCACAATCTACAACACGATGGCACAGTATTGTTTCTCATAGGTGATAAAATATGTTTAAACCACAATATTCGACACGATGTCACAGTATTGTTTATCATAGGTGATAAAATATGTTTAAACCACAATCTTCGACACGATGTCACAGTATTGTTTCTCATAGGTGACAAAATATGTTTAAACCACAATCTACGACACGATGTCACAGTATTGTTTATCAAAGGTAGGTGGATAAAATATGTTTAAACCACAATCTACGACACGATGGCACAGTATTGTTTATCATCCTATCGCAGGTACCATCTCGATTACTCGAGATATCGTGCCGTATCTAAGAACGTCGTGTCTTATCGCAGCAAATAAACGCGTCCATAAATTAATGCGAGTGATAGTGGTCAGACTAAATAAACTGCAACCTGAAATTAATGCGAGTGATAGTGGTCAGACTAAATAAACTGCAACCTGAAATTAATGCGAGTGATAGTGGTCAGACTAAATAAACTGCAAACTGAAATTAATGCGAGTGATAGTGGTCAGACTAAATAAACTGCAAACTGAAATTAATGTCAGTGACCTCTCTTGAAGCATTACCTTTCTAAATATATTTGTTTGTTTACCTATTAGAAAACGCCGAGGTACAAAGGTCTTCATTGAAATCAAGTCACTAATAAGACAACATATTCGGATACAAATAGTGATGTCAAAGTACTGACAAATTACAGGCAATTTTAACAATTACAAAGAAAGCAATAGTCGGCCTCTGAACATAACAGGAATTTAATTTTCTCAAATCACCAAACGCAGATATATTGAGGTGGTGTACATATAAATATATTAACAGCTGTAGTTTACTATGAACACATTATGGTACACTAGTATAATAATTAATTCTGGTATATAATAATAGCAATAACACAAAATGGGTGTACTTATTATATAAGAATCATTGTAAAGACAGCGGTGCACTCTAGACGTGCCACACACACACACACACACACATACATAAAGAGAGAGAGAGAGAGAGAGAGAGACACAGAGACACAGAGACACAGAGGTGTTATTACCAGATTGTGTTTCCGTATTGTCACTATCTTATATTAGGAATACAAATTGCAGTATGGAAGCCTCTGGCGAGCATAATGCATTATTTTTATTCTTAATATATAATATTGATGATAATGAAACACACGAAGTTATTAATCTCTTATATATAATATACACACTGGGGAAAATTATAACATATATATGTTTTTAAAACGGAATAGTTTACTGAAACCCATTCACGCATGTTTGATGGCTCGTGTCAGCATGTGATACGAAAAACACTGCAACCGTCACACGTGGCGGCAGCTAGATGGACTACTGATTCAATAATTATATTATATTATATACCCAGATTTATGTTTTAGAAAATCTTTCAGAGTAATATAATACAGACGAAATTCAGAAATAAATGCAGCTGTAATTTATTACAAGTGTGAATTACATCGGCTCGCATTGGTTTTACATTAATATTATGATCACATTACTTTCAGGATCCAGAAAACGCACCGTGTAAGGCCGGCTTTAAGTGTGTTCTTGCCACCCATGATCTAGAAGTTGCCATTGTCCACTGCCGTGTTTTGGGGTTGAGGTTTGCCACACACATTCTCGTCGTATTCACAAATAAAGTTTAGCTGGTCATCACAGTTCTGTTTCGTCCAAGCAAAGCCCTTCTGTGGATTCGTCACCATGCATCTTTCGTCAGGCACGGTCCCGTCCCGAGGCAACTGGTTGATCGTTCCGTCCAATTTCTCCCCAGTGTCCCACACGGCATTGCCCACCTCTTTCTCAGATAGTCCAATCCAGAAGGGACGAGCATCTATAATGAAACGTCATCTATAAATAACTTCAGGCGTGGAGTGCAGCTGTTGCTCATTGGTAGGGAAGAACGATCCACACACATTCTCAATAAACCGGTATATTTGATGCGCCCATAGGTTAAAACATATTAATAAGCTCGGAAAGCATAATAATTCATGAGATATTAAATGCTAGCGTTCCCACGATCTATCGGCACTCGCTTGTAAAACCTGTAAATCGTCCACGTTCCCTACACACGTCCGAATGTCAACGTTTTTTTTAAAGATTCGTTACTGTCGCTGCTGTGAAATGTAATGTTTCCGGCACTTTTAATAAGATTAATGATGTAACAGGGTTATTTTTTTATGCTGATTTCATAGATATTTCTATAGTAGCTTAAATGACTGAAAACTGTTCCAATGGCAATCTATTTCAAAGACATTTTTACCATTTTCTTTGTGTCGCCGATTATTGTGAAATGTTCGTTACTCTCTTTACTCATAATAATTTAAACATGGATGGACGTATAATATATATATATATATATATATATATATATATATATATATATATATATATATATTATATATAGTCACATTAACCAACATTCAAATAATATATACACATGTATTTACAGGCTTCGTTGGAGATAATCCACATTGTACCTGTGGTCATCACGTTGAAGACTCGGAACATTTCCTGTTATTTTGTTCTCTGTATAATAGAGAGCGCCAGTCCTACTTATCCAGGTTAAATCATTTAAATTTAAATATCAACACATTCGTATATGGCGATCCCAACTTAACTCTACAGGAAAATAGTGTCATCTGCAAAGCAATTCACAATTTCATTGCTGAAAGCAAACATTGTGACTGGTAAAACCATTCACCTTCTCCTTTATCCGTTTTGTCTCTCAGTTCTAATCTATATAAAATATGTATATTATTACAGGTAAAATATACAATAGTTTTATATTTTTATTTTCTTCAACATTAAATGCATATCTTATACTTTCTATGTTGACCAGCTAATATTACCATTGTATCATGTAGGGAAATGCCTTTATATAGACTATGCCTGTTGACCAATCCCATCTGTTAATATAAACAAAAATAAATATTGTTTAAATCAAAGTTGTGCGTTTAAACAAGGGGTACCTAACGGACCTTTCGGGAGTTGTTTTAAATACCCTAAAACGTACTAACATTGTTGTTTATGAAATCTTACAGTTTATGTTAGCATTGTTATAGCTGTGTGTACAATTTTAATTTGCTCGAAGTTACTCGAAATTTAAATTGGTTTTGACATAATATTATGAAATACCTGTTACATTTAACAGGTAGTGGACCTTCGCTATCTAAGTCAATTGAAAACATGTCAATACATCACCTACACTATTGCAGATGCGTTCAGTTATAATCATGTTGCCCTCAGAAGTAGTAATTCATATTACTGATTATTTTTGTTTTACGTATTAAAATACTATGGTGTTTAATTTCTGAACCGATTTTACGGTATGTTTTGTTCGTGCATTTCCATTTGTCACGGAACATGCTCTTAAATTTGTTTCGCCTGTGGCGATTTTAATTGTGTTAGAGGGCCGTGTGCAGTTTATTGCCCGTAGCCCAGATGGGCAACTTGTTACGTAAGACTTCTGCGCGACCGTCCTCGGTCGGTACGCCTAATACACACCCTCAGCCAGGTGCGGATGCCATGTGGCTAGTAGTTACGTAATATTTCCGGTAGTGCTGTTTATGGCCAGGAGATTGCTCGCGGTTGGCGACAGCCAGACTGACGATCAGAGAGAAATATACCGACTCTAGTAGATGTAGAATATGAGATGATACGTGAGGTACCGCCTTGTACCCCCAGGCAAAATCCTGATTTATAATAAATAGCTAGTGTTTTAGAGATATCGAGGAGAACGAATAGGAAGGCTCCGAGGGAACGTTAGTCCGTTTGGACTTTGGTAAATATATTTCTGCTCTGTGTATAACCTTGATGTGATTGATGTGACTTTAAATATTTTAATACTGTATTATACCAATATTCTTTAGACAGTGTCTTCGGTCATCTGACGAAGTAAATCGTAGACTTTTTGTTCTAACATTATACGAGTATTTGGTAATATAAAGCTTAGCCAGTCATCCTAGCGGACCTAGGTACACTGTAGGTTATTGTCTTTATTGTGATAAGTATTAATTCTGTGTTACAAGATTACTGAAAGAGTAGTTAAGGGTTAATTAAAAATTAACCCGTTAGGAATAGAGCTGTAATTCCTTTATTAATTAAGTTACCCTGCAAGCGTTTCTAAATTATCACACGTTACTGAACGAGTAATAAGGGTTAACTAAAAATTAACCAGTTAGGAATTGGTGTTGTAATTCCTTTATTAATTAACTTCTCCGGGAAGCGTTTCTCAATTATCACACGTGTGGGTGTGGTGTAACGGTGAAGTGATTCGCATATTGTGTAACTAGACACCTAGAGATTAACTAATTAAGTGATCAGTTCTGGGTTGTTATTATTGCTGTTATTAATTAACGACTACGGCTGTACATTTGTCAGCGTAGATTAATACAGATTCCAAAGTGTATTGTGTTTTTGTTGTGTTTTCTAGAGAACTAACATGCTATAATAATATATACTTATATAAGATCGTTCTCTGATCATACCTAGAGACGAGCCATACTAGGGTTTAACAGCCTGTTACAGAGAGATCTAATAGATATACAAGTAGGAGAGACATTTTGATAATCGTGTTTTATTCGGTTACGGGAATTATAGAATCCCCGTGACACCATTAGAAAACGTCAACCGCAGAGGACATCTCTTGGAAATTCATTATGCACATTACAACTGTGTTCAAGCATATTCACTTCGACTTCACAGCAGGTTTCGCAACAAATGTACTTATATGTTGCTAGTTTACAACACACAGTTTAACGAACATTTCATATACACTAAAAGGCATATATATATATATATATATATATATATATATATATATATATATATATTTGGTCCCGACATTTGACAGCAGCCAATGACTACTAATGAAAAGTGCTCTGGAGGTATGATTAAATGAAACACACTTTCTTTTACTATAGACGGAGACATACACAAGGAATACAATTGTAAAACAAAGCCCCAGTGTACATGTACATAAAATTACTTAATCCACTAACCTTCATAGTGTCTACTAATGCATTTCATCATCGCCTGAATACGCTTCTGGTTGGATAGGATTGCCAACCTTCCTTTTCGATTTGAACAGACTGAGCTGCCGAGAAGTCTGGTGGTCTGAATAGAGCTGGATATCAGAAAACAGGAACCGTCGCTCGTCCACTGTACGTGTTGGCCCTCTCTGTTGCAGATGTCTTAGAATTCATGAAAATATAGAATATACATATCTATCTGTCTATCTATCTATCTATCTATCTATATCTGTATGTATGTGTGTGTGTGTGTGTGTGTGTGTGTGTGTGTCTGTCTGTCTGTCTGTATGTCTGTCTGTCTACACACGCACACGTACACACATGCGCTATTTTGTTTCACACATTTGTTTTGTCAACATGAATTGGCAAGTACCTGGACATTAGAACAAACCCCAATTGAAAGGAACGCTTACCTGCATTCCATTTAATATTATTATAGGGGTGGGTGGGTGCTGGGGGTGCGCACCACCGTCAAATTCCGATTGATAATAATAATTTAAAAAATTAAAATAAACAAGTGATACCATGTCTACTCATATTGTTGTTACACCTGTAACAACAACTGAAACACAACAAGTAAATAGTTTGCCTGCTATAGACTGATCATGTAGATAATATTACCTTTATCTGTCTTCTTGTCATCCTGTTTGGGCGTACTACTTCAGTAACCTTCATCATTATTGGCTTTAGTTAATTGTCCGTCCATATCTAATCTACAAATCTTCTCCTTCTGTTTGTAATAAAAGCCAGTTTGTTGTGTGGATAATGTGTGCTGAGCGCATTGAAGAATCCCTTGAACCTTAACACCAGAGTTAGGTTCCTTGTTCTTTGAAGATGTCGACTTGATTTCAGATTTGGTGAAGTAGGCTGACCGTGTAAGACCGCTGGAGCAGACGACCAGATGTAGGAAAACCAGGACATGAATCATATTCAGGAAAGTTGACGTCTTAAGCTTTCCTATTTCTGTCAGCATCAGAAAAGTAAGATTTAATATGTCTGTATTTCTGACGAGACTATCCCGAGGACGCTGTTATTGTAACAGGTTTGAGACCAACACTAGAACACTTCGATTAATTTATCATTGGCTGTTGGATGTAAAACATTTGACAACTCTTTAATGTAGTCTTCAGAGGAAAACGGTTTCAGGTTTTACATTGGTAGAAAAGGTTTCTTTTGTATGGACTTCCCCACAACCAGAATAGCACATATCAAGACCTTTGATATAATAGTGGTGACGGAAACCATCAGTGGATGTTCCATGCTATGACCCAGGTTCCTTGGGCGTTTTAGAAGACGAAA